>NW_023270807.1:37190867-37536751 GCF_011800145.1 Mirounga leonina
AAGGAAGGAAGGAAGGAAGGAAGGAAGGAAGGAAGGAAGGAAGGAAGAAGGGAAGGGGAGGGAGGAAAGAGAGGGAGGAAGGAGAGGGAGGAAAAGAAGGAAGGAAAGGCAGAAGGGAGAGAGGCTTGATACAGTTTGATCTGTGTCCCCAGAAAAGATATGTTGAAGTCATAATCCCTGGTACCCATGAATGTGACCTGTTGGAAAAGAGAGTCTTTGCAGATGTATCAAGTTAAGATGAGGTCATACTAGATTAGAGTGAGTAGATTAGGAGAAATTTTGGACACAGACACAGAGGGAAGGCAGCCATGTGAGGAAAGAGGCAGAAATTGGAGCTTTGATGCCACAAGCCTAAGATCTCCAAGGATTGCTCCAAAGATTGCTGGCAACCACCAAAAACTAGGGCGAGTCAAGGTAGGATACTTCTCAAGAGCCTTGAGAAGGAGTGTGACCCTGCCTACAACTTGATTTCAAACTCCCAGCCTCCAGAACTGTTAGAGAATAAGTTTCTGTTGTTTTAAGACACTAAGTATGTACTAATTTGTTAGATAGAATGAAGAAACTGAGTAAGGGACAGGCGAGGCTGGGTAGGGAGAGAAAGGTAGGGGGCGATGTGACTAGGCTCATGCAGGGGCGACCTGGCTCACAGAAATTCCAGATGTGGAGAAAAGCTAAAGGCAAGATATTAGCCAGAGAGAAGGGAACATAAAAAATCCACCTTGTTTGTTCTAAGTATAGATGAGATATTTTCATTATATTTACAAATCCACCTTGTTTGTCCTAAATGTTATAGACAAGATATTTACCAAGTTCCCTGGTCGGTTTTCTATAAAAGACTGACCATAAAAGCCTTCAGTGGCAACCCATTTGGGACCCCTCTCACTCTAGAGAGCTCCTTTTCTTTCCTTTCTGTTCTCACCTTCCCGTAATAAAAACTTTCACTTCACTTCACCCTATTGTCCTTGAGATTCATTCTTCAACTCTGTGAGACAAGAACCTGCAACACTGCAACAGAACTAATATAGCAATGGAGGAATGTCAGGTTGACATTCACAATGCAATGACATTGACATAAAATTTCTCTCTGTGTGCAGGGAGGAATACAAGCTTTTACTTAATTTCTTGCATATAATTATTGTATTGTGTTTTTTGGTTACTGATTTTCTTCTAAAAACTTCAAAATTTCCTACATTTTATGTGAATTTTAAAATAGAAATTCCTGTTTTATGTCATTGAAACGAAACTCATATTGTGAAGTAAACTATGTAAGCAACTCAGAAGAAGGAGAGCATGAACTCCGTATTCTCTAGATATGAAACACATTTTGTTTTCCTTCTGTGCATCATTCATGCTATGTTTCACAGACGTCATGAAGACCCATGCTTTTTGAAAGTGTTTAAGAAGCATTAAAAGATGAAATGATCTTATAGAAAATAACAATAATTATGACTTTCTTTGCTTTTGCCTCTCATTTTCTTCATTGAGTAGGAACTGAAATTATGTGTAGTTACAGGAATGGCTGGTCCTAAATATGAATACTAGCAAAGAAAACACTCTGATTCACTTATTGAAAGTTTAAATCAAGAGCAATAGTCATTTCCAAAGAGTAGTATGTGTTTCTGATTATAAATGAAATGCATGCCAGTTAGATGCAATTAGGAAATCCAGATAAGTACAGAGACAAAAATGATGATCATTCACAATTCCTACCACTTTAAACAAACTCTATCAAGTGGAGTGTTAACAGTGTTTCTAATATTTTATCTATGCACATAATTTTTACCATGGTTTAGGTCATGCTGTATATTTACTTTGAAGCCCTGGTTTTCACTGATAATACTGAATTCTAAAAATTTTTCTATATCACAAAAAGATTTTTAAATCATTTTTCATGGTGGAGTAATATTCTATGGTTTAGGGCTCTCATAATTTATTTAACCACTCTATTGTAACACTTTAGGTGTTTTGTTTTTTACATTATTAACATGTTGTGATGAACATACATAAACATTTCAGTGCCCACATATTTTACTATATCTTTAGATGTGGAATTACTGCTTTGATAGTAATAATTGTTGAATGACAAGTATATTAACATTGAAAATGAAAATCAAAAATATTTTAAAATGGCTTTTGTTTTGAGAAGCAAACAAAACATATATGTCCTAAAGTTTCCCAAGAATCAATGTTAATCATTAGCTCTGAATAAAGAAGAATTTCTGCACAAAGAGCTAAGATACTCCCCCACCCCCATCGCAGAATGGCAAAAGAATACTCTGGAATCCACAGGCACTAACTATTAATCGAGGAAATGCCATTACACATGGAATTTCTCCAGAACATGTCATTACAATTACAATTGAAGCTGGCTCTCATTTCTCTTGCTACCAGAGTAAGCCACTCTGCTGAGATGACTAAATTATTTGTGCAAAAGGAACTGTGGATATGTTTATATAATTAAACTATGAACTTCCATAACTATTGAAGAGTGTTTTTTAATTATAATCTCTGGTGATTGCTTTGTATACCACATAAATTATTCAATTTGAAAATGCACGAACGACCCTAGACAAATCACTTGACACTTTAGTTTCCCACATGTAAAACAAGTAAGATAATAATTTGTGGGGGGCAAAAGGAAAACACGTGAAAGAATGGACTCATTTTTAAAGTTATCATTATTACCATTATAATCAAGTAACTAATGATCATAATTGAATATTTAGAATTGCCAGTTCTTGCAAATATTATCAACTGTAACACTACTTCTAAATTGTGTTTTCTGATCTTCCCCCCCCATCTTTTTACATTAAAAGAGAGAAAGTGCCAATAATATATTAGTTTTACTTCAAAGTTCATAAAATCTGTATGTGAAAAAATCACTGAAGCAATGCTACAGGGATATTACATTCTGGGCTGCTGTAAATAACTCGTGAGGAATATTGGAATATTCAACAAATATAGCATATCAAATCCATAATCACTGCCAGAGGGGTTGTCAGAATGGTTTTTTTCCCCCATCATAATAAAGTTGACCAAAAAAAGCTAAATTCATAAAACACCACAGAATAAACTTTCCAGTCCCCTGTAAGCATATTTTTTAAACAATTTAGTAGTTTGCTTCCAGTCTAAAATGATAGAATGTTTATCTGATTTTTGGAGATTTTATTTAAGATGACAGGATTTAACATAAACGGGAATCCATAAATTGAGAAATATATTTTACAGAAAACTCCGATAACTTCTGTGATTTGGTTGACATAAACATGAAGAGTCTGTTATATTGGCAAACAAGCAGCTATAATGTCTCTTTTTTCAAAGAGAAGTTCTCCCAAAGTTATTGTGTCTTACTGGCAGCTATTCTATTGATAGAAACTTTTTAATCTGCTACATTCTTTAGGGGGGGTTGTGCTATTAGGAAAAGGTCTTCAGTAATAAGTTTGGTGAATAGTAATCCCAAACTATTCTGATTTAGAATATTCTGATTTCAAGAGTGACACAGTTTTAAAGCTTTTCCCCACTACCTTTGTCTTTTTTCCCTTTAATTTCTGTTGTTTTTGTCATCTCTACTATGTTTTCCATTCTGTAATCTGGATGTTTACTTCATGACAGCTAATCTTCTAAACTAAAAGTTTTAAACAAAATCTTTTAAACCAAAGCTTGTAATTTTCTCATTTGATTTACTTTAATCACAACTGTACATGGCCCACATTAATTTTACCCTTATGAGTCTGACTTCTTTCAGCTATCATATGAACAAAGTCTCATGTTGTGTATCTGACTGTTTATAAATGAAAAAAAAAAAAAAAAGATTCTACTCAGTTCCTCTTCTCATCTTTCCCACCCATTATTGTTACTGCCTTCAAGCAAGCAAATCAGTGGAAACCTTTGATCATTTTTCTTTCATCTCACTTGGCTAAATTTACTTTCCCCTTTAGGAAACTTCTGAAATTTATCCCTTTCTCCATAAAGCTATTGCTGGGAAAACCTCACATATATTTTAATGTTACCATTTTGGTTCTTGCAAATTTCTCCTTCATGATATATATCCTACCAAACCTCAGAATGGATAAAATATCTATGTAAAAGTAATTTTTTTCCATTAAAGTAATCATTTAATTCATTCTTTCAGTCTTTCAGATTGTGTAGCTATTGTATTTTTTTCATTCTTAAATTGTTTTTAATTGTACTCTTACCGTTTGTTTTTTCTAATCAATTTCTGTGTTGGTTTTGTTTTTCACTCAATATGTATCTCGTTACTTTTTTCATACCTACTTATCCCTGCTGTTAAAAAAATGAAGACAATTTGGGTGGTATAAATAAACTTTATTTAACACTTCATGAGGTAGGACAGTCTTTCTTCAGAAAACTGCCAGAAGAAGCTTTAATAAGGGGGCGCCTGGGTGGCTCAGTCGTTGTGTCTGCCTTCGGCTCAGGTCATGGTTCCAGGGTCCTGGGATCGAACCCCACTTTGGGCTCCCTGCTCGGTGGGAAGGCTGCTTTTTCCTCTCCCACTCCCCCTGCTGTGTTCCCTCTCTCAGTCAAATAAATAAAATCTTTAAAAAAAAATTAGCTTTTATGAAATGAAGAATAATGAACAAGGAAGAAGCAAATAGAAAATATCTGATTGACTAGAGCCACAGAGTCAATCTTGTTTGGGGTGAGAAGGAACAAGGAAATAAGTATAGAGCCCAGAGTTGGCTTGGGGTTTGGGGTTAGCTGACTGAATATGCTACATTTCTGATCAGGTGAAGCATTTACAGAAGTACAAAGGTTATCTAAGTGGCTGACATGGCACCCTGGGCAGCTTCATCTCAGGCCCCCCAATTTTTTTCAACACTACGGAAGTACATTCTAAATTAAAGAAACCTGATAAATTTTCCCTACTAATTTTTGTCACCAAATAATCAATAATTCATCAAAATGTGGACAGCAACAGTCCAGATAATTAATTAATTAATTAGTTAGTTAATTAATTTATTTATTTTTAAATTTTTTATTGACATATAAGGTATTTTTTAGGGGTACAGGTCTGTGATTCATCAGTCTTACACAATTCACAGCACTTACCATACATAGTACATACCCTCCCCAATGTCCATCACCCAGCCACCTCATCCCTTTGATCCCAGTCCCCTCCAGCAAACCTCAGTTTGTTTCTTGAGGTTAAGAGACTCTTATGGTTTGTCCCTGTCTCCCTCTTTGGTTTCATCTTGTTTCCTTTTTCCCTTCCTTCCCCTATGATCCTCTGTCTTGTTTCTCAAAATCCTCATATCAGTGAGATCATATGATACTTATCTTTCTCTGATTGACTTATTTCTCTTAACATAATACCCTCTAGTTCCATCCACATCATTGCAAATGGCAGGATCTCATTCCTTTTGATGGCTGCATAATATTCCACTGTATATATACACCACATCTTCTTTATCCATTCATCCAGATAATTTATTGACGTCCAAGTATTTTAGTTGCTTTTAAGAAAATTGGAATTTTTTTAGCTTAATGTTTGGTTTTAAAACTCTGACACCACACTTTATTCTCTGCTATCTTTGTCCTAACACCCACCTATGAAGGCTCTCTTAATCTTTGACTGAGTTGCATATTCTAAAATTTGCTTTTTTACTCAGTTAGTCTTTTTGAACACAAGAATGTTCTTCCCCACCGAAATGATTTTTTTTTAAGAATTTATTTATTTATTTGACAGAGAGAGAGAGAGAGTGCAAGAGCACAAGCAGGGGGAGTGGCAGGAGCAGGCTCCCTGCTTAAGAAGAAGCCTGATGCAGGGTTCAATCCCAGGATCCCAGGATCATGACCTGAGCCAAAGGCAGACACTGAGTCACCCAGGTGCCCCTCCACAGAAATGATATTTGGAAAGAATCCTTGTAATCCTATCCCAAAGTGGACCCCCCAAATTCTTATTTCATCCACAATGTAGCTAAGCAATGGTACCATACTACAGTTGTGCCTAATTTTTTGACATTAATTTTCAGAGAAAGTATATTTCTTTAGTTTCAATCTATCTGTATGCAAGAATCCATCTTCACTTACTATGACTCTGTTGATGAGACTGTCCTTGTTTCATTACTGGCTGGGTGGTCTTGAGCAAGTACTTAACTGCACAATGGCAATAAGGATAGTACCATCCTCAATGAATTATTACCAAACCAAATCCAATAATAGGTTAAAAAATCATTCACCATGATCAGGTGGGACTTATTCCTGGGATGCAAGGGTGGTTCAATATTCACAAGTCAATCAACAAGAGAAAGGAGAAAAACCATATGATCATTTCAATAGATGCACAGAAAGCATTTGACAAAGTACAACATCCATTCATGATAAAAACCCTCAACAAAGTCGGTTTAGAGGGAACATACCTCAACATAATAAAGGCCATATATGAAAACCCCACAGTTAACATCTTGCTCAACGGTAAAAAACTGAGAACCTGTCCCCTAAGATCAGGAACAATATAAGGATGTCCACTCTCATTACTTGTAGTCAACGTTGTACTGGAAGTCCTAGCCACAGCCATAAAACAAGAAAAAGAAATAAAAGATATCCACATTGGTAAGAAGAAGTAAACTTTCATTATTTGCAGATGACATGATACTGTATGTAGAAAACCCTGAAGACTCCACCAAAAACTTCTAGAACTGATAAATGAATTCACGAAAGTTACAGGATACAAAATCAATATACAGAAATTTGTTGTATTTCTATACACTAATAATGAAGTAGTAGAAAGATAAATTAAGAAAACAATCCCATTTACAATTACATGAAAAAATAGAATACCTAGGAATAAACTTAGCCAAGGAGGTGAAAGACCTGTACTCTGAAAACTATAAAACATGATGAAAGAAATTGAAGATGACACAAACAAATGTAAAGACATTCCATGTTCATGAATTGGATGAACAAATGTTAAAATGTCCATATTACCCAAAGCAATCTACAGATTCAATGCAATCTCTATCCAAATATCAACAGCATTTTTCCCAGATCTAGAAAAAATAATCCTAAATTTGTATGAAATCATGAAAGACCCTGAATAACCAAAGCCATCTTGAAAAAGAACAAAGCTGGAGGCATCACAATCCCAGATTTCAAGTTACACTACAAAGCTGTAATAATCAAAACAGTATGGTACTGGCACAAAAATAGACACATAGAGCAACAGAACAGAACAGAGAGCCCAAAAATAAACCCATGGTTATATGGTCAATTAATCTTCAATTAAGGAGACAAGAATATACAGTGGGAAAAAGACAGTCTTTTCAACAAATGGTGCTGGGAAAACTGGACAGCAACATGCAAAAGAATAACATTGGACCACTTTCTTACATCAAACACAAAAGAAACTCAAAATGGATTAAGAACCTAATGTGAGACCAGATACCATAAAAATCCTAGAAGAGAGCATAGGCAGTAATTTCTCTGACATCAGCCATAGCAACATTTTTCTAGATATGTCTCCTGAAGCAAGGGAAACAAAAGCAAAAATAAACTATTGGGACTGCATCAAAATAAAAAACTTCTGCACAGCAAAGAAAATAATCAACAAAACTAAAAGAGAACTTACTGAATGGAAGAAGATATTTGCAAATGACACATCTGTTAAAGGGTGAGTATCCAAAATATGTAAAGAACTTACACAACACAACACCCAAAAAACAAATAATCTACTTAAAAATGGGCAGAAGATGTGTGTGAACAGACATTCCAAAGAAGACATATAGATGGCCAACAGACAAATGTAAAGATGCTTAACATCACTCATTATCATGGAAATGCAAATGAAAACCACCTCATACCTATTAGAATGGCTAAAATCAACAACACAAGAAACAAGTGTTGACAAGGATGTGAATGAAAAGGAACCCTCATGCACTGATGGTGGGAATGCAAACCTATGTAGCCACTGTGGAAGATAGTATGGAGGTTCCTCAAATAATTAAAAATAGAATTACCATATGATCCAGTAATTCCACTACTGGGTCTTTACCTAAAGAATATGAACACTAATTCAAAACATAGATGCACCCCTATGTTTATTGCAGCATTATTTACAATAGCCAAATTATGGAAGCAGCCCAAGTGTCCATCAATAGATGAATGGATAAAAAAGAAGTGGTATATGTATACAATGGAATATTAGCCATAAAAAAGAATGAAATCTTGCCATTTGCAACAACATGGATGGACCCAGAGGGTATAATGCTAAGTGATATAAATTAGTCAGAGAGGACAAATACCATATGATTTCACTCATATGTGGAATTTAAGAAACAAAACAAAGAAAAAAAGGAGACAAACCTAAAAACAGACTCTTAACTAGAGAGAACAAACTGATGGTTACCAGAGAGGAGGTTGGTGGGCATTGGGTGAAATAGGAGAAAGAGATTAAGAGTACACTTACTGTGATGAGCACTGAATAATGTATAGAATTGTTGAATCACTATATTGTACACTTGAAACTAATATAGCCCTATATTTTAACTATACTAGATTTAAAATTTAAAAAAAGAAAGAAAAAGAATAATACCTATTTAATAAGATTGTTGTGAAAATTAAATGAGAGAATCTATGCATAGAGCTAATCACAGATGCCCGAAGAGGTTTCTGAAGGCATTTGGGAAAGTTCTTCCTTAACCTTACATGAAAAGAAGTAAACTTTTTCCTAGCCAGTCTTGAACAAGAAACTACGTAGCCCCAATTGTTTATGACAGCTGGTTGATAACCAGATGTTCTGGCTGAAGCTGACACTAGGGAGAGGTGAATGGAGAGAGAGAAAGAATCTGGTTCCCTCAAGACATTGCTCAGCTGCTACATCAAACAATTCTGAAATCTACTCTAGTTATGAACCTCCTGTTACGTGATTTGTTCTTATTTTTAAAGACAGTTTGAGTTGAGGTTGCTGTTTTTCTCAAGAACACATTTAACTAAGCAAATTTGGTGATTAGAGAATTCATGAGGAACAGAAGTGCCATAGGCTACAGGGGCAAAGGGCAGAGAGAGTCGAAGTCAAAAGTGAGCCCTACAGATACCTGGATTACCCAGGTCCGGGGACGGCTGGAAGCCAATGCAACCCAACTCTTGGAGCTAGCCCAATGAGTCTCAGGAGGCATATTGAAGTGCTTCAAAAAATAAAATCAGAAATACAGTAACAAGAATATATTATTTTAGTAAAGTATTCTAAGCCTAACATAGTCTATGGTTCTTAAGAGCTATTGGTGGGACTAGGGAGGAATGGTGTGGGGACTGGTTTTTCCTTGTTCTTATAAATGAGAAATCTTTATTGCTAGGAGTTAGTAATGGACAGAAAAGTAAATAGATGAAGATTGGGGCACAATATAACAGAAAATTATTGTTATAATTTTAGTGCATGAAGCTCTGTATTTATAGGTTTATCAATAAGACAGGGGAATGGACATTAACTTCAAAGAATTAACATTCCTTAATCTTAAAATAATTAGATACTGGTCTTTATGCTAGCGAATGACAAGGTTATTCTCTCTTTAATATATTTGTTTTTGCAATGTCTTTATTAGCAAAATAAAATTTTGAAAATCCACAGGGCTTAAAATCACTATATCTTTAGAAAATATATTAAATATTTATTAAGCTACATACCTTTCTTGGAATATACACAAGGAAGGGTCATAATTGTATCATTACCTGTTGGCTTGATGGTTTACACCTCTTGAACTAGGTAGCTTTTTAGAGTCTTTTCACCTCAGAGCATATTAGTTTGAATATTGGTGGCATGATTAAATAAGGTGGATTATCCTGAATAATGCCTAGAAAGCTAGGTTATTATTGCACCATTTAAAAATCAATAGAATTTTTTTTTTGCATTTTGTGACAAGAAATAAAAGATTGTATAATTTTTTGTTAAGACCATACCCTTTATTACTGATATTATTAACAGGGCTAGTATTTATTCTCTTATCCTAAAGCTGTGGACCAAATATATTCACCCTAGTGCTTTACTTTTAGGATAACCCATACCCCTACCTAATGTCCATTCAGGACAAGATTTGGATGATTATGAACACTGTTCCAGGTTATTTCTGAGTTGCTCTATTTTTTATAGCTTCCCCTGGCTCCTCTCTGCTGCACCTCCTAGTCATGCCTTTGGTCATTTACCTTCCAGAGCTCTGACCCTTACTTTGAGTCCGAGGACTTGCTTGCATACTCACCTCTCCAGCATTTTTGGTTTCTGGTAAAATCAGATAGGTCCTCTATGTGGTTCAGACACATTCAGTCTACTAGGGGGTCCAAAAGGGAGAATTAGTTATAATCTGCTGAGGGCAGGTAATCTATACCCATCCTTCATTATTTAGCATAATTACTTCCAAAATTTGGTTAAAAGCCTAAGTTCCTATAATGATTTAAATTCCTACTATCATTAATTTTGAAACAGCAGTTTTTTTATTGATGGAAAATAAGCTTAAGAAATAGACTGGTAACAGATTAATAAGTGTTTATAATTATGTGCTATAGATGGCTAAAAACTTGGTAAATATATTAATTACATGTCAAAACTCCAAAGAAATATTCATTGGATTGTATAGTTTGCCATTTTGCTGGTAGTTCTGAGATTGTAAGTAAGGGGTACTGACTGCTTTTGAGAGACATTTTCCCCTCACTAAATAAGGGTACTATTTGGAAAAAACAATGGGTTTCAGTGTATGGACATGGGATATGAAAATATAGGGCAGAGTTATACATCAAATTAGTGCTAGGAATAAAAGCAACACGGGCTAGAATTTGGTATTATGCACCTGGAACCTGACTGGTTTGACTTGATGTATCTAAAGCAAAGTCTGGAAGGTTTGAGGTATTGAGGAATGAACTCTTTAAAGAAATGAACATCTTTTTTTCCTTCACTTACTGTATCTAACGTAGATATGTTAAGCTTATAGCTATTTGTTGAATCAGTGAATAAAAAGGATTATAAAGTGAGGATCAAAAGAGCCAAATGACTGTGGGGCAATAGAACTGGCAAAAAAACAAAAACAAGCAAGCAAGCAAGCTTTGTTTTCAGACTCCAATTTAGGGTCATGTCTATTAGAACACTATGAGCTGCTTACACCCAAGCGTGTCTTTGGTAAAAAGATAATAGACATATGCACTAATGTTCTAACAAATCAAATATATTTCTATTATAAGGAGACAGGAAACACTTGCCAGCGAAAAATCATATGACCTAATTCAAAATTTTAATGTCTTTCTTTTCACTTTCAAGTTTCTCTTTTCTGCTCCTGCTCAAAAGTAGCCAGACTCCCTACAAAGTATGCAACATTTTTGGTAACTATATTCAAGGCCTTTGCTACATTGAGCAGATTTGATTCTCCTTTATCTTTTCTGGAGCTGAGCCAGTGGTAATAGTATATTCTACTCTGAAAAGAAAAAAAATTCAAAATCATTGGGTAATAAAACCATTATCCAAACCATTAATTATTAAAAATTCAGGAACATTAAATTATCTCAGCAATTCTATTTATTTCTTCTAGAAAATGTCTTCTAAGATTAATACTTTCTGAATGATTTTTCCCTTGTATCCTGGGTTTTCTTTTCTAAATGTGAATAACTTTGTGTGAGTCTTTTCACTTTTACTGTAACAAGGCTTCCAAATAGCCAAATAGAATTGATTCAAACAGAAATGCATTCTTTTGCTTACATTCCTATTTTGAAGAGAGAATATTGTGTGAAAAAAGTGCATTTTCTATTAAGCTTTCTTTCTTTTTCTTTTTTTTGTAAGCTTTCTTTTGATAAGCCAGTATGAACATGTGTTGGGAATGGAAACTCATATAAAAAAAGCAGCCTATCTGCTGCTTGATTATTAAATTTATTAGATTTATTATTAATTTATTAGAATTTGTAACATGCTTATAACAATGCCTGATAACAGAGCATGGGCTCTGTATGGATTTGAAAACAAACAATATAGACATAACAGAAAATTATTGTAGCAGAATCATGGATATAATGGTAATGAGAGACCTAAATCCTAGGAAAGAACCATAAATTTCCAAATTTGTGATATACTAATTACATGAGAAAATGTTATTTTTCTTACTTTTGATTGGATTCTGGAGGCAATAAATAACAGTTTACTACATAATGTTATTTATTTTTACTTCCTTTTATATAGGTATTTTTTATTATTTTATCTTTTAATTTTTAGCAAACATTATGTCTCTGAATTCTGTTCCAAAAGGAAAGGATGCCTTGGCTCCCCTCATTGATGTTACCAGGAGCTCCTTTCCTCAGTCAGTCTAATAGGCACTCCAAGGACTAGTAGTTCTTGGAAGTTAGTCTGTATAAGAACCACATGAGGCGGGAGCACTTCTTAAAATGTAGGTTCCCAGCTCCAGCCTCTGAGATTTTGATTCAGGAGGCCCAAGATGGGTCCTGGGATGTGCTTGTTTGACAAGTTCTGTCAGGTGTTCCCAATACAGGGGGTTTTTAACAGCTCGGAACATGATTGCCATTTTCCTTTTACAGAAGAAGCAATATGGAAACCTGGTGAGGTTAAATTACATGATTGAAAGTAACACAGATAATTGTTTAAAAGCTAAAATAATGCATGCTCAGTGCACCTGACATTCTTTGCAAAATTAGAACTTTATTTAGAAGTTCATTGCTCTTGACAAGACAGGGGTTAATATGGGTCCGGTTTTAAAACTTCCCCAAACAGCCTCTCACCCTTAAATAAGACACCATCTTTATTCTTAACTATTCTTCAATCATCTCTAGTTATTCTGAACCTTGTTCTGTGTATTTCAGTTTAGTTTAGCAAATATTTACTAACCACCTACAATGTACAAGGCACAATCCTAAAGCATACTTATTTTGTGTTCTCTACAATATAATGGAAACATTTTTCTTTGACTATTTATATTTTGTCTTAATTTACAGCTCAAAGCAAATGAAAGAATTATAGCTTATCAAATTTGATGTTAAAACATGACTATTTAATCATATTTCCTATTTAACAATCTGTACTTTTAGATTGATTCAGTAAATTAATTAGCTACTTAGCCAATATAAAACCTTAATGTATTATGAATTTTTAATATAGCAATTTTTCCATTCATTGTTATAATATGCTTCTGGCAATAATTTTCGAAGTACAAAATGCTTGTACCTAATTTTCTCTTCTGTTGTTCTGTCCTAAATTTAGAAATAGTATTTCAAATCCAAAATTCTAAAATAAGTTAAGCTTGTGGACATGGTAAACAAAAATCACAATCCAATGTATTGCCCAGAAAAAAAAGTTGAATACAGAATCATAGATAGTCTAAAATTCGGATGATACTACCTACTTTCCCCACTAATACACATACATTCACCCTGACATATTCACATACTACTGATGGCGCTAATGGACAAGCACCACAATCACTCCGTAGGAGTCTTGAGTGTAGTAGGGATATTAATATGTCTTATTTACTGTTAATGGTAGTTAACATGTTGGACATTTTCTATGTGCCAGACACTTTGCTATATGCTTCAAGTGAATTATTCTCATAACTTTCACAATAACCCTATTAGCACTTCATTTTATAGATATGAAAAGACTTGGAGAGGTTAAGTTTTCCAAGACAGCATAGCCAGTGAGTGGCAAAATAGGCATTTGTGTTGAAGTTGTCTGACCAGAATTTGCAGGTTTACTACAATGCTGAAGACTTCAGCACCTCTGAAACTCTTAACTCACTTGGCAGGGGCGGGCAGTGAGTAATTAATTGGGTGGAAGATATATGTGCCTCGACCTTAAAACATGCTTGGAGTTCAAACAGGGTTTTCTATACTTTCCTTACCGTTCTTACAAAGTATGTCTGTCTTATTACTCATATTCTAAAGACATCTGGACAAGAGTTAATATAATCAACAAAAGAATAAACTAGTTCTGAATATCACAGCTTACCAGCCTCTTCAACCTCCACTGCTATTTCTTATTGTTGTTTATAAAAAACCCGAGTGACTTTTTTACTTTTTATCAGGACTCACTCACTACATTTACTTCATCAAAATATTTCAAATGAAATTAGATGTTTTAAAAGAAAAGAACACTTATTTGGAGCAACACATTAAAATATTAATACTTGCACAGATTTGATTTTAAAAGTAGTTTCCAGAATATTCTTACTCCTTAAGTCTAAAACACATGCATAAATATTTCAGTGAACATTTTCCTGTTTCTTATTCCTCTCCTCTATAGAGATGCTGAAGTAAAGCTGTGCACAGGGCTCACAGCCAAGGCCAATACACCATGCCACTCAAAACTGGAAAAGATCATCGTGGATGTCTTTTAATAATGCACGGAGACTTAGTAACTCTATGAAGGGTTAGGACAGGAACAATTTGTAAATGAAGTTTTAGCTTTTTCAAATACGTTTTCACATTGTCGCTGCATCTGTTCCATTAATAGGCCCTATCAAACCGAAGAACAAACAAAAGGAGAGGATTTGCTTGAGGATGGATTTAAAAGCAAGAGCAGGGGATGCCTGGGTGGCTCAGTCACTTAAGCATCTGCTTTTGGCTCAAGTCATGATCTCAGGGTCCTGGGATCGAGCCCCACATCGGGCTCCTGGCTCAGCGGGGAGCCTGCTTCTTCCTCTCCCACTGCCTCTCCCCCTGCTCATGCTCTCTCTCTCTCTGTATCTCTGTGTCTCAAATGAATAAATAAGATCTTTAAAAAACAAAAAAATAATAAAAGCAAGAGCAGGAAAAGGATGAAGACAATAAGCTTCTGATGAGTTTACCATGAAGGCAAACACCTCCAGCTGGGATGTTAAAATTTGTTTATCTGGATGAGGCATTAGATAGTATAAAAAGCAATGTTCAATAGGGTAGCATTTCTAAAAGATAATCAAATAGTGAAATCATTGAGGACAAAGAGCTTTAGTTATCTCAAGATACAGTATCAGATCTTCAGTTTTAACCCTTAAAATGAATTATTATTCATGAACAAAAGCTACTGATTTTCAGCCTAAGGAGAACATCTTGAAAGGACAGGTAAGAATTAGAATAAATAAGAATACTATAATTTCTGATGAGCATACAAGTCCCCAAAGGTCTGTTCACAATAAATAATTGGAGTCAATTTTCTAGCAGGGAACTAACTAGTAGGTAAGAAAATGAACATTCAGATGTTATTAATCTACCAGCATAACTCAGTTTATTTTAATAACATATATCAGGGATATGAATTGGGAAGTGTTGGAACTTTTTTGGTCTGTTTCAAAGAGATAACAATTTAAAATTACCGGTAGATACACTTTGATCCAAACCAGGTACACCAGACCCCATGAGGATCTGGGACTGGGTACTTTCTTCCACTTTCTTCCCTGTTTATCTTCCCTTGGCATAACTTTACGTGTCTTATCAGAATTCACTTTTGACATTATTGCTTCTAAAAAGTCACTATTAACTCCCTCCCCCTAACTGAGCTTGGTGTCCATTCCCATGCTTCCCATCGCACCTAGTGTTGGCCCCACTAAACACATGCTACCCTTTGGTGCTTGTTAACTGTGTTCCCCAAGAGACTGTGAGTTCCCCAATGGCAATTTCTTCATTGTTTGCCCAATGTTTTGCATGGCACCTCATAGGTGTTCAGTTTTCCGGTATGGGTCACCAAGAACTGAATACAGGGTTTTCAGTCTCTCTGAGGCCCCATGGCACAACAGTTTTATGTTATATATTCCAGGAACAACTAAGGCAGCCTGAATTTTTTTAAATTTTATTTTATTACATTATGTTAATCACCATACATTACATCATTAGTTTTTGATGCAGTGTTCCATGATTCATTGTTTGCATATAACACCCAGTGCTCCATTCAATACGTGCCCTCCTTAATACCCAACACCAGGCTAACCCATCCCCCCACCCCCATCCCTCTAGAACCCTCAGTTTGTTTCTCAGAGTCCATAGTCTCTCATGATTCATCTCCCCCTCTGATTTTCCCCCCTTCATTTTTCCCTTCCTACTATCTTCTTCTTCTTCTTCTTTTTTTAACATATAATGTATTATTTTTTTCAGAGGTACAGGTCTGTGATTCATCAGTCTTACACAATTCACAGCGCTCACCATAGCACATACCCTCCCCAATGTCTATCACCCAGCCACCCCATCCCTCCCACCCCCACCACTCCAGCAACCCTCAGTTGTTTCCTGAGATTAAGAATTCCTCATATCAGTGAGATCATATGATACATGTCTTTCTCTGATTGACTTATTTCGCTCAGCATAATACCCTCCAGTTCTATCCATGTCGTTGCAAATGGCAAGATTTCGTTCCTTTTGATGGCTGCATAATATTCCATTATATATACACACCACATCTTCTTTATCCATTCATCTGTTGGTGGACATCAATGCAAGCTGGTGCAGCCACTCTGGAAAACAGTATGGAGGTTCCTCAAAAAGTTGAAAATAGAGTTACCGTATGACCCAGCAATTGCACTACTGGGTATTTACCCCAAGGATACAAATGTAGTGATCTGAAGGGGTACATGCACCCCAATGTTTATAGCAGCAATGTCCACAATAGCCAAACTATGGAAAGAGGCAGCCTGATTCTTAGAAGCAATATACCAGAATACTTCAAGATCAGTAATTCATTAATTCTTAAATTCTATTCACATTTTACATTATATATTTATCAATTTTTCTTGTAATAAGGTCATATGTGACTTATTTTTTTTAAAACAGGGATTGTAGAAACCTTTTTCCTAGAAAAATAGTGGGAAATGTAGAGGCTATGCACAAGGATAGACAACTTCAGAAATTTGAAGCAGATTGAAAATTACTAATATGGTCTGAGGCACAATTAGAATTTCAGGGCAGAGTGAAATTTCTGAGGTCATCTTGCCCGAACCCTTTATTTTACAGAGATGTAAAATGATTTTCCCTGGGTCATAGTGCAATAAATGGCAGAATATAGATTGAATACCAGGTGCTCTGACTCTAAATCCAATGTCTTTTCCAGGATATCACAGACTCCTCAACAGTGAAAATAGAAACTGCATGTTTCTGGCTCCAAGTTAACAACCAGAACAACATATGTTTATTGCTTTGAATAATGTAAATGAAGAAAACATCTGTTGCCATTTGTGATGCAAATTCCTTCCACTGTAATAAAGCCATACCACTAGAATCAAATGAATAAGTCTTTACATAAGATCATTTAGAAGAGGGTATATAAATGAATATGGTCCAACTACTAGAATATATAGGGATACAGTTTTAGGGTACTGTTAGTTTCAAAAGTCACCTAATCTCAGGGTGTGAATGTGTGTGTGTGTGTGCCTGTGTGTTTGTTGGGGGTGAGGGAGGTGGAGGGCATTTGCTTCTGCTGGAAAAAATAAACCCGAAGCCAGAACTCAGAGAAGTAAAGGGGTGTCAGAAATGGGTTGGACCCTTGGTTTTGCTACTTAAAATGCCTAGGTGACTTTGGGTATGTTACTTAACTTCTGTGATTTGTTAATGGAGGGCAAATAAAATAAGAATACCTCTTTCATAGAGTTATTGAGAAGAGGTATGTGAGATCCTTAGCAAAGAGTAAGGCATCAATAAACAATAGCTGTTGTTAATTATTTAAACAAGTAACTGTTGTTACTTGTGATTGTATTCATATTTCAGATTTACAGCTTAAACAGCCTTGGTTGAAGTTTGTACCCAAATAAATACTTAACAATGAAGCAGAAAATAATATGTATAATTTGTCTTCAACACATAATAACTTTTTAGATTCTTTTCTTCCTCTTCTCTTGGGCTATATGTCAAATAAAAAACTTGATACTGCTCGTTATCCAAACTTCTTTCTGAATTAAAACTGGATTTTAGATAATCTTAACAGAGCTCTTTAAAATTTATATTTTGAGGACACAAGAAAGAAGGTCATTTGGAGTGGTTGTGATATTTTTTCAATTTTTACTGCACCGTTCTATAATAAACCTTATTTGGAAGAGATGTGCTCAAAGGCAATGGTTTTCTATGTGACTCAGGAGGCACAATGCATAGGCAAGTGGTTGGGAAAAGTTTACTGGAAAAATTGTATTCCTTTGGGACATCCAAATTTACTTATGAATTCTTGTTACTGAGGATAAGAGGAATTGAGGATTTTCTTAAGGATAGCAGTTATCTGTATACTCATTTGCTAATTAGCAGAGAAAACACTGCAATATGAATTACAGTAATCTATTTTTATATTTGGAACTGCTAAAAAAATCACTATGTAAGGAAGGTAGCAACTGAAGTGATAATAATAGCTAATATTTATTTAAAACAGTGTGTGCTAGTGTGCTAGGGACTGAGGTGCTGTGTAAGAATTATATCATTTAATATGAGTACAATTATCATCATCTCCATTTTATAGATTAAGAAATTGGGATCTTAAAAGCCAAGCAAATTTACCTTGGGTCACTTGCTACTACGAGGCAAACTAGTGAACCAAACCAGGCAATCTCAGTTCAGAGCGCCCATGCTCATAATCACTACACTGTATGTCTTCTATCAGTGTAAAAAGAAAAAAAAAAAAAAGACAAATTCATCTCCACTGAGGATAAAACAGATGTATTGCTAGATAACACAATATAAGATATGGGCTTTTTCTCAGTGTTTTTAATACCTACCTTCTTGACTCCTTAGGCAGTTTATATGCCTTACTGTAGTATTTATGTAGTCAGTTTCACACTCTTCCTCTAGAAGATTTGCCACTACTCTGCCTTTTTTACCCCCAGAACATAACTTTTTCTTTTTTTCAAATAATCTTAATGTTCCTTTCTTTAATATTTTATCTGAACCGTTTTACACAGATTAATATTTGTATTATTAAATAAGACCAAAATATTGTCATTTAAAATTTTTCCCATTACTAAATCACCTTTGCATTTTTAATGGTTGGACTTCCCAGCATCAATTTTGAATACTTCTGCCTAATTCTTATAATTTTATTCATTTAAAATTAATGCTTTAAATGTGCATATTTTTCATAGCACCTATTTTGCCTTAACTTTCTTTGCTAGTGTGTATCATCTAGTCTTTCAGTAAGTCACAGTAAATCCAGTGGTCACAGAGCAGTCTGCGCTCCTGCAAGCTTTCTTTGATTTCCACAGAAGGCTTTTAAGAAAAGCCCCTTTTCCAACTTGGTAACATGCCTAAGTGATTTCCAGGATCCCAAGCTTCTTTTTCACCTCATATTTTCATAAAGCATCATTTTTTCCCTAATAAACCTAAAATACTTTCTGTGGTGTTTATAATTCTGATAGATTAGTCTAATTTGTTTTTTATACCTTTAATCAATTCAGATGGTAAAACTGTGAACCCTTTCAATAAAAAAAAAACCACTGAAATTCACTAATGTACTGCTCTGAGAAAACAAAAAATGCTAAAAACTGAGTTTACAATCACATAAATTAGAATAAATATTCATATGAAAAAGAATTATTCTCTTTACACATGGATTTTTGGGAGGCAAAGGCTTAACATTCCCTGTAAATTCAAAATATAAATTTCCTGTAAAATACTTTTTAAATTCTTCCTGAATACATTCTGTAAGTAAAGTAACATATTTTAATTTGGGGAGTAATTATTTTTATAGTATGTGATTTTAGGTATGTTAAAGAGATGTAATGCATAGTTGTAAAAGCTTCTTTTCTCAGCCATATTCTTAATCTTTCCACTTTTCTATAATTCTAGACTTTAAAATACATAATTAAGTACTTTAAAAACATATGGTTCTTATTTTTTTTCATGAATTTGATGTAATTTAATGGTTTTAAACACTTGGAAACTTTTATGGATTATGCTCTTCTTAAAGCATGTACCAACCATTTTGATAAAAGCTGGGAAACACTGTAAGATGTTATCTGGACTATGCTAATAATTATATAAATAACGGTATAGATTACTAATTTTATGATAATAGTATTTGAATTATTGATGATAATGATAGGCAGGATTCTGTAGTATAATGTTAATTCTAATGACCATGAGATCATAATCTGCTGAAAATTATGTTAGGGTATTCGATCAATTTGAGAAAAATATGGGCCATAGAATAGTGAGTGGTGACAAGTACAGATATGAAATTAAAGCAGGTGTTATTATCAGGTAGAAGTCTAACCAAGAGACCTGGCTCCAGAAAGTCTGATGAATGGTTAAAAGACACAAAAGACTTGTACAATTAGCTGTCCCAGACACCACTGAGAATGTTAAGACATTAGTGGATGGAACGCTCCAAATAAGGACTAGAATTAAAGGCAGCAGCTAAAGAGGGACCTAGCTGGCTTCCTGGTTGAGCTAGAGTGGAAGGATTAAATTTACTCACTTTGGAGTAAGACAGGGTATTGTAGGAGTCCTAGCTACCCCATGTACAAGCTGAATGTCCTTGGATGAATAACCAATTTAAATTTTAGTTTCCTCATTGTAAAATAAGGATTAAGGCCCATAAGGCTTTTGTGAAGATTAATTCAATGAGGTAGCCCATGATTACCTGGCATAGTGGGCATGTTCAGTTTGCTAGTTGTATTATCTTAATGGTAAAATTTGGCTCCCTTACTAGACAGCAAGATCATTGAGGACAAGGACTTTTTTATACTTGGTACCTAACATGATAAATGTTTCTTGAACTACTGAATTGAACACAGAGCTAATAATTTTCTCCTGTGTAAATGGGTGCTGGCCTAGGGATTACTGAAGTTTCTGTTTCTTGATAGAAAGACTTACTACTGTTTCTGTAATTTTATATTATAAAATAATGCAAATTACTTTTCTAACAATAGGTTTTTTAAAAATATACTTTACATTCTTATTTGAAATTTTCAGATATTTTGCTCCTTATGATTAGAGTAGCTGTTTAATATTGTTTCCTGATTACATTTTTTAAGGATTTATTCATTTATTTTTTTTATTTTTTAAAACTTTTTTAGAACTTTGTTTTTTTATTTTTATTTATTTTTAATTTTTTAATTTTTTAAATTATTATGTTATGTTAATCACCATACATTAATTTATTTTAGAGAGAGAGAGAGAGAGAGAGCGCGAGCATGGGGGAAAGTGGCAGAGGGAGAGGGAGAGAGAAACTTGAGCAGATTCTGCACTGAGTGCGGAGCCTGATGCGGGGCTGGATCTCAGGACCCCGAGATCACTACCTGAACTGAAACCAAGAGTTTGTGGCTCAGCTGACTATGCCAACCAGGCACCTCTCTTGATTACATTTTTTGCATTCACTTTATCCATTTTACTTATTTTAGGTTGATGTTAAACTAGCTAATAATAATTGAGTACTCTCCATCTAAGGTTTTATATTTTGCACAGAGGTAAACCATTTTATTTTATTTATTTATTTATTTAAAGATTTTATTTATTTGACAGAGAGACAGTGAGAGCAGGAACACAAGCAGGGGGAGTGGGAGAGCGAGAAGCAGGCTTCCTGCCGAGCAGGGAGCCCGATGCGGGGCCCGATCCCAGGACCCTGGGATCATGACCTGAGCCGAAGGCAGACGCTTAAGGACTGAGCCACCCAGGCGCCCTTATTTTATGTTTTTATATGGATCCTAAACATTTCTACATAGTTACCATAATATTTCCTCTGCTATATATGGATTGGCATTTAATGAATTTGCTTTATTGAAAAAAAAAACTGTTACATGAGAGAAACATGATTTTTTTAAGATAGTCTGTCCTGACTCTTTATTCAAGCCCCCTTCAAATATTCTGCAATTACATGCAGCAAACAAAATGAAGAGATAAGAGAGCTTAGGTGCATCTTTGCACATTTTCACCTTACCCTTCTTCCTAAACTCTACTAGAAAAGTTGTTTGGGCCATGGCACACATAACTGAATCACATTTTTAGAAAAGTAGTTTCAAAAGGCACAAATTAAATGTTTTAAGATACTGGGAACCCATTAATTTCTTTATTCAACAAAGATGTACTGGTTACTTATTACATATTCCCACTAGGGATGAGTAACACAAAAACGAGTATGAAAACTTGTACCATTTTCATGGAAGTTATTTTCCATTATACACTTTTATAAAATCCATAACCATTCCATCTTCAGAAGCTCAAAGAAAATTGTAAATATACTCAGGTTAGTAAATATCTATGTACAGCTTAATGAGAAAGGATACACTTTTTGTTAAAACTGACTGCAGTTTTCCAATAGGATTTCAGTGACTGCACTGTATTTTGATAGTTTGTTTACCCATTTGTTTTAATTACCAGACTACACTTGTAAAGGGCAATAATCATGCCTCACTCAGTTCCTGGCACAAGATAGGAGGTCAATCCAATTTGCATAATGAATGAATGAGTGGAATTGAAGCGCATTTCACACATGCAGTACACAAGGCAACTTTGTAACATTTCCCCTATTCGACTCCTGATTATCTCTGTGATAGATGAACTATGATTGGATTTTACATTTCTCAAATAAGAACTGCAAATACAGTAAACCATTAATC
This sequence comes from Mirounga leonina, assembly GCF_011800145.1. Classification (NCBI taxonomy): domain Eukaryota; kingdom Metazoa; phylum Chordata; class Mammalia; order Carnivora; family Phocidae; genus Mirounga; species Mirounga leonina. Next base: position 37,213,358 of record NW_023270807.1, read on the forward strand.
TAGTGTTCATTAATTTGGAGTTCAAGATAATTCAGTCTGGGCTTACCTGAAATTTGCCTCTGCAGGATTAATGAAGACTGATATGTTAAACAAATTACAGTAGACTTAAAATCATTGACTCTTTCTAACGGGCAGATGGTTAGAGCAGTGATGCTCTAAAGAAATGTACAATAACTGATTGCATGCAAATGGGTATCTTAATGAAGAAGGTTCATCCATTTAGCAAAATGAACTGAACAGACCTCCACGTAGAAATGATCGATGATTGATTCTTTAAATGTCTGTTGAAACTTCTACCCAATAGCAACCTCACACTGCGTATAATACTAAAGAGGGCTACAAAGAATATGTCCTCAGGATGCTTGGAATCCAGTTGGGATTCTAAAATACGACAGAATTTTAGAACGAGGCAAGGCATAAGTGACTTAAGAATACAGATTAAAAATACAACGTGAAAGGTAAAAAGTGAGCAAATCCACTCTGGAATAATAATTTCTTGTAAGACATGGAAATTTAATTTCACCTCTGGAAAAAGAACAATTGTTTTAGGACTCATCTTCTCCTCAGTTCTCCCCTCCCCCAATGGAATCAGTGCAGGTCTTTCCACGAGTCACTTCGAAGATGTCTTCTTCCTAAGGCCTCGATCTCACTTTCCGACTGGCAAACCCGAGGGGGCGCACTCCTTTGGAAAGCGACGGGGCGTTTCCTCTTCCTTCTCGGAGCCCTCCTAAAAGAACGGGGCGACGCCGGGCCGAGCCAGCTCGGGGTGAGCGCGCACCCACTCGCTACCCGGGCTCCGGAGCCCGCTGCGCGGCTCGGGCGGCCAACAGGGCGGCGCGCCGAGCGGGCCGCGGGGCCTTCTGGGGCTTGCGGTCTCTGGCCCCGCCCCCCGCCCACTCCCCCGAGGGTAGAACGCGGGGCGAGCTGGGCAGCTTTCCAGGCTGCGGGTCGGGCGCCTGGCCGCGTGGGCAGGCGCTCAGGCTTCGCCGGCCTCAGCGCCAGAGCGTCCCTCCCCGCCTGCACTGGCTCCCCACGGAGGGCGCCCTCCCTCCTCTGCAGGAGCCCCGAAGGTAGGTGGGGAAGCGCCCCGCACGCCTCCGCTTGTGCAGCCTCGCGGGCCGCGCCTTCTGCCCGGGTCGCCTGGCCGTTCCTTTCCCGTAGCCCGGGGGTTGGATCTACGTTCCTGCCGCTCGCACCTCCGTGTCTGGTTCCGCACACTGTTGGGGTTTCCCTTCACCTAATTACGCGGATCGCGCCCGCACTGGAGCTTCCGGGGTCACCGGAGCACTGGCATAGAAATTCGTGGTGTCTGTGGTGTGTCCCACGGCTCTGAGCATGTTTAAACTTAGCTTGACTACCAAAATGGTGCCTGAGGCTTCAAGGAGAAGGCGGGACCTGTGTTTTGAAACCATTGGTGGGGTTGGCAAATCCATTCATTGAGTAGATCTTTAAATGATCACCTGCTGTATTGGAGGGACTGTATAAAGTGCTGTAGGTGTCAAAGATGGGACCTCACTCAAGGACCTCACAGGCTTGTGCTAGGGATGGATCTATAAGTGCCCAAGAAACATTCAGAGGGAAGGGTAAAATTGCATTAGAAGGATCAGACCAAATGCTGTGGGACAGAGAAGCTTCGTGGAGGTGGGATAAGTACCAGATCTTTGGAAAACAGGGGAAGAAGTTGGGAATTCATTACAGATGAAGGGGTAGTAAGAGTAAAGGCAAGAAGCCAGGCATGCATGGAGAAAACAATGTTTTAGTGTGTCTAGAGTGTTTGAAGTGGCAGGAAATAAGATGGGAGCAGTAGCTTGGACTGAATTATGAAAGGCTTCAAGTAGCTTCGCAGTCTGGAATTGCGGAAACATGTTTTTGCACTTGAATTCCATCAGGATCCATAGATTATAAAGAAATGTACTGTTGTTTAATATTCATAAAATGTTTATAATGTCGAAAAACACATAATAACATGGACTCTTCATGACATATTTTTCAATAGTAATGTTTTTGTCAAATTAATTACACACACACTGATCACTTTCTTGGGCTTGTTTGTATTGCCTTTTTCCTATTTAAAATCCAGAGAATTTACAGTGTATCATGTGGCTGCAGTGAGATTCAGTTGCTTGGCAAAGATTTGTGATTTGCTATCCACTATTCTACTTGTTTTTATTTTGGAAGACTTACTGCTTTAGAAGGGTTTTAGATCAAGTGCGATAAAGAGCATGTGTAATTTGGAACATGTATAATCTGGATGACGTTTTTTTCATGAATGATGGAGGGAATACCAGTATTTGGAACCAGCTTTCCCAAACCAGTATTTTGGAGGCTTTGTTAAAGCTTAGAAAATGCTATCTTAAATGTTTTAGCATATATAAAGATGTTAGGAGTCCAGTGGATATTGTGAAGATCAAAGAGAATATTTTAGTTCTTTTACAGGACATGTGTATGTCACATATACATTAAACTACTTGAAAAAATACTTGAAGGTCAAGAGTCACACTTTAATAGAGCTAGTTAAATTAGGCCTGGTCATTTTGGAGCTTTATTGAGGGAAGTGTATGACTGCACTGTGAAGAATGGATTGGAAGGAGTGAAAAGATCAGTCAGAAGGTTGATGAGGTAATAAAGACAAGAGGTATTAATGGTTTGAGGAAAAATTAGACACGTCTTTAGATTCAGCTATAGAATTGACAGGGAATTGTATAGAAGGATAATTGGGGGAGTAGTGCCCTGAAGTCAGAGAGCAAAGTGTTTTAAGAATAGAGGAGTGGCCATTAGGGTCATATTAGTGGTCTGATGCTGCAGAGAAATAGAATGAGGATTTGCAAATAGACGTAAGGTTTGGCAATTATGATGTCATTTGTGACCTTGGTAAGAACAGCTAGGTTGAGGGGGGGTGATTAGAGAGGGTTTTTTTTTTTTTTTTTCTTTTTTAAAGCTAGGAGCAACCTGAGCATGGTTGTATGTTGAGAGATAAAAGTCAGTACAGAAGAAGAGATTGTAAGAGCAGAGAGATGTGGCATACACAATGATAGTAAAGAACAACAGGTAGAGAAGATAAGTGTTGGTATGCAATTAGTGCGTATTCTTAGAATATTGTGTATGGTATATAAGTACAGGAAAATGTTGGCTAGAACTTTCTTATATGCTTGCAGAGTATGTAGGATCCAGCTTGCTTACCTATCCATTCATTCTTTAGGTCAGTCACCTGATATTTTTTCAGTACTCCTCATGTGTTAGCTGTAGGGATTCCTGCTCTGAGCAGACAGATAATGAGCTCAGTGGAGCTTGTTTGTCACTGAGGGACACAGACATCAAACAACTAATTAAAGAAGGAATTATCCAGTTGCAGTTGTGGTAACTGATGTGAAGCGAGAGTATGGGATGTTAAAAGCGTATGTATTAGAGGGAGTTGACATGGTCTAAGGAAGGCATTTTCAAGGATAGACTGGCTAAGCTGGTATTAAGAGATCTCTCTTGTTGCTGAGTCAACCATCCCTTCCCCATGCTGCCTCTCTGTTACCATCTCATTCTTGGTTCTCTGTTCACTGTTGGACTCAGTCTCCCCTCTCTCAAGCACTAGATGTGTATTTTATCAGTGGTTTGGTGGGGTGGCAGAACTTTTCAGGAACCGAGACTTTGCAAGGATCTTTCTCAATCCAGTTTTTGCCGCATCGTAGTGACTAAATATGAACTAAGGGTCCATTTAATTTTATTTCTGCTACATTGATTACTGTTAGGGAAAGAAAAGGGCTTTGGGAATGGCAAATCGATGGTCAGCCACAGCCACCACTGACTTAACCCCTTAACATCCTTTGGAGGAACCACAACCAGCACAGATCCTGTCACTTCTTATTAGGAATTTTTGGTAACAGCCAGTGAAAGCTAGGTTTTGTTTTCTTTCATTTAAAATTTTAATGTTCTCTGGGACAAGTGATTGGGGAAAAAGCATCCACTCATGTTTCTGTCTGTAGGGAAGTGAAGGTACTCTTGCTGCTATGATATTGCATTTATACAGCATTTGCATGTTAGCTAAGTGCTTTTACAGTCAATTTTATTGTTCAGTTTAAAAGAGAGCCTCAAGTCACCCCTGTCAAAATTTGTTCGGTGTTCTTCAGAGAAAAGGATCTTTTGTAAAAATGGTCCTTCTGTGATGTGGAAAAATTGATCAATCAAAAGCCTATATATAATGTAAGGCAATGTGTCGATAGAAGACATGAGCCACATGATACCTTTCTTCACAATGAAAGAAGCAAAATAAACAACAAAAACAAAACTTAGTAGAAATATAGCCCTGCAGGAAGCCAACCCCCTCATGATTTGGTTTGTGCAGTATTCAGAGATGTTTTATGAGCGACAATATGTGTCCTTACATCTGCGTCCTTAAAGCGTTACGTTTTATTTAGAGTGGCTGTTGGCAAACTTTTTCTGTACAGGGCCAGATAGTAAATGTTTCAGACTTTTCAAGGCCATGCTGTTTCTGTGGCAATGACACAGCTCTGAAGCTGTAGCACTCGAGCAGCAGTAGACAATACATAAGAGAATGGCCGTGGCTGTTTCAATAAAATGTGGTTTATACAAGCAAGCCTCCCCTCCCCCCAGATTTGGCCCGTGGGCCATCATTTGTCAACCTCTGATCTACAGCACTTGTGAGATTCTTTTACTGACGAGGGGTGTTATAGATTAGAGTGATTGATAGTCAGCTCAACACCCCGTGAAGGCAGTGATGGACTTGTCTTGTTGACTGTTGTGTCCCTGTGTCTAGCACAGTGCCTGACAGGTTGGAGATAATTAAACTTATCTGTTGAATAAAAGAATGAGTAGCAAGGCTACCTGAAGGAAAATTGCCTAAGTTTGGGTAGATGGTTCCGTATTCAGATTTTCAGGCTCTATAACATGTATTCTATGGTACTACAATTTTGGGTACAGCATATATGTTGCAGTTGAGTGCTTAGTTCAGAGAACAAATCCAAGGGGATGCTTGAAGAATGAAAAAGAGCCAGTGATACACAATGATAGTAAAGAACAACAGGTCTATGAGTCTCTGCCAATAAAAATGCATACTACACCCTTTGGAAGGGACCTGAGAAAGAGAATATATTCCAACCTCTTACCCAGACTAGGGCTTTCCTTGTTTGCCCTGTTTTGTGTGCCTTGCTAGCATTTATGCTAGATATTCTCCTTTGGTCCTCCAGATTTCTCCAGGCCTCCGTCCTGCAGGCTCATACCAGCCCCTGCTCCCTCCCCCACAGTCCTAACAGTGATCCTGTAGGATGAAAAGTCACAGCTCCTGTCAGGTAGTCCTTTCCCTCTCTCTCCCAGCTCTGGTAACTGCTTCCTCCTCTCATCCTTTTAAGGGCTAGGGAAATTGAAGGATGGCCTTGCCTCTTTCTGTTGTCGCTGGCCCCAGGACATTGTGTTATCCCCTTAAATTGCCCACACTCTTAGAAACAGTCTCTTTATTAAACTCTCCTCATATTGCCTAAATTGTGGTACCTTTAGCTTTCTGCCTGGACCCTGGTGGATGTGGTATTCCCACCACTTTTTCAAAGGCACCTATTGTATGTCACTGAATGACTTTTAAGTCCCCCAAAGTCAGTGACTGTGGCTTCTATTTCTTATAGTCAGAGGATCTCAGGGTAAAAGTGGTCCTGGAAGGTGATGCATTTAACTTTTCTGTTCTGAGTTTGGATACATTCTGCCCCATCCTTATCAGAGCTCATTGTACCTGAACACCTTCCACAACAGGGAATTCATTACTCCTAATGTTCTGTCACATATCATTAGACACATTGGACTGATAGACTATGTTTACATAACTTCCATCCACTGTCCTTGTCTTGTTCCTTGGGGTTTCATGGAATATGTCCAATTTACATTTCATTCCTCTGTTCTTCAGACAGCAGGTTTTTGAGTTCCTTTACCATCTCTGTTTACAAGCAGGGTGCCTAGAACAGAATCTCTTTTTCCATGTGTTGTCTGATCATGCTCAGTTAAGCATAAGCATGATAACTTTCCCTGGAAGGCTTGCTACCTCCAGGAATAGGAGAAGGATTAATAGGTCCTCTTTCCTTGCTTTGCAGCTGTAAGAGGGAATGTGATCTGACTCCACTCCATACTTCCCACCTCTGCTGATTTCAGTGTTACATGTCGTAAGCATAGCTGTCTTTGACAACGGCTTGTTTTTTCTCGTTACTGAGTTTATCTATATTTAAAGGCTGTCTATCAAGGGAGTAAAGTAATTTACAAATTGTACCTCTTTAGAGGGCTGTGTCTACTATCCAATTTTCTTTTGCTTTTCTTCAAATGTCAAAAGTACACTGATCATCCTTTAATTACTTTAGGGGGCACGATTTAAAGTATTTCGCTGAACTTTTTATTTAGGTTTCAAATCTGAAAAGCATATATCAGCAGACTCACAGATTCTTTAGCATTTGTTCCTTTTTTTTTTTCTGGACATTCACTCTCACTTATGCCCATTACTATATCTCTTGCATTTGGGAAATGTAAGAAAATATATTGAAATGCAATATTTTTTGGTTAATAATCAAACTAACTTTAAGGAAATGTTATGAAGTAGGTTCTTAAGTATAACCTACATGTAAGTCAATTTTTATAATGAAAGTCCAATTTATTTTTTAACAAGCCTCTAAAATATCCATCAGCTTCTTTAATTCTTCCTTCTGATTTATTCAGTCAGCTCATTCCTCATTTCATTTTTGATTAGATTGGTTTCACCATTGGCAGAACTCAGGAAAATAAATCCTCTTATATTTAATGTGTGCTTTGGTTTAATCTGGATGAATAGAAAAATGAAAACAACCCATTAGAAAGTAGATTGTTAGAGAGATGTGACTTTCTTAATCTTTAATATAATTGTTTGGAAATATATTTCAGAGGCTGCTTACTGATTACTCCTTTTCCCATGCCTGCCTTCTGTTTTCATGACTGTTTCTTACAAGATTAAAAACCAGAACATACTTGTGATTCTTTTCAGATTCTTCAAATGGGTTTTACAATAGCTGATTGTTTATGATCCATTTCTTTTTATCTTTTGGAACAATGGTAGGAGAAAGCTACTTTCTCTTCTGATCTGTTTGTGTACTTTGTCTAAAGTTCTATTATTCATGCATTAGCTTGTATTTTATTTATTTTCTTACTTGTCTGCCTCCTCCAGTAGAGGAAAAGCTCCTGAGGGAAGGGGCATACTTATCTCGAATGCCTGGCACAACCAATAAGTGGTGGTGAATGTTTGTTGGCAGAATATAAATTGATCATGACCAATCTGCCATTTTATAACAGGGAACAAAACACATAGTTCTCAAGAAGTTGCTGCTTCCTAAAAAATTATTTCTCTTATAAATATGACTCCTAAATAATCCATTTTTATAAAGATTGTTTTGTCTTTTAATTAAAAAAATCATCCACTGTCCATCACCCATTTATTTGATAATTATTAAGCATTATTTTGGATATATAATGAGTAGATTTTAAAAATTACATATATTTCCAATAAGCTCTCTTCATCAAAATCAACTTCCTAAAGCCAAAATTGTATATTTTAAATGCTGCATGCATGCAAGTAACTGTAGCATAACTGTGGATTGGAATTGAAGGAACCGTTTATTTCAGCTCAAAGACCCTGCAGTACATTTCATACTAGATTGCTGATGGTAAATAATAATTACCAGTTTCCCAGTATATTCCAAAAATATGACTCCTGTGTAAAATCACTGACAAAGGCACTGATTCAAAGTACATAGCTGGAAGCTGGCTTCTTTAATTATTAATGTGCTTACCTCATTTCCATCACTCATTAATAAAAAGCTGAGATTCAGTCTAGAATTAAAGAAACAACTTCAGAGAAGAGGTCATGTGGTCTGAGTAAATGTGTCATCAGCATTATTTTGTACATTTTGTATTTTCCAAGTGATTTTGGTATGTGTTTCTGACTAGGCTCCATTCTTCACTGGCCTAATATTGGAATCGTATTGGAGTCTTCCCTCACTCTCTCTCCCTCTCCAGTCTGGCAGCAAGCTGTACCATTCCACAAACATCTTTCAGAGCCTCTCGTCTTCTGTGTGCTCACTTTCAGTGTCCTGGCCTCGTTCTCCTTCTGGCCCTTCCTTAATGTGTGGTGCAAGTAATCCTGAGCTCCTTCCTACCCAGGACAGTCTTCTTCCTAAGATGCCACTGGATCATTTCACTTATCCACTCAGAAGACCACAGCTATTTCCATCTGTCCAGTTGGCACTTCTGACTGACTCTCAAGATCTCAACTTCCCTATCTTATATTATTTCCCTTTATTCCCTAAAATACCTTATTCTTTTTTTTTTTAAGATTTTATTTATTTATTTGACAGAGAGAGAGAGAGCATGAGCAAGGGGAGAGGGAGAGGGAGAAGCAGGCTCCCCACTGAGCAGGGAGCCCGATGTGGGGCTCCATCCCAGGGCCTTGGGATCATGACCTGAGCCGAAGGCAGACGCTTAACCATCTGAGCCACCCAGGCACCCCTAAAATACCTTTTCTTTTAGTTGAGGAGTTCTATGTCTTCTCCCACAAATTCGTTTGTCATTATCTGCTGTCTGCTCGTACTGTTCACTCCATCTGAAGTGCTTTGCTCCCTTTGCTTCTCTGAATTCTATGCATCCTTCAGATCTCCCAGGCTTGCTCCAGAGGTCTTTCCTCCCCCTGTTCATGTTAGCCCACATGTGTCTCTTCTCTGAGCTTTTACGTGAAATTACAGGCTTGGCAAACAGTGGGTCTGGGATTGAATCATGGCCTCATACTAGTCTCAAGTAGACCAAGCATTGCATTGAGTGTTTACTGTGTACCTGATAGAGTTCATAGGGGTCATGTGCCTTAGCTAATCTCTCCTCCTCAGTAACTTTATATATTAAGTACTATCTTGATTCCCATTTTACAGATGAGCAAACTGAGGCACAGAGAGGTTGAGCAACCTGTCTAAAGTCACTCATCTAGTAAGGGGCAGAGCTAGGAAGCTTGGCTCCTGAACCTGCTCTCCTAGCCTCTGTGCTATTCTTGCCTGGTCAAGATATATTTGAAATGAGTTTTTTTTTTTTTTTCCCTTTGAAATGAGTTTTGATGGGGATTTTTAGGGTTGACTGATGGGCATATTACTCTTTCCTGTCTCCCTGGGCGGTCTCTGGAGGAAAAAAATCCCTTATCTAACAGTGCTTTTGGAGTTGTTATGCCTGCCTGTGTGTTGTGTGCGTGCGAGTGTTGACAAGCTGGGAAGGGCATTGAGGGAGGCACAGAGTGACCACAGGGAAGTTCAAGAGGCCTACTCCTGTCCCGGTTACACTTAATTCCTACTCCCAAGCCCAGAAACCATACTGTAGAAAGAATGCGTGCAGAAAGACGAATATTAAAAAAATACAGTTTTACCACTTGTGAACTGGATATCCTTGAGAAAGCTGCCCTCTCTGAACTTTAATGTCCCTAGCTTTGCACAGTGATACTAAATTGTACATCGCAGAATTATTAAATGAGATAATAAAATGGGGTATTTAATGAGGTACTGGATGTAAAGTGAATGCATGGTGTCCAGTATGCAGGGGTGTCCAAGAGATATTTATGTTTTCCTTTGAGGCTCTGTACTCTAGCCAGGCCCATGGCTTTCCTTATCCCTGCTGATGCTCTTCCCTTTGCCTGTATAACCAAGCAGGCCCTCATTTCCACCTTGCTAAATCTCCTTAACTTCTCCTGTCTTCCCTTAGGTACTAACTTCTTCATGAAGCTTCCTGCGACCCCTTAGCTGGCATTCATTTCCCCTTTCTGTGAAGTCTTTCACTTCCAACTCTTTATTGTAGTCGTTCGTGTACAGTGTGGCTTAATCGTTCGCACTGAGCCTGATGCTAGCAATAATAGAAGACGAAGGCACAGTCCATGCCGCCGGTGAGCTCACTTGCTGTCAGGTAGGGGAGAGAGACCCCCACATGACTGTTGATACAACCTTGTGGTGAGAACATTTCCAGAATGCTGTGGAAATGTAGATGAGAGCGCAGTTAACAAAGCCAGGGTGGAGAAGGAAGGAGTAGGAAGCCTAGAGGATTTCGGACAGGGGCAGTTAGACTGGGCCTTGAAGGGTGAGTGGAGAGTCTGCAGGCAGGGGATGGGGGAAGGGTGTTTCTATCAGAGTGAACATGATAGACAAAGGCCCGCTATCATGGCAGCATGTGCTTTGTTTGGGAAGCCACAAGAGTCCTCTGTGGCTAGATTGCCCACTGGCAGTGGAGAAAAGTAAAGCTAGAGGGTAACTGTTTTTGGTTCTCAACAAATCAGTTGTATGACTAGAGATCTAGCTTAAAAGCAGCTTTGAAAAAGAATAGATTTTTAATTGTGTCTTCATTATGTCCATTTGAACCGTCATGGAGACGGACCGTTCAACAACTTATACTATTTTGGGTGCGTTAAGAAAGTTCAACTGTTGTGACTGATTATGTTCATCACCAAATTGGAGGTTAAGTGCTGGGTGTCACTGAAAAGGGACTTTGACCAGACAGAGAATAATCAAAGGAAGCTGTCAGAATAAAAAGAGGCTCAATATTATGATGTTATGATGGGTATAAGAGACCTTATAGCCTTTTGCTTGCTTCAGAACCTTGGAAGGTGATTCAGGAAAGTGGGCTTTATACTGTTTTGCTTTCAGAGGTGGACTGGGATTCATAAGCAAAAGTTATAGAGTATCTGGAAGGAATTTCTAAGAACTGATGATTAGGTATTCCAGTTTTTAATACTGTAATGTCCATGGAAACTGGGTTGGACTCCTGATTCTCTTATTGGGTGACAGAATGGATCATTTTTTCTGATACCAAGCTCTTGGGAGTCTATGACACATGTTCAACACAGTTTTGGTATGAAATAAATTTTATTATACTTGAAATTTATTAAAATAGATTATCTGTGTCAAAATATGCTAATTTAATGTGTCTGCATGGCAGACAGTATAGAAAGATGAAAAGTTTTAGAGTCAAATTTTATCTTCATTTCTTACTATGTAATTTTGAGCAAGTTACTCCCTGAGCCTGTTTGCCTGAGAGAGAAAGAGAGAGAGAGAGCAAGCACGAGCAGGGGGAGGGGAGAGGGAGAGGGAGAAGCAGGCTCCCCACTGAGCAAGGAGCCAGATGTGGGACTCGATCCCAGGACCCCGGGATCATGACCTGAGCTGAAGGCAGTCGCTTAACCGACTGAGCCACCCAGGCACCCCTTGCCTCCTTTTAGATAAGCAAATTGAGGCTTGCCAGAGGTTAAGTGCACAAAGCTTCTAAGTGGTGGAGACTGGATTTTAGCGAAGCTGTCTGATTTCACAGCTGGAACTTTTCCCTGTACGCTGCACTGCCTGCTGCTTGTGTACACGGACTCAGAATTGGGTAAGGCCAGTCAGTCCACGTAGCTTTCACATCAGTTTTGATCTGTCGTCATCTCAGAAAGATGGCCATTCAGCCTCTGCTTGAGTAACTCCAGTAATTGGAATTCCGTAACTTCACAGGACAACCCATTCCTTTGTTGGACAGCTCCTGCACTGGAGATCTTACTCATCTATTTATCGGAAACTTGTCTCCCTGTAATCTCCATATATTAGTCCTCGTTCTGCCTTCTGGAGGATTATTGAACTCCTCCCTTCCCTCTTTGGTCTAGCAGTCTTTCAGATGCTATGTGCCTGGAGTCTTCTTCTTCAACAGTTCGGTGGGCAGTCTCCAGAGCCCTTGCCCTCAAAATCACACTTTCTGACGATCCTGTTTAATTGGTTGTTGCTGGCAAGTTGCGGTACACAGAATTGGACACAGCAATGTGGCAATCGGTGCACTGGAAAGACTCCTGGACTGAGATGTAGCACCTAGGTTAAGGTGTCAGCACTACTGCTAACTGGGTGATACTGGGCAAGCGGCAACAGAGCTGAGCTGCAGACCCTCATTTGTAACACAGGAATAATAATCACCCTACTGTACAGCATTAATATGGGAGTCAAGGAGGATGGTGCTGGGAAGGTGCTCTGTCCACAGCCCTTGCCTCACGCCTGTCAGCTGCCCTCTCTTTGGCCTGCTCTTCTGTGTTCTTCCATGTCAGCATGACTTGCTCCCTCACCTCCCTTGGCAGCTTTGCTCAAAAGTCAGCTGCTAATTGAGGCCCTTCTTGACCGCTGTATTTAAAATTGCAACCAACCGTTTACCTTCTCTCTCCATCTTACCTGCATTAGTTCTCTCAGCTGTGTTTATCACAATTTGACATACATGTATTTTACTTACTTATGTTGTGACTCTTCCCACTAGAATGTGAGCAATGTGAGCTCAAGAACTCATCTATTTCTGTCACTGCTATATTCTCTGGACATAGCAGGTCACCAAAAAATACTTATTGAATAAATGCATGAATTATGATCATGTTTATGTCTCTGATGTGGTCTGACCCTCAAAAAGCACAATGAGATGCTTCCCAGTTTTTTTTAACAGAAGAAAAATATAGCTGGTACATTTATGAATTGTTCTTTTATTGTTTCAATTTCATAAATTAATGTGTCAGTTAATTTCCATGTGCTACAAGGGTAATTTCTGACAGAACAATTATCTGAGCTGGACTCCTGGAGTGAAATATTAGAATTTTCAAATTAAGAAATGTTACTGAAAATGAAAAAAAAATGTAGTTTATCACTGTCTTCTGTTTCTAATGACTCAGAGTCACAGTTTGGTGGGTAAATGCATATACATTTTTATTTTAAAGTAACAACAACTCGCTGAATTTCCTGTTTGTTTGCTCACTAGCTATTCACCATCCTGATTTCTGATTGATAGTGTATCTTACAACCAGAATACCTTTGTCTCAAAGGAATCAGTCCTACCTAGATAGTTGGCTGTTTCTGTGTTAATATGGGTTTTTTGAGTTGGTGGATGAGGGGGAATTGACAGGACAAAATAGGCAGAAATGCAGATGTACTTAGGCCCTACAAATAGGAGAGTAAGTAGGGCCAGAGGGGTGCTGAGATCTCAGCTTGACTCCCAGCTTGAACAGAGTCTAGGAAACATGTTACCTGCCCAGACAGAGTTCTCAGGGTTGGGTTAGGAAAAGCTCAGTCATCTATTTGAAGTAGGCTGTGGGGTTAAGATTACTGGGGTTGCAAGGAGTGCTGAATTTCCAGACTGATTGCCATCTTCTGTGGTTTAGTGACTTGCACATGGAGCTCACTGGTTGCCTGGTCTTAATGGACTGAAACAACTGAAGTCAGCCAAATGTCTGATTGTAACAGGTGATGTGTCTACTGGCAGGCTGAAGAGGGAAAAATTTCCTCACAGAAGAATAGTGTCTTGGGATATAGGGAAAAAAAAAAGATACTCTTTCCTTACCCTAGAGAATTGACTCTAGATCTATGAATTATTGACATGCTTTCTTGTTGTTGAACATTTGCACGTCCACTCAGATCAAATAATGCTGTCAGCAGTTAGTGCTTTGTCAAACTCTTCTGAATTTAAATTTGCAGAATCATGTTTGGTAAGAAAGCCTGAAAAATCCCATAGCTTCTTATTTAAACTTATTTTCAATTTGCTCTAAAGTGTATTTTAATCACAAAGGAGCTTTTACAGAATGCTATAAATCTATCACTGCTAAATACCAAAACATTGCAAGTATACTTGGCATGGGAGAATAATGACCAAATGAGTGAATTTTTTATTTATATCCCATGTTTTATATGGGAAGGGATATATGTTTTAGAAGAATCTGTGTTTGTGGTAGATGTATGAAAATGTCTTTATGACTTTACAAAATATATGGGAATTAAAATAATTTCCCTCGTGGCATCACAGATATTAGGCCAATGTGAACTTTTAATTAATAACAGCAACAATGATAAAAGCTTTTGTTAAGTAAACAATTACCCTTGGGGCGCCTGGGTGGCTCAGTTGGTTAAGCGACTGCCTTCGGCTCAGGTCATGATCCTGGAGTCCCTGGATCGAGTCCCGCATCGGGCTCCCTGCTCAGCAGGGAGTCTGCTTCTCCCTCCGACCCTCCCCCCTCTCATGTGCTCTCTCTCTCTCTCTCTCTCAAATAAATAAATAAAATCTTTAAAAAAAAAACAAAAAACAAAAAACAAAAAACAAAAACAATTACCCTTGTTTAGGGAAATGAACATTTTGGGCACAGAATTGACTAATTGTTTTTCTAGTTATACCAGAACTGCATTTGGATTCAAGCTTACTAGTTGGGTGTCAAGGAGGACATTGGTCAATGGAATGGTTAAACTAATAAAATTGGGTAGGCAAGCACAAAATTAGGAATTAGGTGGTTTCAAGACTCATTTCGTCCTTCCAAATAAATGGTATGGGATAGCATAGCTGTAATAGTAGTGATAAAAATACCAATCCTTGAGTGCTCGTGCTCACCGTATGCCAGGAACTGTCTTACATGCTTTACAACCGTGTTTTACTCTAGTCGTTAAAACAGTCTTGTGAAAATGTTACTATAACATATTTTTCACTTTATGGATAAAGTGAGGTGCGGAAATTACTTTGTCATTCAGCTGGCAAGGGACAGAGCTGAATTCAGCTTGCAGTCCCTCCATTCTGAAGTCTTAGTTCTTCTGCTACCCAATCCAACTAGGATCTACCTACTTATTCAGACCCTCTTGGGGGGGGGGGGGGGGGGTTTGTTGGAGAAGTGAAAAAAGGGAAGGCGACATAGCCCCTGAGCCCCAAGGAACGTAATCCTACCAGAAAGGAAAGACAAAAGCAGCTGGTTACTGATTAAGAACCAGCATCAGTGGTTCCAGGGACATGTACTCCAGTGGTTGAGAAAAGGGAAAATCACTGTGGGCTGAAATGGTTTTTAGGGAAGGCTCTCTGGAAGAAGTAGACTTCAGCCTATGCCTTAAGTGAGATATAAGCTTTTTGCCACAATACATTGTATCCTTTAGTTCTATCAGAATTTTATGAACGCACCCTCATAGATTTCTAGCCTTGTTTATCTTAAAGGGCTTCTGGGACCCTATAAACAAATAGTTCTGATACATGTATATGGTTGACCCTTGAACAACATGGGAGCTGGGGGCACCGATCTTGCCACACAGTTGAAAGTTTGAGTATAACTTTTGACTCCCCCAAAACTTAACTAATAGCCTACTGTTGATTGGAAGCCTTACTGGTAACATAGTCGATTAACATGTATTTTGTATGTTATATATATTACATGCTGTATTCTTAAAGTAAGCTAGAGAGAAGAAAATGTTATTAAGAAAATCATAAGGAAGAGAAAATACACTTACGGTCCTGTGCTATAAAAAATCCATGTCTGAGTGGACCCGTGCAGCTCAAACCCATGGTGTTCAGCGGTCCGCTGTACTTTTGATGTCACAGTTCACTTCTGAGAATGGGTATCATTTATTGCTTATCCTTCCTAAAATGTGCAAGGAGATAGTAAGCTGATGTTGTCTTAGAATTAGTGATGTCTTAATATCAGCTCATTCATGCTGTCTTCTGTAAAGACGTGGGAGAAATAGAGTTCAGAGAGGTGTTTAGGAAGAACTGGAAGTGTTCTGCAAGAGAGAGAACAAGGCTGTACGAAGACAGCTTTCCACATTTCAGGGTCACACCCACAGTAAATACTTCCTTTAGCAGTTGTGTTGGCCTGACTGTATTAACTAATGAATTCTTTATTCAAATCTCATCTGTTTTTTTTTTTTTTTTTAAAGATTTTATTTATTTATTTGACACAGAGAGAGAGCACAAGTAGGCAGAGTGGCAGGCAGAGGGAGAGGGAGAAGCAGGCTCCGCCCTGAGCAGGGAGCCCAACGCGGGGCTTGATCCCAGGACTCTGAGATCATGACCTGAGCCGAAGGCAGATGCTTAACGACTGAGCCACCCAGGTGCCCGCAAATCTCATCTTTGGGCCCTTGTTTTAAAATCACTCCAAGATCATTCAGTCATCCCAACAGAAAATAAAATCTAAAATACATATATGTTCTAACATCTTAAGATACACAAAAAGGAATAAAGAATAATACAGCAAATATCCATGTACTCAACTTCCAGCTTAAAAAACTAGATTTTTGCAAGACAGAAGAAACACTTCCTCTTTCTGATTTTACCCGTTCCTTCCCCTGCAGAATTATAATGCTAAATGTGAAATGTATCTCCCAATGCATTTCTTTGTACTTTTTCTACATAGTTATATTTCTAAGCAATATATAGTATTGTTTATATTAATTATATCAAATTATATGCATTTTTAATGTTTGCTTTTTTCTTTTACTTATGAAATACATCTATTTTGATGTGTATAGCTCTAGTTCATTCATTTTTTACTGCTCAGTAGTATTCGATAGCACAAATATACCACAACTTACTTAGCTATTCTTCTAGCAACAGATATTTAGGTTATTTGTAATTTTTCATTTAATAAAGTTGTGAAGAATTTTGAACATGTCTCTTGTGAATATATGTGACAGTCCTTCATATGTTTGCAGAACATTTCCTTACCTTTTCTGTGACTTGCTCGTTTATCTCTTTTGCTCATTTTTTCTTTACTGATTCATGGACAATTTTTAGGTGTTACGATTATTCATCTTTATTGACTGTATGTGTTGAAATTTCTTTTCCTAGGCTGTAGCTTATCTTTTTACTTTTTTGCTATTCTTTTGATGAACAGACTTAAATTTTTTTTTTTTACATGTAGAAAAGCAATTTATTCCATTATAAGCACTTACACAGTTAGTCATGGAGAGTAACAGGCCTGCTGGTGAAACAGGTCACCCAAAATAGAGATGGTACCAAACTAGTGGTCAAGGACTAACTCCTAAAAAAAAAAGCAACTCTTATCCAGGATTAATTTAATTCTAAAAACAAATACAAGCTATCAATTCACTCTTCTCAACTCAACTGGATAGTCACCTGTGGTGTAACTGTCAGGTAAAAACATTCATCTTGGGGTGCCTGGGTGGCTCAGTTGGTTAAGCGTCTGCCTTCGGCTCAGGTCATGATCCTGGAATCCCGGGATCGAGTCCCGCATTGGGCTCCCTGCTCGGCGGGGAGTCTGCTTCTCCCTCTGACCCTCCCCCCTCTCATGTGCTCTCTCTCTCATTCTCTCTCTGTCAAATAAATAAATAAAATAAAAAATCTTAAAAAAAAAATTCATCTTTACAACTTGGTGGTCCTAAGTTTTTTAAAAAAACCTTTCACAGAAAGGAAAGAAATACGAAAAAAGTTCAAGAAATACACTAACAAGCAAAAATATATGGGGAAAGAGGAACACATAGTTTGACTTAACTGAAGAAACTGAGAGGAGATTGGTCTACATAGGAAAATGTGCATCCTGGAAAGTCAGGTGTGAAAATTTTAGAATAGGAATTTATATGACTTGAATCTCCCCCATTTCCTGAATAAAAATGACATCTTGTGGTATTTATACTTCATGGCTCAGACACCTACCTCACTTGGCTCTACTCCTTCCTTACTTTAGCCTTTACTTAAAGGAGTCTGAAAAACTTGGGGATATAGCCTAAGAAGAAAAATAACCACACATAATATTCCCCTTTCTGTGGCTACTTTAGACCTTTGTTACTAGAAAATTCCTGAAGAAAATTTAAATATAAGTCTATGGCTTTACTGAATCAAATCCCCCAGTTAATATTTAAAAATACCCTCTGTTTGGGCTAATAACATTGTTGATGGTACCTATCATAGAGGGATAGCCAAACAAAGTCTGTGTCTCAAAACCAGTGTTAAATAAATCTCAGGGTTGAGAAAAAAAAAGGGGGGAGTCTAAAATCACAAGAAGTGCAGACATATCTAGAACCCTTGTCCTTCTGGATGCACACTTCCTTCAGGATCTTCATTATTATAAATGTTCTCTGCCATTTGCCACACTTGCATGATATTGTTTTCTGATACAGAACAAATCACCCAAGGTTCATTGGGATTCCAGGAGAAATCAGATTATCTTGGCAGTGTGACCACCATAAATAAATAACAATTCTGGTGGCCCATCTTCTGCATCTTCCAGGGATTGTTCCTCTCCAATTTTACTTAAATCCCAGACATTCAGTCTGCGATCAGTACCACTGGAAGCCAGAATAGTTTCATTGTGAGGCGACATCTGAACCTGGAATATTTCATCCTTATGTGATTCAAAGGGATGCAACTTAAGTTTTTGATTTCTCAGATTCCACAAGGCAACAGTCTTGTTGGTTGAGCCTGTGGCCAAAATGAACTCACTGAAAGGATTGAAAGGCAGTTCACTTCAGCAGTGTGAGCACCAACTGAGTGGCTTTGTTTGGAAGTATAGTTTGAATGAGTATCCCAGATCGTAAGTTTCTTATCATCAGCAACTGACCCAAACAGAGACTCATGGAGCAGACGCCAGGAAACACCTTCTACTACTGCTGTATGTTCTGCAAAGATGGTCTTCGCATCCACCACTT
Organism: Mirounga leonina; assembly: GCF_011800145.1. Classification (NCBI taxonomy): domain Eukaryota; kingdom Metazoa; phylum Chordata; class Mammalia; order Carnivora; family Phocidae; genus Mirounga; species Mirounga leonina. The sequence goes on from NW_023270807.1 coordinate 37,231,786, forward strand.
TTCCTTCCTTTGGAGCAGTACTGATGTCCCCGAGGCAGATGGCGTGGTCGTCTGAATTAATTAAAAAAATCTTTTTTAAAAAATCATAAAATCAGAGTATAAAGGATGACACGCATGGGGTCATCCAAGCCTCTGGGATCCACATCCAGAAGCTCTTAAACTCACATTCAGTGGGTCTCCAAGAAAGAGAATACCTGGAATACTCCAAGCCAACATCCAACTACATCGCTGCTTTACTACAAAGCATGCAAATATCAGTCAGGAATCTTATTGAGGGGTTCACTGGGGTTTTTATTATCCTCTTCTGAAATCAGTGGTAATTTTTATTAATAGTAAGTCATTACAAAAGTTACGACCGTTTCATAGTAAAGTGAGCTACAATTTATGACTGGTGATGATAAAAATGAAGACAAATCATTGAGATCCAGGTAAATTAAGAGACATCGAGAGATAAAACAATGGTTTTTATGAGGATCTCTCCTTGTAAGTCCTTATACTTGTGAGTGGTTTCAGGAAAGACAAGATTTCTGGAATTCTGGATATTGACAACCCAAGTTGTCATGACAGTTTGGCTTCTAAGTTGCATGGTTGATAAGCTCTATTTGGCCTGGCTAGACCATGACTGTGTAACTCAGGCCATTAAATCACTGTGCTACTAAGATCAAACTTATCAAAAAGATGATGATGAGTAAGTAGAGAAGCTTGAAAAGGACATGAAGACAGCCATAAGAGTGAACACCTCAGGATCACTCTACTGAAATTGTATCCGAAGCCTCTGCTTCTTCCTCCATTACAGTTAGCAAAAGCCCATCGGAATTACTCATGGTTACCATGAGCTTTCTGTACAGGAAGGAATGTGCACATGATGAGCAAGTGGGGGAGGAGCAGAGGGAGAGGGACAAGCAGACTCTGTGCTGACCATGGAGCCTGATGTGGGGCTCGATCTCACGACCCTGAGATCGTGATCTGAGCTGAAATCAAGAGTTGGATGAGCCACCCAGGAGCCCCTAAACTCTGATTTTTATTAAATCTCTTATCAGATTGAAATATGCTTCATTTTTAACTGTCCTCTGCCCCTTATCCCCCTTCCATTATTAGGAACTTTAAATAAAGCAAGGAATACATCTAATTCATCTTTGATCAGATTCTAACACAGTTTTGGCTTCTAGTCTTATATATACTCAATATGTTTGTGGAACTGAATTGCTGTCACTGAGTTGCCATACACCAAACAGAATGGTTATTAAAAGTCTGACCACATGTTTAGTCTTTGTGGGTAAAAATATAAGGTTAGTGGTCTGTAGAATGACAGTTGTTTGGGCTTATGGTCAAGACCTTTGCATCCCTTCAATCTGCTTACCCAAGAAAATTCTATGAGAAATATTAGGTTTATCGTAAGTTAATTGATTCTCAGGATATAATATACAGCATGGTGACTATAGTTAAAATTACTGTACTGTATATTTGAAGGTTGCTAAGAGACACATAGGAAACACTTATTAAATGTTGGGTATTATCAGTTCTTGGGATGGGAGGACTGAAACTGGTTAAAGTAGGTTTTTATGAAGTTGTGCTTCATGGGATATGACAGAATCTCTCCTTCTTTTGTCAGTAGTCTAGTCAAGTATGTATTGTTCAGATTCAAAGTGGAATTTAGACTTTTTCACTTAGCAGAATATAGGGTGCAGCCTCAGTGTGGGTAGGTATCAACAGCCGAGGCACATGGGGATTTCGGTGGGTGGCTGCATGATACCTGGGAAAGAGTATGTGCCCTGATATCAGACCTGGGCTGTAGGATTAAGGATGTGTGTATAAAAATATCTTTGAATTTCAGTTTCCTAATATGTTAAAATAGAAAAATAATATGATACGGTATGGAGGAGTAGAAGGTAGAAAGAAATACTTCACAAGATTATGGTATGTTGAACAATGGAACTGCCTAAAATATGAGTGATTTCCATTGTTTGTTTATTCTTCTTTTAGGGCTGACAGTCTTGGCAGTTTGGGAATAGACCATTGCTTAGAGAAAGTAATTACAGTTTTTTAAAAGTGCTGTTATTTCTAGGAATAGGGTTTGGCAGTGGAGTCTTCAAGTGCAGTGCTCAGACCGGCAGCATCAATATTATCTGGGAACATGTAAGAAGTGCAAATTACGGGGCTAATGCCAGACCTGCTAATTCAGAAACTCTAGTGGTGGAGTCCGGGAATCTGTGTTTAATGAGCTCTCCAAGTGATTCCAAGGCAGGTTCAAGTGTGAGACCCACTGAAATAGGATGGAGGATGAGGAAACACCAATTCTGTTATTTTTTTTTTGGACTGCTTTCTGTTCTCTGCATTCGTGAAGAGCCACATTACCGTGGATCGCCTTTCTACCTGTTGCTTTTTGTTAGCCTTCCATTCTTGGCAATGTAGCAACAGCTACATGTGGTCAAAGTGGAGTGCAAGTGGTTAGGTTTTCTTTTTCTTTTTTTTTTTTTTTTTAAAGATTTTATTTATTTATTTGAGAGAGAGACTGAGAGAGAGAGAGCATGAGAGGGGGGAGGGTCGGGAGGGTTGGAGGGAGAAGCAGACTCCCCGCCGAGCAGGGAGCCCGATGCGGGACTCGATCCCGGGACTCCAGGATCATGACCTGAGCCGAAGGCAGTCGCTTAACCAACTGAGCCACCCAGGCGCCCTGCAAGTGGTTAAGTTTTCTTTTTTCCTAACCTTTTGTCGAGTTCTTCTTTTCAAGAATTTGTTCCTGTCATTCACTGTTATGTGGTGGAAAAACCTGGAGCCACAGGACTTTGGATAGTTTGCTTTCATACCTGCACAAATCAGTAGCCAAGATTTGGCTATATAGCTATCTAATACTGTACCCTGACCAATTCTTGTATGTCTGACCTCTCTAAAGTCCCACCTCAGTCTTCTCAGTTCACGGAGATGTTCGGGCTCTGTCTGGGTTCCACCTCCTTGCGTTTGTGGCCTGCACGCTGCCTTCAGGCGATAAGCTGGTGCCGTGTGGGGCTCACCTCGTTTGTATGCCTTCTGTATGGAATTACTGCCCTGCACGGCTTTCTGTCCAATGTTTAAAAACTGTTGGTGTATACTTTTTGTTTTGTTTTTTAATTGTTTTAAGGTGGAGTTTAAAATCTGGTCCTTTTAGGGACACCTGGGTGGCTCAGTTGGTTAAGCATCTGCCTTTGGCTCAGGTCATGATCCCAGGGTCCTGGGATTGAGTCCCAAGTCTGGCTCTCTTCTCTGGCAAGGAGCCTGCTTTTCCCTTTCCCTCTGCTGCTCCCCCTGCTTGTGCACTCTCTCTCTCTCTCTCTTTCCCTCTTAGACAAATAAATAAAACCTTTAAAAATAAAATAAAATAATAAAATAAGTCTGGTCCTTTTAAACTCCATCCCTGCTAGAAATCCCTTGTTTTATCAAGGTAAAATTTACATACAATGGAATGGGAAGTATTAACATGTATCACTGAGGGTTCTGACAAGGTAACACACCTGTGTATCCCACCCAGCCTCCTATCAAGATCTAGAATTTATCAGAACCCTGGGAAATCCCTTCAGTCTTCTTTCCTGCTAATCCCTTTGCCCTTCCTCTTCTCCCCATAATGAAACATTATTCTTATTTTGTCTGCCATTGATTAGTTTGTTATAGAACTTCATTTAAATGGAAACTTAGAGTATGTACACTGTTGCATAAGTCATTATTCACTCAGTATAATGAGATTTATCTACAGTGTTTAATGTATCAGTAGTTCATTCCTTTTTATTGTTGAATAGTATTTCATTGTATGGATATACCAAAATTTGTTTATTTATCCTGTTATTGATGAACACATGGTGTATTTCCAGTTTTTAGCTATTATGAATAAAGCTGCTATGAACATTCTTATATAAATCTTTGTGACATATATTTTTATATCTTGGGTAAGACTGGATTTCCTGGGCTAAAGGGAGATGTATGTTCAACTTTCTAAGAAACCTTAGAGTGAAAGGTGAAACCTTTTCCAGAAATGGTTATGCCATTTTGCATTTCCGCCAGCTATATATGAAAGTCCCAGTTGCTTTACACACTTCTTACCTTTTTTTAGCTCTTCTTGTGGATGTAAAGTGGTGTCTTTCTGTGATTTTGATATCTGTTTTTCTTATTGGATAAGAATAGTAATAGTGTTGAATACCTTACCTTATGGTTATTGACTATTTTTATAGTTTCTTTTATGACATATTTATGTCTTTTGACTATTTTTTAGTTGGGTTGTTTGTCTTTTTTCTTAATGATCTGTGGAAGTTCTTCATATAGTCATATCCAAGTTCTTTGTAAGATATATATATAATGAATATTTCTTCCCAGTTTGTGGTTTTGCTTTTCGTTTTCTTTTTTTTTTTTTAAGATTTTATTTATTTATTTGAGAGAGAGAATGAGATAGAGAGCATGAGAGGGGGGAGGGTCAGAGAGAGAGGCAGACTCCCTGCTGAGCAGGGAGCCTGACGTGGGACTCGATCCCAGGACTCCAGGATCATGACCTGAGCCGAAGGCAGTCGCTTAACCAACTGAGCCACCCAGGCGCCCCTGCTTTTCATTTTCTTAATGATGTGTTTTGATGACTAGCAGACTTAATTTTGATGAAGTCTGTCAGTGTTTCTATACTGATTAGTGCTTTTTATGACTTGTGTAAATCATCTTTCCCATGCCCTAATTCAGCCTGTTTTCTTTTTTAGTTTTAGTTTTTACATGTAAGGCTGTGATTCAACTAAATCTGTGTGTGTGTGTGTGTGTGTCTAAGATCTGAAGAGATGGCAATGTTCATTTTTTCCATGTATTTAACTAATTGTTCTGGCATTATACATGAAAAATACTTTACTTTCCTAATTGTCGAGGTGCCGTTATTGAAAATGAATTGACTGTAAGTGTGGCTCTAGTGCTAAACTTATTTTATTCCATCGATCTGTTTGTCTGTCTTTATTTTAATACGACCTGGTCCTGATTGCTCTGTATATTAAGTGTTGCAATTAAGCAGTTTCATTTTCTCAGCTTCATTCTTTTTCAAGCTATTCTAGTATAAAATTTAGAAATAATTTGTCAAGTTCTACAAGAAAGTTGATTGGAATTTTGATTAGGACTGTGTATAGAGGTCAATTTGAGGAGAATTAAGATCTTAGTAATATTATCTCTTCCAGTCCGTGAACACAGTATGTCTCAATTTATTTAGAGCTTTAATTTTATTGGACAGCATTTTGTAGATTTCAAGGTAGAAATCTTTCACATCTACTGTAAAATTTATTCCTAATTATGATTATTTTTAAAATTCTAACTTAAATTGATTTTGTGTAAACACGGAATGGATTTTTGCATATTGACCTTGTGTCCTGAGACCTAGCTAAAGTCACTCAATTCTAGTAGTTGTTTTAAGATTCTAGGGTTTTCTGTAGACATTCATGCTGTATATTAGCAAGTAGAATTTTACTTCTTTCTTTCCAATCTCTATATATTTTTATTTCTTTCCGTATTCCACTGTCTGTTGTCTCTAGTAAAGTATTTAATAGAAATGAGAATAGTGGATATCTTTGTTGTGTTTTCAGTCTTAGAGGTAACGCACAGTGTTTCATCATTAAGGGCAATGTTTCCTGTGGATTTTTATAGATCTTTATCACAGTGAGTAAAAACCCTTTCATTTTTTTTTTGTTTTGTTTTTGTTTATGGAGAGTTTTTTTTTTAAATGATGAATCAGTTTGAATTTTTCATATGTTTCTTATGAAACTATTAAGATGACCATTGTTGCTTTTTAAATAGTTTATTGTGTTAGTATGTTGAATTACAGTGATTGACTTTTGAAAGTTAAATCAATCTTGCATTCTTCAAAAAACTCTCTTCCATGATGGTGTTTTTAAATATATTGCTGGGTTTGGTTTGCTAGCATTGTGTAAAGGATTTTTGAGTTTGTGTTTATTACACATATTGGTTTGGAGTATGTTTTTTCCCCTTTGTAATATTTTTGTAAATTTTGGTCTTAGGGTTATATCAATATACATATCAAATTATAAAACAAGTTGTGGTATTTCCTTTTTCTCTGTTTCTCGCAAAAAGAGTTTGTGAGGTTCGTTCTATCCTCTCTCCTTTATTTTTTGAAAGATTTCATATAAACTTGGTATGGTTTCTTCATTGTTTACTAGAATTTGGTAGTGAAACCATGTGGGAATCAAATTTTTGCTTGAGTGTTGTGAGGTTTTTAATAAATGTGCATTTCTTTAATACATAGAGGGCTACTCAGAATTCTTTGTCTTCTTTTGTCAGTGTTGGTCAGTATATTTTTCCAAGGAATGTATTCATTTCACTGTAAGTTCTCAAATTTATTAGCATAGATTGTTCATAATATTGCATGAGGTTTTTTTAAATTTTAATTTCAGTGTGTACTTAACATACAGTGTTATATTCCTTTCAGGTGTACAATATAGTGATTCAACAATTCCATATACTACTCAGTGCTCATGATAATCCCCTTCACCTATTTCAACTATTCCCCCTCCCACCTCCATTCCGGGAACTATCTGTTTCTTCTCAGGGTGTTAAGAATCTGTTTTTTGATTTGTCTCTCTTTCTCTCTTTCTTTTTCTTTTGTTCATTTGTTTTGTTTCTTAAATTCCACATGAGTGAGATTATATGGTGTTTGTCTTTCTTTGACTGGCTTATTTCGCTTAGCATTATACTCTACATCCATCCATGATGGATGCAAATGTAAAGATTTCATTTCTTTTTCAGATTTTATTTTTACTTATTTATTAGAGAGAGAGAGAGAGAATGCATGCGCAAGAGGGGGAGGGGCAGAGGGAGAGAGAATCTCAAGCAGACTCCCCACTGAGCATGGAGCCTGATGAGGGGCTCTATCTCAAGACCCTGAGATCATGACCTGAGCCAAATCCAAGAGTCAGATGCTCAACCAACTGAGCCACCCAGGTGCTCGATCCCAGACCCTGGGATCATGACCTGAACCAAAGGCAGACACCTAACCGACTGAGGCGCCTGGATATGTGTGTATACACACACACACACACACACACACACCCCCCACTTCTTTATCCATTCATCTGTTGATGGACCCTTGGGCTGCTTCCATAACTTGTCTACTGTAAATAATGCTGCAATAAACATGGGTTGCATATATCCTTTCAAATTACTGTTTTCATATTCTTTGGGTAAATACTCAGTGGTGCGATTAGTGGATCATAGGGTGGTTCTATTTTTAATTTTTTGAAGAACTTCCATACTGCTTTCCACAATGGCTGCACCAGTTTGCATCCCAACCAACAATGCACGAAGGTTCATTTTTCTCCACATCCTTGCCAACACTTGTTGTTTCTTGTGTTTTTGATTTTAGCCATTCTGACAAGTGTGAGGTGATATCTCATTATGATTTTGACTTGTGTTTCTCTGATGATTCGTGATGTGGAGCATTTTACATGTGTCTGTTGTCCATCTGTATGTTTTCTTTGGAGAATTGTCTTTTCACATCTTTTGCCCATTTTTAAATTGGATTTTTTTTTTTTTTGTGGTGTTGAGTTGTATAAATTCTTTATATATTTATACAGACTCTTTAGCAGATATGTCATTTGCAAATATCTTCTGCTATTCAGTAGGTTGTCTTTTAGTTTTATGTTTCCTTTGATGTGCAGAATCTTTTTATTTTTATGTAGGCCCGGTAGTTAATTTTTGCTTTTGCCCTTGGCTCAGGAGACTTATCTAGAAAGATGTTGTTATGGCTGATGTCAGAGTAATTACTGCCTATGCTGTGTTCTAGGATTTTTATGGTATCTGATCTCACAATTAGGTGCTTCATCCATTTTGAATTTGTTTTTGTGTATGTTGTAAGAAAGTGGTCCAGCTTCATTCTTTTATAAGTAGCTGCCTGGTTTTCCAGCACCATTTGTTGAAGAGACTGTCTTTTTCCCATGCATATGCTTGCCTCCTTTGTTGAAGTTTAATTGACCACATAAATGTGGGTTTATTTCTGGGCTTTCTGTCCTTTTCCAGTGATCTGTGTGTCTGTTTTTGTGCCAGTACCATACTGTTGTTTTTTTCTTAAGATTTTATTTATTTGGCAGAAAGAGACACAGTGAGAGAGGGAACACAAGCAGGGGGAGTGGGAGAGGGAGAAGCAGGCTTTCCACAGAGCAGGGAGCCTGATGCAGGGCTCGATCCCAGGACCTGCGATTATGACTTGGGCCGAAGGCAGAGGCTTAACGACTGAACCACCCAGGCACCCCTACCATACTGTTTTGATACTATAGCTTTGTAATACAACTTAAAGTCCAGAATTGTGATGTCTCTAGTTTTACTTTTCTTTTTCAAGGTTGTTTTGGCTACTTTGTGTCCCTTGTGGTTCCGTACAAATTTCAGGATTGTTTGTTCTACTTTTGTGAAAAGTGCTGTTGGTATTCTGATAGAGATTGCATTAAATCTGTAGATTGCTTTGGGTAACAGACATTTTCACAATATTTGTTCTTCTAATCCATGAGCATAGAATATCTTTCTGTTTGTATCATTTTCATTTTCTTTCATCAGCAGTTTATAGTTTTTGGAGTACAGGTCTTTTATCTCTTTGGTTAAGTTTATTGCTAGGTGTTTTATTATTTTGGGTAATTTTGCATTAGTTTTTTAAAGGCTAGAGGATATATAGTGAATTCCTTCTGTTATTCCTGATCTTGGTATGATTGGTGTTACTTCTCTTTTTTCTCGATAAGTCCTTCTAGACATTTATTAATTCTATTAATCTTTTTTAAAAATTAACTTTGCCTTGTTAATTTTCTTGATTGTTTATTTCCTATTTAATTGCATACTGATTATATATTTATGATATCCTTCCTTTCACTTCCTCTGTTTTTTGCTATTCTTTTTCTAATTTTTTATTATGGAAATGTGGGTCATTGAATTTAAGCCTTTCTTCTTTTATAAAAAAGATATTTGAGGCTATTATTTTTTTACAAGTTGTTTAGCTTCCTCTCTTAAAGTTTAACAAGTTGTGGTTTCATTATCATTCAGTTTGAAATAACACTTTAATTATATTTGTAATTTTTTCTTTGTACCCTATATTATTTAGAAATGTGTGGTTTGGGGGTACCTGAGTGGCTCAGTCATTAAGCATCTGCCTTTGGCTCTGGTCATGATGCCAGGGTCCTGGGATCAAGCCACGCATCGAGCCCCCCGCATTGGGCTCTCTGCTCAGCTGAAGTCTGCTTCTCCCTTTCCCATTCCCCCTGCTTGTGTTCCCTCTCTCGCTGTCTCTCTCTGTCAAATAAATAAATAAATAAAATCTTTAAGAAAAAAAAAGAAATGCACAGGTTTGTTTTCCAAATATTTGAGAGATTTACTAGACATTTCTAATTGTTTTTCTTGTGGTTAGAGAACATATTGTATAAGATTTCAATCTTTTGAAATGTAATGGGAATTGTTTTGTCTCAGCATATGATCTACCTTGTTGAATGTCCCATGTGAACTTCAACAGAATATGTATGCATCTGCATTTATAAGGTGTAAAGTTCTATAAATGTCAGTAGGTTCAAGATGGCTGGTATTATTTTTCAAATCTTTTATATTGTCATCATTGTTATTCATGGTTTAGGTATTCTATCAATTACTGAAGGAAGTGTGTTAAAATCTTCACATATGATTGTGGATTTGTCTCCCTTAACGCTTTTTCAGTTTTTCTTTCCATATTTGGAAATTCTATTATTGCTATTATGTGCATGCCCATTTAGGATTGTTAATCTTCCTGATTGACCTTTTTTAAATCATATGAAATGTTCCTCTATATCTCTCATAATATTTTCTTGTCATGAAGTCTCTTTTGTTTGATATTAATAGAGCCATTCCAGATTTCTTATGTTTACTGTTTGCGTTTTCAGTTACTTTCAATATATCTTTGAGAATAGTTAATTACCTTAACCTACATACATATTTATAATTTAGTCCTTCAGACTTGAATGAAATAACTTAGCTAGAGCATCTAGGTAGAAGTTTTCTTTTGAGATAAATTGCCAAATATATTTGTAAATTAATGAATTTCCTTAATTTTCTCTATTTCAGTAAAATTCGTAAGGGGATAAAACCCAACTCATAAAATTGTCTCTAGTAATTGAAAGGACAAATAGATTTAGACATAGAAATATGATGAGTTCAAGATCTGAATTTCTTCTATGGCATGAGTTACTTTGAGAAATTACTATGGCTTTAAACAAATTAATTGATAACCCCAGAGTAAAACTGAACACTGATACAGCTAAGGCTGTATTTGAGTAACCCATTTATAAGATAAAATAGATTGATATTATTGCCAATAAAAGACCTCTTTCAGGGTTGGAAGATAGTATGTTAAAAAAGATTCTAGAAATTTTTAATACAAAAAGCATTCCCTAAAAGAAAAAAAAAACGGACACCTAATGCAGTGCTGTTCTGCTTATACTTTCCATGGGCACTAAGGTTCAGGCTTGGCCATGGTGTTGTTATGAGGCTGTTTCTTGGCTATCATGAGTTTGGGTTGGTAATCTCAGATTGGTCAGATCTAAATTTTGAGGAGGACAGCAAGTTTTGATGAGTACAAGAAACAGGGAATTTGGAAAGTTTGATGTAGTTGCATGGAAAAAGTAGACAGTAGTTGTTAGGCCACAGGATTGCTGACACTTTGACCTTGAATGGTTCCTGTTATATTGGTAGAGGTTGGGTATTGGTTACAATAGTGGAAGGAAAGCTAGGGACCAATTCCTGTTCCAGATGCCATCCCCTGGTACCAGGAACATGTACCTTGTGCTGTTTTTTGTTGCCATGGAGGGTACTGTGCTGATCTTCTAGAATGGCCAGCAGCTTCTTCTGATATGCCTTAGTTGGTTAGGTGTTGTTATAGTGGTACTCAGTGGGACAGGAGATAGGTAACATGGATCCAGTGAATTGACAGGTTTTTGGTGGAGAAGACCATTGTATTGATACAGGATGCACATTCTGTGGTGTGTCTGTCTGATTTTGGAGGATACAGTGCCATAGAACTAGGCTGGGAATCTGGGCAGGAGCAGGTGGGAGCAGACAACTGTGGATGAAAGCTTGAGGATCAGTTCTGAGTGATGGCTTACCTATAACAAATGCTGTATTACCTCTGTGTGTTTGTTGTCTGGAGCAAGTTGAGGGGCTGAATTCTTTTTTTTTTTATTTTTTATTAATGAGCCAGAAATAGATTTTTTTGATCTTTTAATTTTTTAAATTTTTTTATTGTTATGTTAATCACCATACATTACATCATTAGTTTTTGATGTAGTGTTCCATGATTCATTGTTTGTGCATAACACCCAGTGCTCCATGCAGAACATGCCCTCTTTAATAGCCATCACCAGGCTAACCCATCCTCCTACCCCCCTCCCCTCTAGAACCCTCAGTTTGTTTTTCAGAGTCCATTGTCTGTCATGCTTTGTCTCTCCCTCTGATTTCCCCCCCTTTATCCTTCCCCTCCTGCTATCTTCTTTTTTTTTTTCTTAACACATATTGCATTATTTGTTTCAGAGGTACAGATCTGCGATTCAACAGTCTTGCACAATTCACAGCGCTCACCATAGCACATACCCTCCCCAGTGTCCATCACCCAGTCCCCCCATCCCTCCCACCCCACCCCCCACTCCAACAACACTCAGTTTGTTTAAATAATGCAATATATGTTAAGAAAAAAAAAAAAAGAAGAAGAAGAAGAAGAAGGTAGCGGGAGGGGAAGAATGAAGCGGGGGAAATCGGAGGGGCAGACGAACCATGAGAGACGATGGACTCTGAAAAACAAACAGGGTTCTAGAGGGGAGGGGGGTGGGAGGATGGGTTAGCCTGGTGGTGGGTATTTAGGAGGGCACATTCTGCATGGAGCACTGGGTGTTGTGCACAAACAATGAATCATGGAACACTTCATCTAAAACTAATGTTGTAATGTAAGGGGATTAACATAAGAATAAAAAAATTAAAAAAAAAAAAAGAATTCCTCATATCAGTGAAGTCATATGATACATGTCTTTCTCTGATTGACTTATTTCACTCAGCATAATACCCTCCAGTTCCATCCATGTCATTTCAAATGGCAAGATTTCATTCCTTTTGCTGGTTGCATAATATTCCATTGTATATATATACCACATCTTCTTTATCCATTCATCTGTCGATGGACATCTTGGCTCTTTCCACAGTTTGGCTATTGTGGACATTGCTGCTATAAACATCGGGGTGCACGTACTCCTTCGGATCCCTACATTTGTATCTTTGGGGTAAATACCCAGTAGTGTAATTGCTGGGTCATAGGGTAGCTCTATTTTCAACTTTTTGAGGAACCTCCATACTGTTTTCCAGAGTGGCTGCACCAGCTTGCATTCCCACCAACAGTGTAAGAGGGTTCGAGGGGCTGAGTTTAAAGGGTCAAAAATTCAGAGGACATCATGTGCTGGAAGATGTTGAGAATCAAAGTGCTCAGTACGTGTGAAGCAGTCCCTCTCTTTTAATAGGCTATTTTAGGTTAGTAAAAAGTAGAATTCTATTTTGTTAAATGTACATCTAAGTGAATATAAAAAATATATTAGACTTCTTTATAAATGAAGCCCTTTGAGAAGACATGAAGCATCGTCAGTTGCTCTCTGAAATTCGCAGTGGTCCCCTTGGTGAGATTTAAATGAGGGAGATAGATGAGAATTAGGGCACCTTTTCAGCCTTAAAGAAAATGTTTTGTGGGGCTGCTCCTTCTTTCTTGAGTTGATAAATCTTAAGTGCACACAGAAGGGAAGTATAAGAAGGTCTTATGTGACAGTAGCCAGAAAGCCAATCTTATTTCCTAATGTGTCATTTACAAAATGGGACTTCTTTGGATAGGGCCTTTTACGTTTTCCAGGGGACTCTGCCTTGCCACCTCCCCTCCTTAGTCTGCGATGCTCCTTGCAGAAACCTGCTGCTCCTCTCCCCGCGACTGGCCAAACCTCTCACAGTGGCCTCTTCTGGTTGTTTCTTTGGCTTCTGGTTTCATCCTATAGTCTTCCTCATTTTATGACACATAACTTTTTTCATTTCCAGAATGTAGCCTCATAAAAATTCCAAATGTGTGGAGTTTATGGATTTGAGTTCTGTAGATCATCAGACTTCTTCATATACCCTGTGACAATATGTTTGTTTTTGTGTTAAGGATTATGTCCGTATCAGTGTGTGAAATACCAGTGTAACTAGGAGAACACCTATAATTCTTCTGAATTATATTTTTAAATGTGTGTAATAGGAGGTATCAGGTTCTTTTCCCTTCTAGGGATTTACGCAGTGGAGGAAGATGGTTGAGGATTGTGCTGTATGTACATGACTTGCATTTCTGAATCCGTGTACTTTTTGCTGACTTATAAAATGTGATGCAGGGGCGCCTGGGTAGCTCAGTTGTTAAGCGTCTGCCTTCGGCTCAGGTCATGGTCCCAGGGTCCTGGGATCGAGCCCCGCATTGGGCTCCCTGCTCCACGGGAAGCCTGCTTCTCCCTCTCCCACTCCCTCTGCTTGTGTTCCCTCTCTTGCTGTGTCTCTCTCGGTCAAATAAATAAAATCTTTAAAAAAAAATAAAATGTGATGCATTTTTCCCACATGAAATTCTGCAGCATTCCTTGCCAGAATCCAGGGAAAGCCTTCCCTGTGACAAAAAAGAAGCATTGAGGAGTCAAAAGGGAGGGTGGGGATTTGCATAAAAAGAAAACAGTTGTTAAGAGACTCTGTAGACAGTTAAAACCTATGATTAACTTTTTCAACATGAGGAAAATGATAGATAGTTGGCCTGTTTTGATGAAAATGAAAAGAAAAAAATGCAAGCATCCTTTTATCTTTACTAGCCTCTTGTCATGAACAGATTCTCTTTGCTGGGAAGGCTTTTAAAGGCCCCCTTAATAATTAAGTAGAAAGATTTGAAATCTTGAGTAACTACGGATTCTTTTATGTAAAATTTCACATGATGGTAATCTGCTGAGCACTTCACAGTAGTGTGTGCTGAAACTGTAACAATAATTAGAGAATCTTTCAGCTGGACCTAATCCAAAAATCAGATGTCAGACCTTGTCCAAACTTCACTGAAACTAATTCTCCAAAAAGTCTTGTAGTACATAGGGACTTCCCTCCTGTACTCACTTTGTCCTATCATATTCATCTCAGTGATTTAGGGAATGTTCTTCAGTTTCTTGCTTTACGGGCAAGACAAATATTTATTGTAGGGTTCACATGAGATAAAATCTGGCTTTTTCCCTTATAGCTTACCCTCTCCTATAAACCTGTGTATGAACTAGATTTTATCTTTCTTGTATTTTCTTTAGTCAAGAATTATTTTGGTGAAAGTTTATGAGTATACTGTAGAAAGGCATAAGTTTAGAACTGGAAGTAGTCAAGAAAGGATGCGTCACAGAGTCAAGAGAGACCGATGTGACCTTCAGGTCAACTAATTAAATTCCCCTCCTAATCCATTCTCCCTCTAGTGCCATGCTCCCTGATATGTAATTGACAAAGACTTACTGATGAGCACCGGGGTTAAGAGCTGGCCAAGCAGCCTTCTGTTATTGCTTTGACCTATATTGATATATTCATTCATTCATTCACTCATGCACTCATTCAAATATTTAGTTGCCAATCCATGTTGATGGCATTGGGAATACAGTGAGTAGTAGCTCCCTGGTTGCTCATATTGGAAATTTTTTTTTAATAATTTTTTTAAAGATTTTATTTATTAGAGAACATGAGAGAGAGAGAGAGAAAGAGAGAGCGCATGAGTGGGGTGAGGGGCAGAGGGAGAAGCAGACTCCCCACTGAGCAGGGAGCCCGATGCAGGGCTTGATCCCAAAACTCGACCTGAGCCGAAGGCAGACACTTAACCGACTGAGCCACCCAGGCGCCCTCATATTGGAAAGTTTTTAAAGTTTTTCTGCCCTACCTCCAAAATCCACTGTGTCCTTTGGATTAGTGGAAGGAACACCAAATTCATCTGAATGAAGGAGCATGTATCTATATGTGGACACAAAAAGGCCTGAAGTCCACAGCTTAGTGGAATTTGGGGAAAGCTGATCAAGGATGGAGACAGAGAATTTAGGGGGCAGAATTCTCATTCCATTGACTGTGTTTCCTCATTTCTGCAGGCAGTCTGACAGTTTCAAAGTTCTGAGTATGTTGAATGTGCTATTATTTCATTCTTACCTCTCCTCTTCTCCCAAGCTGTAGTTGAACTGATGGTGTGTTTTACAGTTGAAGATCTCTTAGAATTGAGGAGGTGAGTGCTACAGGCTAGAGCTTCTCATCACAACCATGACATGATGGGTGTAGACTTGAGGCTTCATTCAAAACTCATCTTTATTTTCCCTATGATTTGTAATTTGAAAAATAAAGAATAGAGAGTATTTTTGTAGGAATAGTATTAAGAATTTTTCTGTTGTGGGCGCCTGGGTGGCTCAGTTGGTTGGGCGACTGCCTTCGGCTCAGGTCATGATCCTGGAGTCCCGGGATCGAGTCCCACATCGGGCTCCCTTCCCTCTTTCTTTTCTTTTCCTCTTTCCTCCCCCCTTCTATCTCGAAATCTATCAATATATCAGTCTCTGTCTATGGATCTCCCCCCCTCCATTTTGCAGTTTTACTGAATTTACTGTTTTATGTTTACCCTGCAGTTAACATCATGTGGGAAATACTCTCCCATAGTTTTAAATATTTTAAAAACATTTTCAATTCAATTGTGTATTATGTCACAATTGAATGCATCTGTTAGATATTCAAGCTGTGACAGGTTTTGTTTTGTTTTAGTAATTATAAATAATCCTATAAGATCATTTGTGGGCATAAGGCTTTGTATGTAGCTCTGGTCATGTTTTTAAGGTCTTAGAACTTGTATTGCTGGTCCAAAGGGGGATAAGTATTTTGGTGTTTGGTACACATTAGGGAAATATCCTCCTGAATGGCTACCTAATTTAAACTTTCACTTCTTATATAGGAACGATCTGGGGCTCTTTAGTTCGTGGAATTTTCATCAGTGATCTTGGAGATGAACAGAATTTAGAATTCAGGATTATAATTCAAAACAGTTTTGACAGTTTAGAGAATTGATTAGTTGATACAAATTAAAGTTCAGTAGGTGAAAACGAGGGTAGGAGAAATAGGGCAGATAAAAATTGCCGAAATACTCTTTGCAGAGTAGCCATTTCTGCATGCACTGCTTGAAGGAGAATCCAGACCCTTATGAAGGGTCATAAGGAATGTGACTAGATTTCTCGGTAGCCCTGTGGGGACTTTGCTACGGTAAGGTCTGTTCTCAAATGTAAAGAAAAAGAAAGCTCATTTGGGCTAATGCTGTATAAGACTGCTAAGATTTTGTGTTTTCTGCTGTTAAGAATTCAAAGACACTAAATACCTTCTTGGGGAACATTTAATGTTCATTTTAATTATTTACAATAATTATTTGAACATAAATTGAATTTTAAAAAGGCTTTCTGAAAGTTACTACCAGTCTTTCCTCATTTAAGTAGAGAATAAGTTTAGGAAGCTCATATTTTTTTCCACGAAATTTCAGGGGAAATAGAATTATCTTTACCTTGCAAATGGTACTTTGAGGATAAGAATGTTATCCTTAGATAAAAATGGCACATGTTTATAAACACACACACTCTAAAATATGAGGAAGGGGTTTAAAATGCCTGCTTCTGTGTGGTTGTAGGTTGTAGTTCTGTGTGTGTTTTGAGAGTAATTTATATGGTAGAAGGCTGTACCAACATATCTATTAGCAATCACTTCTGTTCACTTGTGGTACAATTCTAATTAGTGTTCAGACGAGTGACCCTGGGATAGTTATAATCCAGAAGGACTTTATAATTTGTTCTTTTTTTGTTGACTGACATTCAGCGTGATTTTAAGACTATTAGCAAATCACATATGATGACTAAAAATCAGAACATTTAATTAATCAGCTCACTTAAATCAATTAATTATCTTTGCAAGAAGACAGGGAGATTTCTGTGTTTCTGTTATCCAGAGAATTTTATTCTCTTGTACTAATAAAGAGGTTTTTTTTCTTTTTAGTTTTTAGCCTAGGTTGCCACCATTCATAATTGAATGTCAGCTCATGTTCCAGCCAAAACACTTTAAATAGGTTATTATTTTCATTATTGTTATTATTGTTATCTTCAGTCAGTACTGTTATATCTGATGGTAGGCTTACTTCTTTAGGAAGGTCATCCATGCTGTGTGCTCTCTCTACACAGGAGCTCTCCCGAAGCACTGGGAAGCAGGGAGTCTGGTCCCCATCGCTGACACAGCAGATGAGGGATGAACAGCCAAGTGACATGGTTGTTGTGAAGGCTAAAATAAGTGCAGCTATAATTCTAATTAGTTTGTCTATCTTAATAGCAACATCTAGTCCTGGGTATATTATACAGCTGCGAAAGGCTAAAAATATGGCAGCTATACTTTGCTTTTGGAAATCTATTCTTCATAATTTTTTTCTAATTATAATTTGATATATGTTCATTGCCAAAGATTAGGAAAATTTAGAGAAGTATCTGTAAGAAAATAAAAATCACCGATAATTATATAGTAGAGATAAATCCTATTTACATTTTTTGCATTTCCCATTTTTTATATAATTGGGCTCCTACTATACATATAATTTTATGTCCTCACTGTGTTTCCACTCAGCATGTCATTAGTACTTTCTCATGGTCATAAAAAATATCTCTGAAAACCCCTATTTTAATAGATGATATTCATTTGAATGGTCATATCATTATTTACTTAACTATTTGGTTGTTGGTCCTAGTTTTCAATTATAAATTATTCTGTTATGAACATATCGTACATACATTTTTGTGTTGATCTCTGATTATAATAAAGCAATATTACGCTTCCTCTTAGCTTGTGTATTTTCAGTGCTAAACTATAGAATATCGGATAGGTAAACAGTTTATAGGTGGTAATAAATCTGAAAAGATTGCATATGGTGGTATATGAACTGTTCTTTGAAGGATGCACCACCAGGGCTTTGGCAGCTATGAGAGTCAGGATGTCACAACTGGGGAAAATTCAGGAGCAGCGATGTGAATGGAAATGAGCTTAGGCTGAGTGCATCTGTTTGTATGAGTATGATTTAACCACAGTGGAAGGATAGGCTTGAGAAATTGAAAAAATAAAATTTGAAATGTGGAGTAAAGAATTTGAATTTGTTATAGATGTGGCAACCAAAGGTCCTAAATTCTCTGGACCATTGTACTAATCATTACGAATCTTTATGTAGCACATTTTATGTGCAAAGCTCCCCCTTGTGGAGGCCCACTGGGTGTTTATACTTCAGTAAGGGTCATCGTATTCATCCAGTGAATGCAATGGTCTGTCATGTCCTCACAAATAAATTCCTAGAGTCAGACTGCGATACAGTGCTGGTTTGGAAGTGGCAATCGGAAATCTTTGGAGGTGCAGAATCAGAGCACGGCCACAACTTAAATGATGCAAATATTTTAAGGATTGTTCTTAGTATAGATTGAAGGGGCATGGTTAAAGGCAGGAATAGTAATGCAGGACTGGGAAGCAGGGACTGTAAGACTTAGCAGAATGGGTTGGAGTAGAAGGGTTTACATTTAAATGATTTAATCTAGTGGTTCTGATTACAGAGTTAACTCCTTTCAAAATGTAAAAGCCTCAGTGCCCTTCCCAGATTTGCTGGATCTGAATTTTGGGGAGATGGGACCTCTAGATATATGTATATGTATGTATATTTAAAGCTCCCTTAGAGACTCTGATGTGTGCCTCTGGTTAGAAAACACTAAATGAATTAATGTGTGTTTTTTCCACCCCAGGAATTTGTCAACTTGTCTGAACCTACTGTTTTGAATCTTAATACACTTAATATGCATGTGTATGCATTTTTCTTTTGCGTATTTTTCATACTCTCTTCAGTTCCTGAAAAATTTTTTTCTGTTACTTGGTGTCAAGTTCTTTAACAAACTTATTAATTGCCATTACTCTGCAAAATCAATTTTGAGCACATGAAATGCACTACAAAAGTTAAAAGAAATTTCTGCAATTTTTTTTCTTACTAAATGATAGGGACAAAAGCCAGGATGGATGATCAAATATGGTATTTGAGAACATCAAAGCTGGCTCTGGCCTTGGCAATTATCCGCTCAACACCAGCAGACACAAGCAGCAGAGAATACACAGAGCACCTTGCGAAGGTGGTGTCTGAGCAGGAGTCAACATGGAGATCAAAAGTCCAAGCCTTGGAAGCTGAAGTTCTGCAATTACGCCACAAACTTCTTCTGAGCAGGATGCATGCGGGAGTGTTTAAGAGTGGTGAGTGTATGAAAATGTCATTCTGGGTCTTTATTATTTACTTTTTTTAAAAAAAGACTTATTTATCCATTTTAGAGAGAGAGAACGAGCAAGTGGAGAGGGGAGGAGCAGAGGGAGAGGGAGAGAATCTCAAGCAGACTCAGTGCAGAGTGCTGAGCCCAATGGCTCGATTTCATGACCCTGGGATCATGGGCTGAGCTGAAACTAAGAATCGGTTGCCCAAGTGACTGAATCACCCAGGTGCCCCTTTATTGTTTACTTCTAATTTAATTTAATTTTTTAGAAAAACTGAGTATAGCTGACACACAATGTTACATTATTTTCAGGTATAAAGTTTAGTGATTTGACAACTCTCTACATTATGCCATATTCACCAAAAGTGTGGCTATCATCTCTCCTGTTACATCGCTATTACAGTATCATTGACTTTATTCCTTATGCTGTGCCTTTTATTCCCAGGACTTACTCGTTCCATCACTGGAGGGCTGTTATCTCCTCCTCTCCCTCACCCATTTTGCCCAGTCTCCCAGCTCCCTCCCCTCTGGCAACCATCAGTTTGTTGTCTGTATTTATGGGTCTGATTCTGCTTTTTGTTTGTTTATTCTTTTTTTTTTTAGATTCTGTTTATGAGTGGAATCATATGGTATTTATTTTTCTCAGTCTGACTTATTTCATTTAGTATAATACTGTCTAGGTCCTTCCATGTTGCCTCAAATGATGCGATCTCATCCTTTCTTTTGGCTGTGTAATATTCCATTTTGTGTATGTGTGTGTGTGTGTTCGTGTATGTGTATCTACATGTATGTATAACATTTTCCTTATCCATTTGTCTATTGATGGACACTTAGGTTGCTTCCATGTCTTGACTATTGTAAATAATGCTGCAATAACATAGGGGTGCATATCTCTTTTCTTGATAGGGTTTTAGTTTTCTCTGGGTAAATATACAATAGTGGAATTATTAAATCATATGATATTTCTATTTTTAATTTTTTGAGGAACCTCCATACCATTTTCCACAGTGGTTATACTAATTCTGGTTTATTTCATCTTCACAATTATTTAGAAATTGTTTAGTTTCCTAAAACTAGACTTCTTGCCCTATAAAGATTTTTTTTTTTACTTGTAGTCATTCATTAAACATTTATTGTTACTTCCTGATGAATGAGGCTACAGTAGATATTGGGATAAAGTTGGAGAATGAAAATATCTAGATTTGAAGGCAATAATGTTTTAACTTACTGGATAAAATTTAAAATCTCATTACTTAACCTTATTATTTTACTATGTATGTTATGTTGCATTTATATTAAATAATTCATCTAGCAGTCATATATCATGTACCAGCTATGTACCAGGTATGCAGTGGGTGGTGGGGACCCAAAAAACACGTAAGAGGTGCTGTCCTTGCCATTAAGTACCTACCATTCTAGCAGGGAAGATAGACCTATAAATAGTTAACCCAGTGTGATAAATGCTTTAATAAAGATACTGACAGAGCACAGAGGAAGAAGCCATTCATTCTGCCTGGTTTTGAAGACTTCTCAGGTCTGGCCCTCAAGGTTCTGTCTACTAGGCATGGTCACGGAGCGTGCAGCAAGAGGCAGGAACATGACCAAAGGCAGAGCAGTAAAGAACACATGTGCCATTTAGGATACTGTCAGCATTACATTTCAGAAGTGACCAGAACACCATGAGGGAGAAAGGAAGAGAAGTGAATTGGGACCAGGTTCAGAAGGGCCTTGAATGACAACCTAAGGACTGTTTTAGTTTATTTCCTATCACTAAGTTGACCATACAATTTTTTGTCTCCCTAGGGCCCTTGTGAGAGTGAAAGTAGGGAACTGTTAATGATTATACTAGGACAACAGGTGGAAACCAACTCCTGAGCATGCTGGAAATGTGGTCACTCCATTCATCAGGAGCCGTATAATTTTTTTGATGCAGAGGATTGACCCACATATTGGGACTGGGAAACAATTCTGGTGATTTTTAAAGAATGTAAAATCCTTTGCCTAAAACCCTTCCCCAGCTCCCAATTTTGCTTCACATTTGATTCAGTCTTGTGATCAGGGCCTGTGATGCTGTGAGTGATTTCACCTCTGTTTACCTCTCCCACCTTGTCTCATACAACCTCCCCATTGTATACAGGGCCCCAGCCACTATGGGCTTCCTTCCAGCCTGGGACCTTTGTTATGTTCTTCTCTTTGAATCTCTTTGTGACTGGTTTCTTCCCTTTCTAAGAGGTCTTATTTTAAATGATACCTCCTCACTGACTGCTCTATATACATAGCACTCCCCACTAGTTTTTCTTTACCTAAACATCCTAAACAAACATGTGGATTGTTTGTTTATGTAATTGCTACCTTATCTCTTGAGCTAGAGTTTAAGTTCACTGAGTAGTGGGTTTTGATTTGCTCAGCACTCTCTACTCAATGTCCACCCCAAACTCTGACATGCAGCAGGTGCTCAATAAATATTTGTCACATGGAAGTGGGGCAGAGAGGATGTTTCTGGCCATAGCAGTGATTGGAAGCAAGGAGACCGGTTTTAAACATATTTACCAAAACCCATATGAAGAATGATGAATTGAAATCAATCTATGATAGTGAGAACTAAAAGGAGGTCAGACATATATACATGATTTTAGAGTAGACACTTCAGATATTTGTGAATGATTTCAGAGTGTGATTAAGGGACATAGAGGCATTTGGAATAATAAGGTTTCCAATCCCAGTTTATTGAATTTATTGCAATGCTTTGCATATGGATAGTGAACACTGAAATAAATTTATATGATAAAAAATTGAGTCCAGGTTTGTCTGAGTGTAGGCTAATCCCTCATCCCTGAAAAACAGGGATTACGTAGAAGGAAGGTGGAAGGATGGTCCTTAAAGTCAAAGAGGATGAGCAGGCTGGAAAGAGCAGACTCTTATAAACATCTGTGATATCAAAACTGTTGTTTACTGTCAAGGGTCTGTTTATACCACTGCTCTAGTAGTGTGGATGATTTGTTTGGAACACGAATGTGCCTGACAGTGAGAGCCTAGGTGAGAACTTGTTCTCACACTGAAAACTTGCACTTGCAGCACCTGTGAGAGAAATTTTCAAATACCCTACAATTAAAATCAGTTTTACTTGCAGCAGGAGCTATAGGTAAAGCATTTCTGCACAGGAGGAGCTATAGGTAAAGCGTTTCTGCACAGATGTTTATAAGAAACTTGACTCTCCATCTGTTAGCTTAAACTTGAAAAATGAGGAACAAACAGATTCCGATAAATAGAGCCACTATTAAAGGGGAAGGAACAAAACCTAACAAAGGGGAGATATTAGATTGATAGGGAAATAAAGAAGGAACACAGCATTATTTAAATATGTATAATTTGAAAGACTGACTTACTCTAAGAAAACTCCATACCTGAGAATCAAAACTATATTATAGATATGTTTATATGATTAAATATTTTCTTCTGGAATTTTCAGGGTTGCTTTACATATGCAACTCTTCTCAAGTGGCTAGAGACAACTGGCCCTCAATAAATGTTGAATGGACTGCTTCTTGACAGATTGAGAGGCTGGGTAACTTAATTTACAGCATCAACTATCCATTGAAGCAACTGAGCAACCCAGAATTCAATAAAGCAGAGCTGAAATGGCAAAGTAAACAAATAAAAAAGCATGATGTAGTTTATACAGCATTTCAGTAACTCAGCTGTTGTTTTATTCTGATTTATTTTTCTACAGCTTCTTAGAGAGACAGAACTACTTCTTTATTACATTTATTAAAGGACTAGACTGTACACAGAAGGGATAAATAGAACTCGCTCTTAGAATTATGCCACATTGTAATTTTACTTAAATGCTCCTTAGTAGTGGGAGGAAGGAAGGGAGGAAGGATCAAAGAAACCCAGATAATCCAGTGACACATTTCTCAAAGTCAGTTTGGGTGATGGCTGGTAGGCATGGTTAGTTGTCTACTCAGTATGTAGCTTCCTACTTCCTTTCTAAGGCACTCTAATTTTGTTTTGGCAGAGATGTGCTTATTCCCAGTGGGTTAATCCATGAAAGGCTTAGATTTGTTTTGCCAATATTGTTCTAAGGTTGGGCAGGGGCCAGTGAAAGGTAAAAAGCAATCTTCTGAGCCTTTGATAAAGATTTGCCTCTCTGTATAAAGAGATTGAGGCTCATGAAAGAGAGCACTTAAATTTTTCTTTCTTTCTTTCCTTTTTTTTTTTTTTTATGTCAACCACTTGTTTCCTGCATGCAGCACTGCCAGTTGAAGATACGATGATGCCTGGATCTGTGGTAGCCAATTTGCAACTGTGAGGCAATATTGAAAAATTAATGGCCAGCATGCTAAGGATAGTGAAATAGTTGGAGGAAAAGGACCTGGGTCCTTCTCTACATTGCTGAGCAGTCAAAGCAACGCTAGGATGACTTTCTTAGGAATGTTTAAAAAGATAAGCAAGGGTTTAAGCCATTGTTGTCCATGTGTTCTCTTCCATGTATCTGAGCACATCCTAATTTATAGAGTGGGGAAGGGGCGGGGGTCATGAATAATTTAGAACGGCCCTACTTTTTCTTCTGCCAAGAGTCTTCTTGATCTATATGGGAGAAAATGAGTGAGAAAAACTATGTTCTTTAATCTAGAACAGCTTCCCGTTAAGGATGGCCTCATAATGTTGGCAAGAATTTCATCTGTGTCTGAGTAGGTAGGTGAGGAAGACCCAGAGCCTAGAGACTGGCCAGGAAGGTGTCAGTGGCTGTTCTTAAATGTTGACTAGGGGTTGAAGGGGACACGGTGACAGGAATAGGGCTTTGTTAGTGGGAATAATGGCACAGAACTTCAGTGAGCAGACTCCGGATTAAAATTTGAGTATGTGTGTGTGAGAAAGTGGGGCAGGCAAGGGGAATCTGGACAGGTATAATTATACAGTAATTTGGCATTCCCAGGAGGGAAGTAGATAGATGAAGTGTCAGGTGTATGCTTTTCCCCCTACAGTTTATGCATTTGGTGTCTTCGTGAATGATAGCTAGGCTACTGGATGAGCAACTGGCTAGAGGGAAAAGAAAGAGAAAAGTAAACCAGAACAGTTCACCAATTTCCATGCTTGCTTAGTAAATGTTCGCTGAATGCAGAGCGACTGTGCCGAGTGCTGGGGCTGGGTGGTGGCGCCGTGCACAGCAGGAGCACAGTGACTTTCGGAGCTGGACTCAGCCCTTCTGTGGTTTAGGTCCTGGACACTGCTGACCGACCAGATGGCTTTAGGAGCTTCCCTCGCCTCTAGCTGACAGTGTTTCAGTTTACCCACCTCCTTGCCTGTTGTCTCCTTTGCCGTTTTATACTCTGAGGATCAAATCCTCAGCGCTCCTGTGCCTGCCCCAGACCCTTCTTCTCCTGTTGTGTGAGCTTGGATTCAGGAAAAGGCTTTTAGCTAGATCAGTGTTGACGGGGGGTCAGAAAGGGTCCGGCTAGCCTGGTTGCCCGTGTGCACCTCGCCAGACCCAGCACGGAGCCTGTCTTTGTCTCCCGACTGCTACTTTTCCAGCCCAGGCCCACTCAGCCTCTGTCCCAGCCTGTCCCAAACCACATACGGAGGACACATCACAAATAACTGACTTACAGTCACAGCTTTGAAGCTCAGCATTTATAGGTTGGGGGGCGGGGGGGGGGCTTCACTGTTGCACAGGGGCTGAAAGAGCATGGAAAATGAATGCATAAGCATTTCCCTTTTTAGTTTTGATATAAGCTTTTATAATACAAATTTCCTTAAAATTGCAGTTGATTTAAAACATACATGCATAGTGTATGTAAACATCAGGAAATGTGCCGCTAATTTAATATGGAATCTAATGAAAGGCTCCAAAATAATTTAAAGCACGTTGATAATTACACATTAGACATGCTTTACGCATTATGTAAAAACTGAATATTTTGATGTTAGAGACCATCAACATACAAAGAAATTAAAGTTAAGGTTAAAAAAAAGCTCCGAATCTTAAATGGCTTTGCTAGTGACAAGGCAACTGTTTAGAAATGCAAACATGTCAGTTCTAAGAAGAGCTGGCTCTGGTAGGAATGGTGGGAAGGGCCGAACACGCACCAGCTCGGTCCTGGGCCTCGAAGACGCGAGAGGCTGGGCTCAGGTGAGGGCAGCCGGGTGTCCCGCGGTGTGCCATGTTCCGTGTTCCAGATGGACGTCGTCAGCCCTGCCACACCTCCTCCTGGTGCGGGGCTCTGCGTCCTGCTGTGTGATGCAACCGTCTTTTTCGCCTGAGCTGGGTTCCTGGAAAGTATCGTGAATGTCCAGGTAATCCCCTAATTAGGGTGCCTCTACTTTCTGTGTATCCCTGGATTCTTCCCATTTCTCTCCCTTGCAGCGCCACTTCCTTGGCCCTGCTTGATTTATCTCAGTTAGACTCTATGTTTACGGTTGCAGCCTTGCCACTTTCAAATCTAGGCTGCAGCCCAGACTCAAGTCCTCTCATTGACTGTAGGATAAATCCACAGCCCTTAAAATAAGCTATAGGCTTCTCCACAGTTTGGCGCTTGCCTCCTTCTCTAGCCTGTCCTGTCCTCACTATGTCCTCCACATTCTGCACTGCAACACATGAAATGTCTTTCACTTACTCGAATCCACCTTGTTCTCTTTCAGCTTAAGGCTTTTTACAGCTGTTGTTTCTCTCTGCAGGATATATTCTCTCAATCCTTTTTGTCTGGTTGGGCACTATTCTTTTTTTTTTTTTTTCTGATACAGTTTTAATACCCTTTCTGCCTTTGCTGACTGCCTCCTTAGACTAGATTAGATTCTCCTGCTGGGGGAAGCATACTATTCTGTACTTTTCACAGCATTTGTGAGCCAAGTTATAATTGTTTAATCAGCCTGTCTTCCCTGTAGGACCTAAACTCCATGCTTGAAGGAGTGTACTTTTTCTCATCACTGCTCTATTTCTGGGGTTAGCACAGTGCCTGGCATGGGGTGGTGGGGTGCTTGGGGATATTTGTTGAATGAATAAGTTTCGACATGTTTTATGTGAATGTTAATACCTGGAACAAGGTGCCCAGGCTGATCTGTCATTTCTGGGAATCTACCAAACTTCTACAGTGCCGGGAGGAGGATCAGGAGGGCAAGACCAAAGCATCCTAGGGAAGGAGACACTCACTAAGGTAGGATGAGTATCAGAGCTCCTACCTTTAAGGGAGCCATCTATTCATACAGTAATTTGATCAGAATAGAATAAATGAAGAAATGAAGAGTGACAATTTTTGGATTCTCACCTGTGGAACAAAAGCTAAAACTATTCAAAGTATCTTTCTTTGAATTCCAGGATCTTTTCTCAGTGTAATTTTTTTTTGAATAGTTTAACCTGTAGTAAACTTCAATCTGGTCCTTATACTTAGGATTATATTTATATTTTTGCAGGTTTTATCTGCATTTTTAAATGCCCTGCTGTGTGTCTGTATTTGATTTTTTAGATTCTTTTAGAAATCTAAAGGTACCATTGAGGAGTCTGAATTAATATTTGGGTCCTAGACATCTTGAAATTTTTTTTAGAATAAATTCAATGTGGAGTGAGTAAAATCCAGTTAGATAGCTGTAGACTGTAGTTTAGACAGGGAAAATTAATGGAGTAATATCAATTCCATTATGAAAGCAAGAAGGAAAACAGGTAAATAGGGTAAATGGGAATAGGTTTGAGATCCTGCAGTGCTGGCAAGCTCCCAGGTGATGTTGATAGTGCTGGTCTGAGGAGCATAGTTTGAGTAGCAAAGGACTGTGGGCTATTTTGGGGGTGGAGTTTGTGAAGGGAAGGAGAAGAGATAGGTTGGTAGTTGGAGAGGGGGCAAGGTGGAGAGAAAGTTGGTTTTTGTTGTTGTGAAGATAGAAAAGATGGCAGCACACTGGTACTTGGGTAGGAAGGAATTAGCAGAGAGAGGAAAGTGAAAGATTTGAACAGAAGAGGATAATAAAGAAATCACAGGGGCTTGGGGCCTGAAACCCAGAAGAAATACAGAGCATGAGTGGTGGGCCTGGCCCTGGACCTCAAGCAGGGGCCCACATTTCTTCTTCTGAGGCTCTTGAAGGTAGGAGTAGGTGCCCCTTTATTCGTTTTTTTGCTGAGTTCATTCCTGGCAGCTGTCCTTTGAAGTTCATTTTTGTTCCTTTCTCCTCCTCCAGTGCCCCTTCTTAAATCTGTCCTGTTGTTTTGTTGTTGTTTCAACCTGCTTTTGGACTTTCATTATTGCATTTCTTTGCCTGCTGCTGCAACTCTTGTCTGAGTCATCCCCACCTCCTGCCTTGGTTGTAGAAAAAGAAATGAGGAAAGCAGAGTTAAGTAACGTGCCAAAGGTTAAATGGGTAGTAAATGGAGTGGAGTTCTTGTAAAATCCTAGAACAGTGCCTTTCCAGTACTTTAGGGAGCTTTTTTAAACCAGTGGTTCTCAAAGTGTGGTCCCCAGACCAGTTGCATCAGCATCAGGTAAGACCTTGTTAAAAATGCAGATTCTCAGAGCCCACCTGTTACTTACATAATCAGAAACTCTGGGGGTAGAGCTCAGCAGCCTGTGGTTTAACAAACCCTCCAGGTGATTCTGATGAAAACTGAAGTTTGAGAACCACTGGTTTAAACAAATAAAAGTGAAATATATATTCAGGGAACATAGTAAGACTTCTCCAGAAAAATGGGTCGGTAGAGACCTATTCATCCCTTGTCCAAACCATCTGAGTGACAAATCAAGAGGGATTTGCAGGAGGGGAAGAATGAAGGGGGGGAAATCAGAGGGGGAGACAAACCATGAGAGACTATGGACTCTGAGAAACAAACTGAGGGTTCTAGAGGGGAGGGGGGTGGGAGGATGGGTTAGCCTGGTGATGGGTTTTAAAGAGGGCATGTATTGCATGGAGCACTGGGTGTTATACACAAACAATGAATCATGGAAGACTACATCAAAAACTAATGACGTGGGCGCCTGAGTGGCTCAGTCGGTTAAGCGGCTGCCTTCAGCTCAGGTCATGATCCCAGGGCCCTGGGATTGAGCCCCGCATCGGGCTCCCTGCTCGGCGGAGAGCCTGCTTCTCTCTCTCCCTGTCTGCCGCTCTGCCTACTTGTGCTCTCTCTCTATCTCTGTTAAATAAATAAATAAAAATCTTTTAGGAAAAAAAAAAACTAATGATGTAATGTATGGTGATTAACATAACAATAAAAAATTAAAAAAAAAAAAGAAGGATTTATAGGCCAGCCTCTGAAAGATACCGTAATCCCAATCGATAATATTTAACCCTGGTCACCAAAGAATTGAGAAAGTGTTCATTTAGAGCCTGACAGAGCTGAGGAAGATAGTTGAAATTAGAGAAAATGAACCAACAACAGTAACATTAACATCACCCTAACAACTGTGTTTCATACTGTTCAACGAAGTGTGTATATAAATATAATAGGAATCTGAGGAGTGTGTACTGTCGATTTTTGTTCTAGGAGAACTTCTCTCTTCCTTATCACCCTTCCCCTCTCTTCCTCCCTCCATCCTTACTTCCCACATCCCTTCCTAATAAGTGCTGATATGTTCTGTCATTGAGGAGTCTGAATATATATTTCCCAGTATATAAGATGTGTGGTTGCATAAGACAGCCCCTCCCCTTTTTGCAGGGGAAGCATCCTTTTGAATATGTATTTCAAGTAATTTTAAAGACTTCTTGTAGGGGGAAAGTTGGGGATCAGAAATGCAAGATATTGTATCCTATAAATCAGTAGAAAACCTTAAATTCTGATTAAACTATACCATTTTGCCAATCCTTAAAAAGTACATAACGTAACATAGCTAAAAAGAAATGTATTGCTATGAATGAATGCTAGCATGTTGCAGGCGTAAAAACACATTTATTCATAAATAAAGTTTTTGTATCATGCTCGTGGAACACATACTTGCATTATATTCTGGGCCCTACGGAGGACGAACTAGCTGTAACTTCAGTACAAAATGAATTTGAATGAACTCCGAAATTGAATGTGAAGACAAGCAAATGTCTCAGTGAAAGCAGCGGAAAACCAGCAGCAAAGTGCAGTGCTGGCGAGTGAGTATGTGTAGGGGAGGTGCCGTGCACGTGCACACGGGACCCCCTTGGCTCTTGGGTGATTCGTGTGATAACGCTTCTGAGGAGGGGCAGCATTACTCTTTGCTTATACTGCAGGGAAATGGTGGTCTTTCCACTTGAGTCTCCTGTTTCGGAAACACCATTTATGTGAATTTTAAAATTGAAGTTGCTCGTAAGCTTGTCTTAGAGTGAATGTGAGGAAACGCATCGGAGAGTGCTCAGCTGTAGGGTGTTTGTGCTGCTCTCAGCCTTCAGTGAATCCGTGGTTTCACATCATCCATTTTTCTGTAGGAAGCGTGGGATAATTTTTCTTGTTTTCTTTCTCTCCCGTTTCTCTCGGAGTCAGAGAGAAACACTGTCTATGTGTCTTTAATACATTCGGGCCATGTCTGCCAAGTTTTATGCTTTGAAATAAGCAAGGGAAGGATTGTGTCCAGGGAAAGCTGGTTCTTAATGCTTGCGCAAGCCTAGCTATAAAAATTCCTCATTACTCTTTTAATTAATAAGTCACATGAAGAACAAAGACTCTGTTGCTTTTGTGCCCTCCCTTGGTGCTAGATTCAGAAAGATCTTTCACACAGTAGTTTTTCAAAGATGTTTCTGGGTTTGATATTTGAATTATCACTTCTGATGAGGCTTATAAATATTTGTAGCAGAAATAATTTTCATGAGCTAAGGCAGGCTTTTCTATGTAAAATGTAAGACATGCAAAATGTCAACATTTTATATCAGTTTGACAACCACGTGGTGAAGAAGAAACTGATAAAAATTTGAACAATGCTTCTGGTCTTTCTACATACTTTTTTTTTTTTGAAGATTTTATTTATTTATTCATTAGAGAGAGAGAGAGGCAGAGGGAGAAGCAGGCTCTCCGCCGAGCAGGGAGCCCGATGCGGGACTCGATCCCAGGACCCTGAGATAATGACCTGAGCCGAAGGCAGACGCTTAATGACTGAGCCACCCAGGCGCCCTTTACATACTTTTTATTGTATTTGAAGTTTTTCTAATTCATCAGTAAAGCAGAATATGCAGAATTTAGGCATGTTTCCTCCCTCCCGTTGTTACTCTAGTAACAGTTTCCTTTCCCCCTGGAATTTAGTGTCATATGTCCATTCTTTCTGTAAAATAATATTTTGGAAAAAAATGACCTTATTCTTCAACCCAGGTCATACAAATTAGAGGGTATTTCTCATATTTTAATACCTAATTTTGCTAATAATTGTGCCTTTAATGACTCCGAAGTTATTTCCACCTGTGTATTTTATGAAGTGTTTATCCTCATCTGATTATTTTTTATCCTGTGAACCGCAAGGCATCTCATCATATCTATAATTTCCAAGCAGGAGTCAGTCCAAAGTAGGCCAAGTCCATGCTGGTGGGCTGCTTTGTGTGGCTGTGCATGCAGCTCTCTGATGTCTGGTGGGGCGAGCGATACTGCAGGAGCTGGACCCGGAGAACTGCATGTCTCAGTGAGCTGTACTTTTCCAGTTCCTCTGAAATTTTTCTTTAAAGAAGTGCCTTGTCTGTGCACAGGCGTCTGTGATGGTTAACACAGTGATAACAAACTTAGCCGCTCACTTACCTTTTTAACAGCAAATGCCATACGAATCTAGGCCTTTGGTACCTATAGGTCCGTGTGACATAGAAGAGTACCATTAATCAGATTTGCAACTTTAAAATTTTATTTTTGTTTTTAAAATGTCTTTCTGAAAGGCTTTGTCTCCTTAGTGTTGGTAGGCATAAGGCTAGAGTTCCAGGCCATGGCCCTGAGCCCTGCCCATGCATTAGAATCACCTGGGGGCTCTTAAAAATCCTGATGCCTCGGGGCACCTGGGTGGCTCAGTCGGTTAAGCGGCTGCCTTCGGCTCGGGTCATGATCCCTGGGTCCTGGGATCGAGCCCCACGTCTGGCTCCCTGCTCAGCGGAGAACTTGCTTCTCCCTCTCTCTCTGCCTGCCTCTCTGCCTACTTGTGCTTTCTCTCTCTGTGTCAAATAAATAAATAAAATCTTTAAAAAAAAAAAAAAATCCTGATGCCTGGGTTGCCCCCCAGGCTAGTTATATCAGAATCTCTGGGGGTTGGACTGAAGCATCAGTATTCTTCGACAGTCTCTAGTTTATTCTACAGTATGGCCAGGATTGAGAACCACTGGTTTAAGGCAGACATTTATATTCTGTCTTTAACTCAAATGCTTTATTACCAGTTTTCATTGTTAATCCCACCTAGTTTTAATTCCCTTATTTTATTAGGGTTTTCTCTGAAGTATGCTGCAGTTCTTTGTTAGAAAGAGTAGAAGACATTGGTTTTGGCTCTTAGGGGGGAAACATCTGACTAACGTCCTTTAATGTGAGATTTAAGAGCATGGAGGACACTGGGGAGAGGGGATGGCAGGTCTGTGGGCAGTTGAGGGAAGGGCCATTCAGTTGTCTTTGTACACATTTGCATGTGCTAGTGGCATGGATGGGTTTGGAGTTGGGCCCTTGGTGGGGGATCTTAAGCTCTTTTGTGTGGATAGTGGGCAACTATAAAATGAAAACTGGCATTTATTCCAATCTACCTTTTTTCTTCTATAAGGGTAAATAGTAGTAGATAGCTCCCTTTATCCTGTAAAAGCAATATCATAAGGCATATGTTTTTAAAAATTAGGGGATAGTTATATTTCTGCTCTTCCTTCAGTATTATTTATTATAGTAGGTAGCTTATTGAACAGTTACAGGCTTTTAAAATGGATCTCCTTATATGATTGCCATAATTTCTGTAGTCTTCAGGGTCCTTGAGTTAGTAGTAATACTGAGCAGCCCATGATGAGTCAAAAAGCCTCTAGAGAAAGGGGCAAGTATTATTCCTTCTGTCAACTCACGTGTAGTAGGTGACTTCCCATATAAGTTGGCTATGAAATCTTATTGGCAATACTTTGAGGCATTTCTGAGAAAGCCTATGTCCGTTGATGCAGAGATGTTTTCTACTGCATGATTTATAAGTAAGTATTTAATTAATAGGGCACTTAGTTATACACACACACACACACAAACACACACACCCCTTAGTTGTTACTCTATAAACCTTGTGGCAACATGGTCATAATTTATGATTCTGATTTTAATACTGTTAACAACTTTACCGAGACTCCTCAGCTATTAAAATTATTTAAATGATTAAGAAAATATCTTATAGATAGTTCTGTAGTAAATACTTTTTTTCTCCAACTACTTAAAATTTTTTGCATTTATTGGAAAGTAGCAGACACTCAGTTTTTATGGCATGGATATCATGGAATGACTGGTTTACCAGAAGGCATCTTGGAAGTAAATAGAAATGATGCGATTGTAACATCCATTCTGACACACCTTTAAATAGGGAAAGGGCAATGCCTAGAGCACCCTGTTTAATATAAAACAATTTAATGCACTAATGAATGATCCTCATCAAGGTCAAGCATATAGGAGATGCTCAATGATTAAGAATGCCCATTCATAAATGAGGAAAGAAAGATCCAACAAAGGGAGAGGAGGTGTTATTGATGATGGGAAGGCTTGCTGAAGACAAATTCTGGAGGTAGATTGCTCATTGGGAAGAGCAAGAGGATTGGAGTTAGATGAATCTGGGTTGAATCTCAGCTCTACCAACATTAGATAAGTTCTTTTAGGTAGATGTAAAATGAAGATGATGATGAGAATGATAATGACAAGGAATCGAGGTTAATGGGGAATGCTTGGCACTGAGCTCCCTGACACATGAACAAAAAATAAATACCAGTTTCCTTCCTCCTTGGCCTTGATAGTCTGATGGGAATTGCCATTGATTGCTTAGCAGCAGAAGAACTGAATTTTTTTTTGGACATGAGGATTTTATTGTTTAATTCTGTCTTGCAAAGACCTGGATCTGTCTGGTTTAACAGATTATACCTGTGGGAAAGAAAAGAACAGAGGTTTAAGGGTGTGGTGAGTTTTTTCTTCCCAGTAGTAAAATTGTGCTCAGTTCCAGTCCAGTAGCAGAAGTGGAAGATCCTTAAGGGGCGCCTGGGTGCCTCAGTTGTTAAGTGTCTGCCTTCGGCTCAGGTCATGATCCCGGAGTCCTGGGATCGAGTCCCGCATCGGGCTCCCTGCTAGGCAGGAAGCCTGCTTCTCCCTCTCCCGCTCCCCCTGCTTGTGTTCCTCTCTTGCTGTGTCTCTGTCAAATAAATAAATAAAATCTTAAAAAAAAAAAAAAATTCTTTAAAAAAAAAGAAGTGGAAGATCCTCAGGCCTGGCAGTCTGATTTCTTCTGGGAGTAAACTGCTTAGAAAAGTTTGTAGGAATTCAGCTGTTGTCCTGTTTAATTATTTTGAGAGATATGTTAAGAGAACTTGATTTTCATTCTGTCTCTGTATTGTTACAAAAAGTTCTGATTTGATTTCTGCCCTGTTTTGATTTCTCCATCATGTAATTTTCAGTGTTCTTCCACAGTGGACCCTACGATTTCTCTCTCTTGAGAAAAACATCATCTCTCCTTGACTGTTTCAAGAGTTTTCTGTGGGTCAGTTTATCTGTCACCCTTGGGTTTTTTTTTTTTTTTTTTTTTGCCTCTGCAGTTTTTCTTAAGATACAGTTAATAAATCATGTTATAAGCTGTGGATAGTTTTCTGTTGTCTAGGTACAGGTTACATTCAAATTCTTTCCCATGGTGAAGCCAGAATCTTTTGTCAGCCCTGTCCCTTACTCTCCTATGCCTCTGCTTTCTTTCTGCTCTGGGCGCACTTTCCCCGAGCTGTTCCTCAGGCCCCCGCTTCTGTGCCCTTGTTCATGAATGTTCCTGGTATGACAGGCCTCCCTAATGAAAGCACTGTGTTCCCATGACACTTGTACTGTATGAAATCTTTCTGGCTTTTCCCCAGTTTGAACTAACTCCTTTGTGTTTCTCTCCCAAATTACTTGTACCTGGTACCTTTGCTTCACACTAATGCCTTTTGCCGTGTAGTAGAATTAGTTGTTGGCTTGCCTTTTTCTTAGTTCTTTGACGGTAGGAGGTCTGCCAACTAAGTATATGACTTTAGGCCATATCCATATGTTCTTATTTACCATTTCGGTCCTCCCAGCCCTTATTTCAATGCCTTTACATTGTGGTGCTGAATATAGTATATGTTCTGTGAAATCGTCTATTCTGATGAGGCAGAATATATTAAGTTTGGTTTATTTTCTCCCTGAAAAATATGTCTTAATTTCATTTTTAATGTTGAGATTATGTTGTTCTTTTGGTCAAGTTTATTTAATTTCCTAGGCCACTGATTTTTACAATGAGTGATGGATGAATGAACCATAATACTAAAGCTATGCTGTACTGCTTTGTAGCTAGGCCCTCACAAGTTAGGAAAACCAGAGAAAACCCCTGAGAATGGACTTTAGTTTCAGGATTATCACAATAGTAAAAATCAGTGGAAATGAGTTCTGCTTGGTTAGCAATAAGGTGTCTGCAAAAAATTGACTTTGAGCTCTCCTTTTTACTACTCACAAGACTATATTTTAATCGTAATTGACAGTATAATAATTGATTACTGACCTGTCTCTGGCTATGCCTCTTTTTCAGAATTAAGAATATTTTTACTTTGTCTCCTTATGCGAGAGAACACACTCTACGGAATTAAGTATACGACTTCTGGCCACATCCATATGTTCTTACAAAGTTGTCATTTGCAGCTTTACTGGCAGATAGACTATACTTAAAAAGAAGGAGGTTAGTTGTGGAAATGCTTATGTCTCCAGAATGTCGCATGTGAATTATTCTCTGTCTTCATAACAAGCCTGTAATTAGTTCATATACGTAAGGCATATGACGAACTATCATGTCATCCATCAAATGTTGTATTCCATGGTGAAATGAAAGACACCTAATTCCTAGACTGAAAATTGGCCAATTATAATCTTTCTCTATTCTGGACTGTCAGTCTAAGGGTATTATCAATATTTTCAGGTCTTGTGAGTTTTTAAAGAAAAGGGTCATTTATGTGATTCTACAATGAAATAATCTTTTCACCTCTGAGCCTTCATAATGCTTTTCTTGTAATGCTTTTATAAAATTCATTTAGCAGAAATGCCTGATTATGAGGTCAAAAAGTATTTTGCAATTTGGGAGGGAAAGGGAATATGTATTTCATGAACCAACATTTTATAATTTCTTTTTGGTACCTGCAAGATCCATTGTCAGATTCCTCTTGGAGTGACATCTCTGTATGAAAAGTAGTGGTGATTTCTGACCCCTGCAAGGTCAGTGAGGGTCCTGGAGCAGGGTCCCCTCACATGGGTTAACAGACTTGATGGGGATTGCTAGCACCCTGGGAAGATAGACATCAAGGCTTTGAAAGACACCTTTGAATGTGTGTATTATGGCTTGTATTATAATATTCAGCACTTGGGAGAAACATTATCTTTAGTCACCAAAACTGAAGATTAAAAAGGGATTACATAGGGTGCCTGGTGGCTCAGTTGGTTAAGCGACTGCCTTCGGCTCAGGTCATGATCCTGGAGTCCCGAGATCGAGTTCCGCATCAGGCTCCCTGCTCAGCGGGGTATCTGCTTCTCCCGCTGACCCTCCCCCCTCTCATGCTCTCTCTCTCATTCTCTCTCTCTCAAATAGATAAAATCTTTTAAAATAAAAAATAAAAAGGGATTACATAAATGTTTTGTGTATCCTAAGACTTGGGGAAGCCTGAGTTATTTGAAGATACATGTTTAGCATTTACCTGGGAACAGATTGAACTGTTAATGATTCTGAAATAAATAAGAAGGGGGTATTGAAAGTTGGTATTGCCCCCCCCATGGGTATAAATAAAATAGTATTTTAAATGATACTAGCAAAATAACTGTGATTGCCTAAATTTTGTGTTTTCTTTTCCTCCATTTCATAGGAGCAATTTCCTTAGTATCTGTGGTTGTCAGTAAGGTTTTAGAGTAAAACATTGGTTCTAGTCGTGCATAGTAACTATTTGATAGCTGTATAAAAAAAAAAGATTTATTTATTTGAGAGGGTACGAGCATGCATGCCGGTGCATGTGTGAGTGGGGGGAGGAGGGGCAGAGGGAGAGAATCCTCAAGCAGACTCCCTGCTGAGCACGGAGCCCAACATGGGGCTCAGTCTCAAGACCCATCGGATCTTGACCTGAGCTAAAACCAAGAGTCAGATGCTCAACCGACTGAGCCACCCAGGCGCCCCACTGTGACAGCTTTTTAACAAAGCCTAGATTTCATGGGCTGGTTTCGATATATCAGATGTAAAAAATAATAATAATAAAATCTTGAAACCAGAACCCATAAACATGAGCCTATACAAGGCAGGCTTTAAAAAATGTTCTAGTCAGAGGAAGGTCTTATTTCCAGAGATGCAGCTGAGGCTTAGACCATCCCTGTAGCAGTTACCTCGTTGAGGTCTCTGCTTGATCTGAACAAATGCATGTCAATTAGACAAAAATGTGCTTGAATCTGTATCAGGCAGTTCAGTGGCCACATAGAGGCCACGCCTGCAATAGGTTTACAAGTTGTATGGTACTTTATAAGATGGGTATAATTTAGAGAATGGAATTGAAGTGTGAAAAAATTGGAAGGTGATTAAAATGAGAGACTTCTTGTTACGCTTGTTCAGGTGTGATACAGTAAACATTATAATTTAGGTGTGGATGTTTATGGGTTGGAAAATTACAGGTAGCTGAAAGTCAGTTTAAAAAAACAACTTATCTTTTTCAATACAATATTGAGGATCTTCTAAAATAGCCCAAATAATCAAAAAGTAAGTACTTAAATGTATGATATTTGGTCAGTACTGTGCTTGACTTCCAAGGTTGGAAAAGAAGTTTACTTGCTATATCTTGTGAGTTTATTATTTGGTTAGAGAGGCAAGACCCCTGAGATGGACACATAGAAGGACACTACATATGATGTATATAGTTTCATTTGGGGTTATATTTATTCATAGTCATTCATTAGTTGATTCATTTCTTCAACAAAAACTGATTTCTGGAGGTTGTGGTGACCAAAAAAAAAAAAAACAAAAAAAACAAGAAACCGAATCGATATTCCCATGGAGGAGACAGATAATAACAAGCAAACTGGTAAGCAGGAAAAATTCTGAGAGGGGTAAAAGCTGTGCAAAAAATAAACCAGGTTGAAGCGCTGGAATGCCTGTGGATGGGGCAGGGTTGCTAACAGACTTGGTGGTCAGACAGACCTCACTGAGAAGGAGGTGTCTGAGCAGGGTCATCTGAGTGGCCCCGGAGGCAGGAACTAGCTTGCATGCTCAGTGAGCAGACACAGAGCAGAGGGAGTGAGATGAGACCAGAGAGAGGCCAGCAGTACAGACGAGGCAGGGCTTGTTCCAGGGGGTAGGACTGGAAGCACAGTGGGAATCCTTCGGTGAGCATGAAGCAGGAGCTTTGAACTTTCTGCTGTGGTTGCTGTGTGGAGAATGTAAGTGGGAGGAGAAGCAGACTGCTGGGTAGGAGTCCACGGCTGTGGTCCATCAGGGACGTGATGCTGGCTTAGATAAGGTGGGAAGAGACAGCTAGAATATGTAAGGCTCTACTTTTGCAAAATAGAAAATAAAGTGGCAAAGATGACCCTGAAAAGGGAGTAGAATTCCAGCTGAATCCTGAAAGATTCAACGTGAATTAAAACATGAACAGATAAAGAGGAAATAGGTATTTCTGGGAGATTTGAAGATGGGAATGGAAATGGCATGAATGGGTCACACTCCACTTCTCTGCTATCCAAAGAAAGCAGAACAAATATAAATTAATACAAGATCATGGTTCTCATACTAGAATCACCTGGGGATCTTTAAAAAATACTGATATCTGGGTTCTACCCCTGAGATTCTGGCATAGTACTTAGCATAGAGTGTGGTCTGGCATTGGAATTTTGAAATGTTCCAGTCAGCTAAGTGTGCAGGTAAGGTTGAAAACCACCATTGTACGATCTCGTAAGTAGGAGACCTGTAGCCCAGCAAGAAACCCATGAAGCAGGCTGAGTGTTTAAGTTTGGGAGTAGTGCGAAGTAGTGCTTTTGAGACTCCCAAGATGTTTATTTAAAAATACAAGTTCCTGGAGCCCTCTCCTGGAAACACTGATTAATTGTACCTAGGAATACTTCATTTTAATATGTTCCCCTTATGGTGATACAGGTTGGGAAAAATTGCACTGGGTAAAAGATCTCAGTGCTTCTGATTTTTGATAGAGTGAAGGGGGCACATCAGTGGAAATGAATGCCAACCTCAGTTGTCTAGCAGGGTGGGCTTGGGGGACCAAGCTGGCTTGAAGGTAGTATCTCAGCAGTACAAGTGTGAACTGTTGGAGCTCTGATCAAGAGCTGAAGGCAAAGCGGTGGCATCAGGGGCTCGGTGGAAAACAAGTTCAGGCAAATTCTTTTGGAAAGAGACTTGGGCAGGGAGAGATTAGAGATGTGTATGATCTCAGCAGGAAAGCTAACGGGCTAGGTTGTAGAGAGCTGTGTCATTGGGCACTGACAGCATTGGGAGGCCAGTGAATGGTGTACTGCTGACATCCGTGATTGTATCGTTTTTACCAATTCTGCATGGCATTCATAACATCCACACCCTGATGAGGTGGTGGATTCATTGGTTCGCCTGGTAGAGGTTGTACTCTCATGGGTTTGATGTTATTCTGTAGGGCTGTAATATATGTGTTCACTGTCTCTCAACATGGTACTTCCTGTTTGTTAGGAAATGAAATCAGGACTATGCTTTTTACCTATCCTGCATATCTTTGCCCCCAGATGACTGAATCCAAAGAGAAATTGTTTTTTCTTATCAGCTTCTAATTTTGTCCTAAAAACTCTTTTCAGTTAGAGAGATTCTGTTTATTTATTTATTTAGCCCCTTTTTATTCAGCAGCTGTTCGGTACAAACAGTGTGGAGAATGTGAAGAGAGATGGGTCTGTGCCCTGCCCATAGGGTCACACAGTCTGTTGGGAGCAAGATCACACCACTAATTACCCCCGATGAGACTATGGTCCAGAGGAAAATACTGATGTTTAGAGGAGAGAGTGATGATGTTGTTTTAGAGAATAGGACTTTTAAAATTCTTTTTGGAGGATGCTGCTGACTTTAAAGGACGGGTAGGATTTAGAAAGCTATGGATACTAGGGTATTTCAGGCAAGAGGGAACAGTGTAAAGCACAGACACAGGCATCTGCTGGCAAATGATCTAATTTGACTGTGGCATACAGAGCATGAGGAGGTGTTCTGGAAAATAAGATGAAAAACTAGGTTGGAGCCTATTAAGAAGAGGTGTGACAGCCAGTGGAAAACATGCTTTATTCTGTAGGCAGCAAGGAGCCTTTGGAGATTTTCCAGCAGGAAAACAGAAGGAAAACTAGCATTTATTGGGTGTGTTATGCATGTGCCAAACAGTATGCTTTCTGGAAGTGGTTCCTTTAGGTAATCTGAGGCATAGGTTATTTGGGTACAGTAATTGGGCATCGTGTTTAGGGTTGTTTGGAAGAGGGAGGAGCTAGAGACAGGAACAGCTCAGTCATTGCCCCTATCTTATGTGTAAGTATTTTGGCATAGGAAAAAGATGATATAAAAAAGGTTTTTATTGACTGAGTAAATTTCTCTTGAGCTCTCTCACTCAATATCCTGGCTCTGGGATATGGCAGTAAACCAGCAGTCCGAGACTATTGTGGAGTATATATTTTGTGGGTGGGACAGATTATACTGGCAGAAGATGATCAGGCAGTAACAAGTGAGATTTAGAGAATAAAAATAGGGAGACGTGACAGAGACCAGTCTGGTGGCTTCTTTAGACTGGTTGGTCACTTAAGGTCTCTCTGAAGAAGTGACATTTTAACAGACACTTGAATGATAACGAGAAACCAGCCTTGAGAAAATTGAGAGGTTCAGGGTGGAGGGAGGATCCCAGGCAGAGGGAATGGCGCTAAATGGGAACAAAGTTAGTGAATCTAAGGAACAGAAAGGTGAGGCAAGATCAACATTATTTGTCAATGGAGTGTATATGGGGATCACGGAAGAAGTCAGAGTTGACCCTTAGGTTTCAAATGTTGGAACAGAGAATAATAGCAGTGTTATCAGGGAATTGGACCAAGTATCAGTGAAGGATGCGATTTCTTTTGGACTTGTGTGGTTTAAAATGCTGAGAGCTAGGGACTTTAGCTTGGGAGAGGAGGCAGGATGGGACAGAGAACTTTGAGAATCACCTGCCTAACAGAGTTCTTTGAGGCTCTAGGAAAGGTGGGGGCATCCAGGAAGTTGGAACAGGAAGAGACAGCCAAAGACAACGAGGAAGGTTTAAATTGGCAAACTTAGAGATGAGAGAGTTGGGGACAAGCAAGAAAGTTCAGGGTCTGAGCACTGAGCATGGGAGAGATAGCACTATCAAGTAGTCCTGGACCAAGCTGACACACAAATGTACGTTTTGTCTTGTGAACCTAATGCAGTGAAGACAATTCTGTTAAGACGAATCACTCCATTAGCTTATAATTTCATGCATTTGACATTGCTGTCTCTCTTGATGTATTCAAAACTAGAATTAGGATGCAAGCAGCTAGAGTGGGATTAAACAAAACTGTAGGCTTTTCTTTGTCAGCATTTCTCAAATATGCTTTGCAATATGCCAAAACATATCCTTCCCGAGGCAGAAGACAAACAATTGTTTTAAAGTGAAACACTGTCATTTCAGAATCGTGTGGTACTTGAAAATAGCAATTTCTGTTTGACCACCAGGTGGCGAAAACACTACTTTTTAAAAATTGTTCAACTCATCAGTACATGTGAGTGACTATTATTTCTAAGACATCAGGGTTGGTAGTGACAAGTTATATATGCCCATGATGACATTTCAGTGCATTTGAAGAAATGCAGTTTGATTTAACCTTTTGTTAATATGTATATTCAACAAGTATTCACACCACCAACTATATAGTAGGGCAGGCATCAGGCAACAGAAATTCCC
The DNA here is from genome assembly GCF_011800145.1 of Mirounga leonina. Taxonomy (NCBI): domain Eukaryota; kingdom Metazoa; phylum Chordata; class Mammalia; order Carnivora; family Phocidae; genus Mirounga; species Mirounga leonina. The sequence goes on from NW_023270807.1 coordinate 37,273,158, forward strand.
AGATTAGTAAACTCTGTGTCTGTCCTCAAGAATCTCTCCCTTCCAAGAGGGAGTCACTCATACACTCAGAACAGGTTGATGAGTGCAGTAATAGAACTATGTGTAAGGGGAGCCCAGATGGGGAATGATTTCCTCTGCTCTGGGCAGAGCAGGGAGGATTTCACAGAGGATTTGAATCAGGGTTTGAGGAATCAGTCCATCTCTGGGTTATAGCATAAGAACACCCCACGTAGTGGTGACTACTTGTGCAAATGCCTAGTTGTATGAATTAGTATGATGTGTTTTGGTAAACTGTAAGGGTTTAATATTACTTATACATAAGCAAGAGTGAGCATGGAGGCAAGGCTGGAGAAGTAAGCAGGGGCCACACATTGGAAGGCTCTGTGGGCCACGCTGAGGATCTTGGAGGTCTCTGGTAAAGGAAGCCGTTGGAAGGTTTTAAGGATGATAACTCGGTGCTCAAACTAGTATTTCAGCAGGGTGACTGTCAGGTCAGTTCAGAATATGGCCTAGAAGAGGACAGAACCAAAGGCAGGTAGATTGGTTAGGCAAGGGTATTGCAGTAATCAGTGCAAGAGATGATGATGGTGTGAACTAGAGTAGGGGTAGGGGAACTAGGAAAGGACAGGTTCACATGTGTAATGATGGTTGATTTTATGTGTCAACTTGACTGTGTCACCTGGTGCCCAGATATTTGGTCAAACATTATTGTAGATGTGTCTGTAATGGTGTTTGGGACAAGATTAACATTTGAGTAGACTGAGTAAAGCAGACCACCTACCCTAGTGTGGATGGACTTCATCCAATCAGTTGAACTCAAGAGAACAAAAAGGCTGAGTAAGAGTGAATTCCTTCTTCCTTACTGTCTTTGAGCTGGGGCATTGGTCTTTTCCTGCCTTTGAACTCGACCTGAAACATTGGCTTTTCTTGGGGCTCGAGCCTACTGGCTTACAGACTGGAACTTAGACTGTCAGCTCTCTGTTGTAGGCCTTTGTAGTTGCACTGGAACTATATAATACCATTGCTCTCCTAGGTCTCCAGCTGGCTGACTGCAGATCTTGAGATTTCTCAGCCTCCATAATTACATGAGCCAATGCCTTATGATAAAACTCTTTTCTCCCTCTCTCTTGTATATATATCCTAGTGGTTCCATTTCTCTGGAGAGTCCTGACTAATACAGGTACAGAAGATGGAATCAGCATAGCATGGCATTTCACTGTATGTGGGAGGTGAAAGGAAGTTGCCAAGGGTGATCCTTCGCTCGGGCCTGGTGACTGGAGAATAGTCTTGCTATGGGCTGAAATTGGCGGTAAGCAGTACAAACAAGAATTGTATGTTTATGTGCAGTTCACGAAGATGATTTGTACAGCTTTATAAATAGAAAGCCTTGGGATTTTCAAGGTGTACAGAAAAAGGTGCCTTTTAGACAGTTGGTTCTCTGGGTCTAATTTTATAAATAATATAGGGACTGTAGAAATGGATGACAAAAGACATCAAGATTTGATGTGGATGTGAAAATCTGGGGCGCAGCAGAAAATACATTTGATTCAGGGGTGGGCATTTCTAGGGTAGGATGTGTAGCAGGCGGGCACAGCTCTATTTTGTTGAGCATGCTTGAGAGCCACTCTTAAATGGTAAGTGGGATGAAGATGGAATTTAACAACTGAAAGAAGATGGAAGAGACAAGGGCCCAGTAAGATGGACTTGAAAGTCTATGAGATCCAGGGTATGAGAGGGACTATAGAATATTTTGGACAGGATCTGTAGTTTTAACTGGTATCTTATTTTATGCACTTTTATATGTGATGTCATATTTTAGGATAATTTAGATTCTTGGTGTATCTATTATCATTTAATAACAATAAACAGTATTTCTGAGCGCTTAAAATGTGCTGGACTCTGCTTGATCAGGATGTGTGTGTATGTCCTTTACTATCTCTTTACATCTAATGACAAATGTGTTGGTTAGGTCATATCCAATGACTTGGAGAGAAATTACAGTCCTCAATCCCTTCAGCCCAATAACAAATTAAGAGAGAAGCATCATCTGACTTCTGCTTCACCTTAGTCCCTCCTGGAAAAACAGGAATTACAGAAAGTTGCAGTAGCATGGCTTCATTTTCTCTTCTCTCCTTTGGGTACGATGCTTTGTTAGTCAAGCTTCGAGATTTATTTTGAGAAAAGTCATCCAAGCAAATGAGTAGAATCTGAGTAGAATGAGTTCTGTAAGACTCATTTAAAGCGGCAGAGGGGTATGTACAGAAGCTGGCATGGGAACACATAGGCCTTTTTGCTGTGGTTAGAAGATGATTGGACTTGGAACTGAGTAATTGGTTTTGCTTCTCCCTCTGTGGCTTTTCTTAGACCTCTTAATCAAGTGGAGCCTGCATTTCCTTATCAGTAAATTAGGAATAATAATAACATATGTTCAAGGGTTGTTGGAAACAACAATTGAATTATTTGATGAAACCGTTTTGTAAAGTGAAATGTGAATATAAGATTGTTCTATTCATTTTGACAAAGTGATTTTAATACTGCAAGCAATATCGCATAAAAGCTCACTGTAGTCTTTGCTGGTGGAATTTATGCACTCCTTTAGGGCACTGAGAGAACATTCCTCTCTGTGTGGTTTCCCACATTGGCGTCTCCAACATATGCCCTCATCAGTCCTTTTTGCGGGTGCAGAAATGAAGCATCCAGGAAGAATGATGGTCAGTTTGTGTATTCCTATGCCCAGAGCGCATGCATGGGTAGAACTACTCCCTGCAAATATGTACTGATCAGCACATGGAGGAGATGAGATGGAGTGGTTATGACTTGCCAGAAGGTACACCAGTGAGGGGTGAAAAGCAGAAACAAGAAAACAGCTTTTTGCTTCCCAGTTTAGTTGTTGATAGAATTCATTTTATGTATTCCCTGAAATCATCACCCATGAAGTTCAGCTTACCTTGATGCAAAGTTGAGGAGGTTCGTGAAATATTTAAACTTCTGTTCACTTTCTTAGTGAAGAACCATTTTGAATTCCATGAAAGAAAAATATAATCTACCTAAATAATTACCGTAATCCCCCACCCTTTACTTTTGTGAAGAGTGAGAAGTCATTTCAAATGTTTATTCTTGCTCATCAGAAAAATAAATTGTTGGCTTAAAATGAGCAGGCTGTGTGCCTCTTTTAGTGTAGAAATGGCCACGTATGGTTTAAATGCTTTGCCAGTAGTTCACTGTTTGGCTTACCACCGCATTTTTGAACTTACTGCATTATCCCCTTAACATGGAGTACAGATGCTGTTGTGGTAATTAGCAAGCACATACACATTTGTCATTGTTATAGCAGATACTTTTTAATTGAATGAACTCTAAATTAAAGCCTGATCCTCTCATTTTGCCTCATTGTCACCTTCTATTTGTATAGAGGGACGAAAGAGCAACAAATCAAATTTCCAAATGTAAGATGGGGAGGATAGAAGATGTTCCTTTCATCATTCTTCCCATGCCCTGATCAACCAGTATCCCCCCATCTCTAACTTTAAAAAATGACTGTTAGGTGAGATCTCTTTTAACTTCCTATATGCTAAGGGTATTTTTTTTTCTTTTTTTGACATCCCTATACATTCTCATTCTTTTTCCTTCAGCCTCAAAGGAAACAAATTACTTCTGTATCACTAAGCACAACCCATTCACTGGGGTCCTTGACTCAGTGTCCCCCTGCCTTCTCCAGGGCCAGGCCACACCTGGCTTTTTAAATTTTTTCTCATTTCTCCCAACTTTTGCTTCTGTGTTATTTTTTTCTTTTTAGTCTATAATTGCTCAAATTTCTCCCAATTTGACATGCCACATTTGCCTGCAATTACTCTCCCATTTTATACTCTCCTGATCCAAGTCCTCAGAAGCCTCAGCCAGTCCTCTCTGACTTTCTGCACAGTCACTCGCATTGCACTCTGGCCTCTGTCCACCACCCTGACTGAGCAAAGCTTCTGTGGATACCGTCACTGGTGATTTTCTAATGAGTAATGCCAACGTATTTTTCTCAGCTTTTTATTTTACGGATTTCTCTACTGTATGTAATTCTCCTTGAAACTTTTTCCTTGACTTTCATAACACAGTCATTTTTATTCCTTTTGTACTGCTTTAATTGTTCCTTCTCTGTCTCCTTAATCATTTTTCCCCCTCTACTCAGCCCTCAAATATTGATACTCCTCAGGGTCTCTCTTTGATCTTCTGTTCTTGTCACTGCTCCCATGCTCTCTCCAGGTGATCATAACCATTTTCATGATTTCACATACCACCTACACACTGATGACTCCTCAAACGTATTTTCAGTCTAGACCTTTTCCCCACCCTTAGGCTCATGTGGCCAATTTGCAGGTGAATCTCTTTGCCTAGAGTTCCTCCAGTTGCTTCACAGTTTACAAGACCAAACCTGAACTTTTATCGTTTCTCCTAAGCCAGTTCTTCTGTCTGTATTTTTACCATTTCAGTTAGTAGCGCTGTCATCTACCTAGTCCCCTGAGTCAAAAACAAAGGCATTTTTTCCTACCTCGACTTCATTGCCCATTTCCAGTCAGTCCGCTGGCTTCTAGGTTATATTTTGATGTTTTGTATGGATTTCCCTGGTCAGTCCCTTTCTTTCTTTTCCACAGCAACTGCTTGGTTCATTTCTTTCATCATCTGATATTAGGACATCCTTCAGTGCCTCATTGTGTCCTCCCTCAAATCTGCCCTTCATACAGCCAATAGAGTGAGTGATCTGTGAAATGCAAAATAAAACCATTTCCCTTTCCTGTATTACACTATTTAGTGTCTCACTCCTCCTTTCATTGCTGACAGCAATATTTCCCAAACTTGGTTTCATAAATATGAATGTGCTTTAGAACATTCAATGAGAATTTCTCAATTTTTTGGCAACTTTTACTGATAATCATTTTATAGATGATAACCTCATTTGTGTTTATGATGGCATTTCTGTCAAAGAATGGCCTAAAATTACTAGTTTAGCTTTAACTGTAGTACCTCTCAGCCCACATCAGAAGATTCTAGTGGTCATAGACATAATTTCAAGGATCTGTGAGGTCCAGCTCTACCTATCCATCTATTTATCTCTCTATACAGATATAGGTGTGCTTGAATAGCTATAAGTACACATACATATATAAGTTGTTTATAGTTATTTTTTGTACATCAGGTATTCATGTGGATGTGTATATAATTTTTCCAAAGGGGTCTTACATTATTCAAGTTTGAATTACACTCATTCTACCTATAAATTTTAAGGCCTTTAATATATCTTCTAAGATCTTTTATGATCTGGCCTCTACATATTTTTTTTAGTATCTTGCTTTATATTTTCTGTAAAGGAACATCAAACTGCTTGTGGCTCCTTATATCCACAATGCTTTTCTTTTCCTTTTTAAGTCTGTACTTTAGCTCTTATCCCTTTGGTGTGTGGAATCTCTTCCTGCATTTCCCTGACTTTTAACTCGGAACTCCTACTTAATGCTTTATAAATTAGGGCTACCATCGCCTCCTCCAGGATGCAGTAATCCACCCAGGGTGCACTGTTCAGGGGTCCTCCTGTTTTCACAGTGCCCTGAGCAGATCTCTATCTCTGCATAAAACTTATTGCCTTGTAGTGACCCATTGGAGTCTCCACCAGACAGTTACCTTCTTCAGGTCTTGTGGTTTCTTCTCTGTATCTTTCAAGCATGGCACAGAGTTGAACGAGAGATAGTGACCTGAAAATACATGGGGGAATCACCTTTGCTTTCTACCAGAGATCTTTCTTCAGTCAGTTTAAGCAATTCCTTTCACAGTTTTTTCTCTACTGGTTTTTAAATGTTTAGTATGTTTTTGCATGCTTCATTTAGTATTTTAAGTTAGAAAAATCTGTCTAGTTTTGTTTTATTTTTTTTTGAGAGAGAGAGAAAGAATGAGCATGAACAGGGTGGGAGGGGCAGAGGGAGAGGGAGAGAGAGAATCCTAAGAAGGTTGCACGCTCAGTGTGGCTCCCAACACAGGGCTTAATCTCACAATCCTGAGATCATGACCTGAGCTGAAATCAAGAGTCTGACGCTTAACTGACTGAGCCTCCCAGGGGCCCCTGTCTAGTTTTTATATGAAGAAATGTTAGCTACAGAAAGATAACACTGCTATTCCTTTCTGTTTTAGGAGACCCATCTTCCCAGTTGCAGGCTCAGGAACCCGGAAGTTCTGAAAATACATTAAGTCTGCTGGAAGATTCTGGGTGTGATTTATCAAATGAGCAGAGAAGTGAGCCTTCAGAGATGACCCAGCATCTTGTGGAGAGCTGCACCTCCACACCCTTTCTACCACTGCCCATTGTGAAAAGACATTGTGCCACTCAGGAAAATCCTCTGTCTTCCCACATGCAATTCTTGCAACATCTACTTGAACTGAAGAACTTGACAGAATCAGGGAGTCTGAAAACAGACTTAAGCCACTTTGAAAATGACTTTTCCACAGTATCTGATTCTGTTTTTCAGTTGCTGGATGGCCTGATCACTTTTTACCGTAAACCCAAATTTCCTTTTTCAAGCTTTTGGGCAGAAGCTGTTAATACGTTAGCCAGACTGATCAGTGATTGTAACTTATCTAATCATATTCTTAAAAAGTGTTCCAAGAAGTTGGAAGAATTTGAGAAAACCCTACTACAGGTTATTTTAAGGAGCAACCATATAAATCGGGTAAGTATTAAATCTCTTCTATTCATGAAATAATATGTCAGTAGTTTTGGTGAACATCCCCATTGGATAATATTGACTGGTGTTCCTTAGACTCCTGGCTCAGAGTCTCCAGCTAAGACCTCCTTTTGCAGCCATTTGTGGCCCTCACTCATTGTCATGTCCCCTCCTCTGGACTCTGATTGCTACAGCATCCTTCTCTACAGAGATGCCTATGCTTCCAGTTTGTACTTCTCTACTCTGCGTTGTTATCTTCCCTGTTTTTTATTGCTCTTCTTGAATTCTCACCTTCTTTTGTTTTCCTCTGCCTACGTTTACTTCTTACTGATCAAAAAGTCTCAATATTTTTCAAAAAACCACTAGCATTTAATGGTTTCCCAATCTATTACTTCTGTGGGTGTTAAATTCCTCATGATGGATTACCTGTACAGTATTGAATTTGTTCTTTTTCTGGCATTGACTAGCAGATGCCTGGAGGTCAAAGAATATTTTTCTCTTCTTTTAGAATTTCCATTGTAAGTGGCATAATACCCCACGGACCCTCTGCAGTTGTGGATTAAATGAGTAAATTGGCTGAGGAACACATAACATATGGCTTTTTGTGTGTTTTTTTTTCTTATTTATTTAACATGGCTTAGTAAGGTTGACTTGGATTCTTTTTTAACAAGTGACATTGAGGTAACCTGCCATTGTTTTTTTGTTTGGCTTTTGAGACATTAATGGATAGTTTTTTTGTATTACTTCCTATCTTCCTTAGGATCTGACCCTTTGTTTGGGAAACTCCAAATGCATTCCCATTTTAATCCTTCTAATTGCCTATTTAAAAAATCACAGAGGAGACTAAAAGGTCTATCTGACTTAGTAACTGTATTTCACTATAGGAAAAAAGTTGTTACATCATGTTTCTTTTGATACATCGTTGTCTGGTGTTTGTCCTCAGTGCCATTATCTGAATTTTGTACAGGGAAGCTTTACCTGAATTTTTAAAACTCTAACAAAACTTGAAGCCTAATTTGTTGCACATGCATCTGTTCTTCTCTGTTAACATGTGATTTGATCAGTATTACAGAAAACTTTATGATTAAGCTTTTGGCATTTGTGAAAGGTGACTTTTCTGTCTGGCAAACTGAAATTTTTTTTCTACCTGATATGGTCAATCAGGAATTAAATATCAGATTTTTCACAGTAGTATCTGAGGTATATAATCTGTGTCTTCACCATTAATAAATATCTCATATTTAGTATTAATCTTTTCTTTTGCATATTTTTGCTTTCTTTTAAAACTACTTTAAACAGGTTTTATGTTGACTTGGAACCTCTCAGATACTGGCATTTATATTCTTTATCAGTTAACAGATGATGCATATATTTTTTTCAGTCTAGTTTTTCACTTAAGGATTAGAATACCCACGAGTAGCCTTGGGACTTGTATGGAAGGAAGGGAGTATGTAGAAGATGGTACAGATAGTACACGTGCATCTGAAATATATTTTCTGTACCATTTGCCATGTTGCAAGCTGTTGTTGAGTAGTTGGTCAGCAGTGGGTAAATGAGTGAATGAATGGCTTTGATCTTTTTTCGGAGAGGTCATTGTTACAGGTAGAGAAAGTAGAATCATAAAATTGCTAACTGCATTTACCAATTAGGATGATGACTCATGAAAAAGTTTTAATGACATTCTCTCTGGGGATTTTTTTTTTTTTCTTGCCAGTAAAAGCTTCTTAGATGAAATCATTCCAGCTTTAGTTGTCATTATTACTATCATTATCATCATCTTCCAGTTATGTTCATAAAGCTTCTTTATTAGAAAAAAATGACTGATGATTGCTCTTTATAAATCTTTTTTGTCTCTTTTAGTTTCAAGAAAGAATATATTCTGATGTGAAATATAAGATAGCTTCTATTGCATTTTTTATTGATACTATTTTTGATTGATTAGTACGAAATGCCATAGTTTAGAAAAAAAATTGCTTCTTTGGAAAAACCTTGTTTCCACGATTGGAATTGTTTAAATTGTATTGCTTAGAAACTCGAGCCCTGCTATTGATTTTGTTAAAGTTATATTTGTGCAATGTGATAGGAAAAGTTGTGGTATGAATACTTTAATAGTCTGACAGAAGGATTTCATGTGTTTATAGTTCATCTATAGCCAGGTTTTAAATAAAATATGTATCTTTTACATGTTTTTAGTACATTTAGTAGTAAAATTACTCTGGCCATAGCTTAGTTTTTCTTTAACGATCAATAAGAAGTTGGTATCTTTCATAATCTTGAGGTTATTATTGTGAATGTCAATAATGTCAGGATTGTATATATTCAAGAGATAGGAGGTTGAAATGAGACACCATGGAAATTGTTTTAAAAAATTCCCTAATTGTAGCTTGGTTGAAATTATTAATAAGTTTGGGGGAGAAATAAGTTTGTGGAAAATATATATATGATTTGTGATTTTTCAGATTTGGATAAATCCTATTTTTGTACTGTTTTTTGCTATAATATACACTGCATTTATTCAATAACAAAGTTTTAGGAATTGTTATCTTAGTGTTATGTCTATATCATATTTTTAGGATAACCATTAGCGTGGGACTAGAAGGTATAATCCACAATGACATATTTGAAGGGTAGAGAAGATATGTGTCTTGAAACCAGATGGCTTACAGAGGTCTGAACTAGGCTTGCTCTAGGGGTCCTGAGAAGCAGTCTTGACTTTACTTGTCTTCTACTTTCAGGCCCCAGTATGGCATGTTTCCTCTTTCACCTGCGTACTTGCCTTGGGGTCAGGAATGTTTGCCTTTGAGGTATTTAATGCCCTTTGTTTGATGGATAGCCTGACCTTTCCTATATTTCCAGACTTCAAAATGTGTTTATTTCTACAATTAGGGATTTCTTCCACTTATTTTGTCATAGGCCAGGATACATCATAGAAGTTAAACATCAGAATGCTTATGATTCTACTTAGATTTTGTCATAAATTTTCATTTGTTTTGAAGAGATGGGAAAGATTATATTAAGTTAAATATCAAAATCTATAGTTATCCTTGAGCTTTTAACTTAGCATATGTTGCTAAATCTTAAAGATATACTAATGAGTTACTTAGAAAACTTTCTCTTCAATCTTATTTTTTAAACCATAAAACAACTCTTGGACATATTAGTTGTGAAATTGAAAAAAAAATTGACTGCCAAGTAGATATTAACTTAGAATCTTGTAAGGTAATGAATAATGGTCTCTGCTAAAGATGTCCACATCCTAATCCTTGGAATTTGTGAATATTTTATTTTACATGATGGGATGGGGTGGAAAATTAAGGTTGCTGAGTTTGGGATGAGGAGATTAGCCTGGATATCCCCGTGGGCCCGATACTCACAAGGGTTTTTTTTTTTTTTTTTTTAAGATTTTTTATTTATTTATTTGAGAGAGAGAGAATGAGAGAGAGAGAGCATAAGAGGGAGGAGGGTCAGAGGGAGAAGCAGACTCCCTGCCGAGCAGGGAGCCCGATGCAGGACTCGATCCCGGGACTCCAGGATCATGACCTGAGCCGAAGGCAGTCGCTTAACCAACTGAGCCACCCAGGCGCCCCTCACAAGGGTTTTGTAAGTGAAAGAGGGAGGCAGGAGAGTCAGTGTCGAAAAATTTGAAGATGCTGGCTTTAAAGATGGAGGAAGGGGCCATGAGCCAAGAAGTGCATGTTGGAAAAGACAAGGAAATGGATTCATCTTGAGATCCTCCATAAGGAATGCAGGCCTGGCAACACCTTCATTTCGGCCCAGTGAGACACACTTTAGACTTCTGATGGCTAGAACTGTGACTGAATAAATTTATGTTGCATTAAGCCACTAAGAGTATGGTAGTTTGATATAGCAGCAATAGGAAATAATACACTATGCTTAATATTTTTTATAGTGTTTTCACATCCATTATGGCATTACATATTTATACAACAACTCTAACAAATGGCAACCATGCCATTTGTTAGATACGAAAAATGAGGCTCAGAGAGATTTGCCCCAGGCCACCAAGCTAGTTAGCACTAGGAACACTAGTACCTAGTATTAGAGTTGAATGTGGCACTGCTTTCTCTCTTCATTTTCTCTCAAAAACCTCAAATTTGGTAAAACTGACCCAGATTCTAGGATATATGCAGATATTGCTTGTATAATCCCCCCCCTGCTGTGGTCTGTGTGTTCATCCCTTCCTGTCTGGATTCCTGCAGTAACTTCCTTTCAGATTCCTGACTCATCGATCCTCCTCTAACCCATCCTCCTCACCATTGTCAGAGTGATCCTTAAAAAATGACAAAGATAGCACAAAATGGGAAATTATCTTTTTTTAAAAAAATCACCCTTAAAAAAATATCAAAGATCCTTTAGGGGCTCCTCATGGACTTATAAAAAAGCATACATTCTCTTGATGGGCATTGAGCAATGTATGGAATTGTTAAATCACTGTATTGTACACCTGAAACTAATGTGACACTGTCAGCTACACTAGAATTAAGAAAGAAAGAGAGAGAAGAAGAAGAAAGAACAGGGGAGGGGGAGGGAGGAAGGGAGGGAAGTAGGGAAGCAGGCATGCCCACAAGGCCCTTCTCTGCCTGGCTCCTGTCCAGCCTGTTCAACATCGTCTTTCTGTAGTCCCTCCTAACCACTCTTCACTCCAGACAGAATTATTTGTAGTTTCAAGTACGTTCTATTCTCTTCCTAGTACCTGTCAGGCCCTTAGCCCAGGACACCCTTCTTCCATCTGGCTAGTTCTACCTATCCTTACAAATTGAGCTCTAGGATTAGCTCCTCAAAGAAGCCTTCCCTCCCACCCTGCTTCTGTAATCGTCTTTTCCTTTTGCTGATTAAATATCCCTCATATAAATTCACTACAGTGCACATATCACCGTACAGTAGCTACTGACTTGTTTTTCTCCTTCACTAGAATCCGTACTTGTGGCCATATGCCATGCGTTACTCAGTTTAGATCCTTAGGGCTCAACATGGTGCCTAGCAATGGGTTGGGGGCATCTCATTATAGCCTGGTGAGGGTGGACATCCGGGCTCCCCCTTGGCCTTTGCTCATGTAGGGGGCGGGGTGGGGGGCACAGTTTTTTTCTGTGGTGTTTGGCTGTTATCTCTGAAAGCTTTCCATCTTGCTAGGCTGCCTCTTTTCTTTCCTTTGGCTTATGTTGTTATTTTTGTTCTGTCCATGCCCATTGGCATTTCTAGGTTGTTGGCTTTTTTAGCTCCAAATCTGGGATATATGAGGCAAAAGGAAAACTAGGGAACTTACCACTTTGTCCTTCCTTTGTCTTCAGGTCCATAGCTGGTCTCCCTGTCAGTCTTCTTAGGTTTGATTTATAGATAATGTCCAGGATTTTTAGTTGTACTTAATGAGAGGAATGAAGATCAGTAACTCCACTTCCCAGAAGTGGAAACCTATGAATGTATTTTTAAAAGTCAAATAATATTCCATACTTACAACAACAAAGAGCTAGCTCTGCTGCACACCAGCTCCTTAGTACCACCCCTCAGAGACCAGCACTACCAGATCTTGATTCCTGTTCTGTCACCATTCACAACTGTGTTTTTAAATAAAAGGCTTACACTGCTATTTCTCAGAGTCTTTTCTTTCCTATTTATTTATTTATTTATTTATTTAAATTTTTATTTTAGATAGGCTCCATACCCAGTGTGGGGCTCAGACTCACAACCCTGAGATCAAGTGTTGGACTCTCTACCAACTGAGCCAGCCAGGCACTCCCGTTATTTTCCTTTTTATCTGTTCACTTTGTATCATGGAAGATAAAAATGTATGTATGTCTTACATAGCTGCCCTTTTCTACCTACGCTCCAAACATAAGTTTTAGTTAAATCAGTATTACATATTTATACTATTATAGGTAATTTTATTAGCATAGAGACATATAATACACAATGATTTTATTACCTTTTGTACAATTTTTTTCTAAAGATAATTGCTCAGAATTATTATTTTTTCCTATTTGCTTAGTTTTCTGTGTACCCATGATTGATTCTTCTTTCAATCACTGTGATGGTTGTAAACATCCTTTCAGTGTGGCCAAACAAATTAAACCATTTATTAGTTCCATCCTTTATAAAGAAACCCGTCCTGAAGCCCTCCATCTTCCTGTTGTAATCTGGGCTCATGCTTCCTGTGTTTGCTGCTCAGCATTACTCCAGGGACTCCTTTTCCTTTAATCACCACCTGGGAATTCCCTCTGCTGTTTTCTTGTGTCCTATCTCATAGTCCCTGGATTTCATATATTCCTTTTCTTGGTTTATAACTTCACTTGGTGATGCACATTCTTTATGAGTTTAGAATGGGTTTGGGGGTTGTAAACTTTTTTAAAATGTTTGTTTACTTAAAATATTTTATTCCAACTTTAAACTTCATTGATGAATTACGACAGATTTCCAGGTTGGAAATCATTTTTCCAATTTATTTAAGACATTTTTCTTTTTTAAAAGATTTTATTTATTTATTTGACAGAGAGAGACACAGAGAGAGAGGGAACACAAGCAGGGGGAGTGGGAGACGGAGAAGCAGGCTTCCTGCGGAGCAGGGAGCCCGATGCGGGGCTCAATCCCAGGATCTTGGGATCATGACCTGAGCTGAAGGCAGAAGCTTAACGACTGAGCCACTCAGGCGCCCCAAGACATTTTTCTACTAACTTCTAGATTCCAATGTTGCTAATGAGAATTCCAGTGCAATTGTGGTTTTAATTCCTTGAATGTGATTTAGTCCCCACCGTCCTGTACCCCCAGAAGCACTTAGCATCTCTCTAATTCCCATTGTTGCATAGCTACAGGATGGTGTACCTCGATGTGGGTCTTTTAACATTCCTTTTCTTGAGTCATTGGTGTGTTCTGGAGTCTGGGATTTCATCCTTTGGTTCTGAATTTTTTGTTTTGTTTTTCTTGTATAGTTCTGTCTTCTCTCTTCTCTCTTCCCTTTTTCTAGAACATTTCTTGGTCTGCTCTCCCAATTTCTTTTCCCTCTTTTCTGGTACCATTTATTCTTTTTATTTATTTTTTTCTGAGAGATTTCCTTAACTTTTTCTTCAAGCCGACTATTGAACTTTTTATTTCTGCTGACCTATTTTTAGTTTCTATAAGTTCTTATTCTCTTGATTGTTCCTTTATACAGCTCTCAGTTCTTGTTTTATATCAATAAGATATACAATGTTTATATTTGTTACCTGCTTTGCCTCTGATTTCCCCATATCAGTTGATCACCATTTTTCATTTTCAAGGCTTTTTGGTGCCTTGAGTGAGTCTGGAAAGATGGGTAAGACGTAAGGCCACCTAAAAAAGAAGTTGTCGAGGTGTGCTGAGTGGTATGCAAGCTCCTTGGGGAGAGGCCCTGAGGCAGGAGGAAGCCCGGAGAGCCCTGGAACTGCCACAGGTTTGGTTTGGGATGAAGTAGAACTTAGCAGTAAAGGAGCCGAACTGATGGAGAAGGGCCAGGTCATGAAGGTTCTTGTGCATTTTGTTAAATACTTGAGTGTCTTAAGGTATACAATGTAAAATTGCAGGCATGATTTTGTATATAGAAGCCTGTGCTCTTTTTCCTAAGAAGGTGCTTATAGTTTATATATGATCCTGAAAGGATATTGTGATCCTCAAAAGTAACAACATCTGGGAAATCATTTGGACTGGTTGGCACACCCTGCTCACATTAATCCTTTCTTCTCATCCGAATTCTACCTAATTTTCAAAACATGGCTCAAATCTCACTTTACTTTTAAATTATTTATCAAACTGATCCTGAAACGGGCTCCTCTTCTAAACTTCTGTAGTGATTACTGTCTACATTATTCACTTTTCAGTTTGCCACATGCTGTCTTATCTAGCTTAGATATGTAACTTTTTGAATGTTTTCTTCTTTTCTTTTCTTTTTTTTTAAAGATTTTATTTATTTATCTGAGAGAGAGAATGGGAGAGGGAGAGAGAGCATGAGGGGGGGGAGGGTCAGAGGGAGAAGCAGACTCCCTGCTTAGTGGGGAGCCCTATGTGGGACTCGATCCCGGGACTCCAGAATCATGCATGACCTGAGCCGAAGGCAGTTGCTTAACCAACTGAGCCACCAAGGCACCCTTGAATGTTTTCATCACAGAGATTAATAGCTTAAGTTAGAATCCCCAACTTTTATTTCCTAACAGTGACCCGAGACAAGTTAACTCACTTCAAGTTCCACATGTAAAGATGGAGATAATAAATATGATTATCTCCTAGGGCTGTTGGAGATTTTCCATGGGCAAGTGCAAATGAAGTGCTTGGCCTAATATTGGGTGTTATATAAGTGGTTAATAAATGTTTCTTGTGACTTGTCTCCTTGAGGAAGGGCCGAATCTTATTTTCTCCACTATTGCTAGTATAATGCCGAGCTCATATTGGAAGCAAAAATGAGGTATTTTCTGAATCGAAAGTAAGACAATGAAAGTAAACGAGAAGCTATGGTTCATTTGTGCCCATATCTTTAAATACCATCTTCTGACTTTTGGTCAAATTCGTGTGTATAGAACCTTCCTTAGCAGCAGCTCTGTCTTATTGGCACTTTAATAGCATTCCTGAAGCACTTCTATGTACCAGGCAGCTGGTACCATCTTGTGATGTCACTAACTATCCATCCAC
Organism: Mirounga leonina; assembly: GCF_011800145.1. Taxonomy (NCBI): domain Eukaryota; kingdom Metazoa; phylum Chordata; class Mammalia; order Carnivora; family Phocidae; genus Mirounga; species Mirounga leonina. The sequence goes on from NW_023270807.1 coordinate 37,288,502, forward strand.
ACTTAACAGCTTCCCACTGACTGATGAGCTGAGTAGGAATCCTGGGCTTCTTTTCTTTCTATGTTAATTGTAGAATATCCGTATGTTAACTATTTGAGCATCATTGATTCACCTACCTTTGCCCCAGTCCCTTCTTGTAGAGCTGGATTAGTTACATCTCTCATCTTGTCATTGATTTTGTAGGATTTTGTAGTTGACGCGTCCCTCTTGGACTGCCATTTTTGCTCAGCTCACCAGTGATGTGGCCTTCAGGAAGCCTAGCGGTAAATCTGAAGATACAGTTCATGAAATCAAATGTCTTGTTTCACCAGTGTGTACCTCTTAGTTGTATTTTAAAGCTCATTCATGCCATAATTATATCGACCTGTAGAACATATTAACTTTTAATTTAATTTTGTTCAGGTAGCAACATTTATTATTGATTTCTCTGCTGTGAGTTAGGACATCATTTTAGTAATGACATAGGCTTTTGTTCCTGTGCTGACTTTTCTAAAGATCCTTACATTCTACTGCTTTTGTTTTTGTCATAGGTGTTCATCAGTTTCTTGCGGTTTGCCTCAAAGATTTTTAAGGCTACTCACAGTGTGTTTTGTTTTAGGATATTCCTGGGGAAATAAAAGTGGAATTGAAGGTTAAGGCTCCATGCTCCATTTCATTTTTGTGCAGAGCTGTATTTAAATAAAAAAAAGAGAGAAAGAAAAATCTGGGCTAATAATCCTGCAGTTGTACTTTAATAAGCATTTACTGAAACAAGTTGTATCATAAACTCAGATCTTAATACTTATTTTGATCACTGTATCAGTGTATAAATCAAACATTCTTTGGATTTTCAGAACAGTGTTTGACTTTCAGTGCATATACAGAGAAAGGAAGAATAGACAGAGCTGAACCCGGTTCAGATTACTTTCAAGGTATACTGGACATGCCAAAATCTCCTCCTGAGATCATTAACAGCAGTCTGCCTTCGTATTATACTTTGTAGTTTGTAAAGCACTTTCACCTGGAGTTTTTTACTGGTTCTGACAACAACTCTGTGTCTCGGTGGTTATTGCTACCTTCAGTTTATAGATGAAAAAATTGAGGGCAGGCAGGTTAAAGGACTCACTGAAAGTACTTAATTAACCAGCCATGGAAGACCTGGGTCTCAAACCTATGTGCATGACCACAAATTCTTCCCTCATTCTGCTATATTTCATTTCCATCTTAACTAAAAAAATTTCCATACACTTTTGTCCCAAATGCAAAAGAAATGAATTAACTTCCATTTATGGGTTTAAAAATATTAGAAATCAAGACCTTACCGATATTTCTCATGATTTTATGAGAATATTTATAGTTTGCTTGGGTAAGTTACTGCATTTTCTTTTGTGCAGAGATTTATGTTTACAGAAAGCATAAAAGGGAAAAAAAAGTACCGCTGTGTATTACATTATAGGATCACCTGTTCCTTGTTTTCTTTATTGGCTATAAATAACAAATCTGTTGAAAACTTTATAATCGCATATAGAATCTAGTTTCTAATTGAATATAAACTATGTGGTTTTGCTTGTGTCTACATAAAAATAAAAATGGTTTCCTCTCTGCTTTAACAATATTGTGAAATACATTTTACATTTTCTAGAAGCTTTATAAATGGGATTTTGAAGCTATCATTTTTTAGTTCAATTTTTCCATTGAGTTCAGAATCTGCTTAGAGTAACCCCCTCCCCTCTCTGGCCATAGTTATCAATAGTTATAAGAGTTGGGAAAACTTAAATCATAGCTATCAGATGTGAGGCCTGGAAAAATCAAACATTTCTGAGAACATGAAATTGCCTCTCATTTATTTATAGATGTAATGGTTTTAAAGCAGAACATTTTGAACATACAAAGATTAACCATTAACCCACTTACTTGTTTTTTTCCATGGGACTTTTCCAGGGCTAAGTCTCTAAAATGAAACCTGGGACTCCTTTCATGTGCTGGGTACCATCATAGATGCTGAATATAGTCTGGTAGATGAATGAGATGAGTCCCTGTCAAAGGGAATTCATAATCTAGATCGCCATTGAGTAAATGGGCAGGTAATGTAAACTGACATAACAACCGAAATAAACAGGGTACAATGGGAGAGAATAAAAGAGAAGACCTAATGTAGATTGGTGAGACTTGGCAGGTTTCATAGAGGAAGTAGCTTTAAAACAGAAGGAGTGGGAGTTTAAAGACTTACAAGACAGTGGTCATTCCGTGTTGCTGAAACAGGATATATCTGAGTAATTTTTTGAAGGGAGGCAGTATGCTCAGGTTGTGAGCATGAAGGACAGAGAGCTGCATAATGCATAGAAAAATACAGACTGCAGTGGATCTGTGGTTTGCCCGCTGTATTAATTTCTTAGGGCTGCTGACACAGAGTACCACAAACTTGATTGCTTTTAAAACAACAGAAATTTATGCCTTCACAGTTCTGGTGGCCACCTCTGAAGGAAATGCGTTGACTTGGCCCCACTCCTCCAGAGATGCTAGGGGAGAAGGGGTTCCCTGCCTCTTAGAGCTTTGGGTGGCTACTGGCATTTCTTGGCATCTTGGCTTGTGGCTGTGGCTGTTCCTCACACTCCCCTTTCCCACTGTGTGTCTAATCTCCCTCTGCCTCCGTCTTCTAAAGATTTATATGAGGGCATGTAGGGACTACGTAAACAACCCAGCATCATGTATTCATTTCAAGATCCTTATCTTAATGGCCTCAGCAGAGACCCTTTTTCTAAGTAAGATGGTGACATTCAGAGATTCCCCAGGACTTAATGTGGATATCTTTTGGGGACCGTTTTCTAGCCTACCACACCTACACAGCATTCATTTTCACTCTTACCCTTTGATTTTATTAAAATATCTATCCCTTTCAGAAAACAATAAAATAAAATACCTATCCCTTTCTCCACGCAGGTCATGTATCTACACTTCTAACCCCTGGGCCTGAGGATAATTCTCATCTCCTCTCCCATGCCAGGAGTAGGCTCCTAGGCATGTCAGATCAATGTAGCACCAGGAGAGGACTCCTCTGGGCTTCTGGAAAAGTTTCTCCTCATTCTCTGGGAGATTCCCAAAGGCAGTTCTCTGTCTTTTCTTCTGGCTACGGTCTTGTGAAGGTGTAAAGCTAGAACTCTTACAGTCATCTTGCTGCCATCTGAAGGGCAAATATAAAGGAGAATAAAGCCTAGAGAATCACAATAAATCCGAGCCAGAGCCAGATTAAGGCAACCCTGCAGCCCACTCAATCTCTGCATTTTCAATCAGAGGAGTCAGTGCATTTTGTTAGCACTGAAGGTGGTTTAAGTTGGGGTTTCTGCAACTTGTAGCTCAAAACATCTTTTGGATAGGCCATGGTAAGGAGTGTGGATTTTATTTGATATATAGTGGGGAGTCATTGATTTAGGTTTCAGAACCTCACTTTGGATACCATTGGGATAATTGATTAGAGAGACAAGAGGTGGAATTAGAGAAGTCATTGAAGCCATGTAGTAGTTCAGTGAGTGTGGACCGTGGTTTAAACTAGGGTGGTAGAAGTAGAAATGAAATGGATATACAGATTTGAAATATATACTGGAGAAAAAATATAAATATATACTGGAAGATTTCTCATTAAAGTTGATAGATTGAGACAGACATCTGATTTGGCTTCCACCATCATTAAAATAATAGTAAAGGACTTGTTTTTAAAAGGCATAGACATGTGGGGAAAACTGAGAGACCAAACAACAGCAACAAAATACTACAAACTAGAAAGGGCTGGGACAATTGGTAAATGCCTTATCAGATCCAAGAAAACAGAATCATAAAGAAACAGTTAAGAAAGCTATTAACCAACCCAATTTACACAGTAGAATTATCAAAAACTCAGAAATTAGGTCTACTTGTTACTTCCAGAAGAGGGAAAGAAGCCAGGTACTGGAGGATAAGGAGGATTGGTCAGAAGTACTTAGAACCCTGGATCCCCTCTCCTACCTCGAATAGCAAGGCCACAACTGGAAAAAGACTGGGTATTTATTTTTTGGAAATATTTTTTAAAAAGGTATTTAATTGGAGAAATTACACAGAGTTGAGGGTAAAGGTATTATATTTTTTAAAAGTGGGGACTAAGTGAACATATGTGTACAGTTGTTGATACTTTCCCAACTTTCTCCCTCTAACTGGCTGCAGACACTGGAAGCAAAACCTTTAACTCTCAGCAGACAGGAAGTCTTTTCTGGGAAAATTGAATTTCCCAAGAGGAAAAACATGAACATACTGATATCAAAGGTTCTCTAAAGGAAACAAAGCATCCAGATCACCCTACACTGCAGCTTAACACTCACTAAGTCCTACCAACAAACCAACAACTTTCACATAGCTTTCAGTCCTTGGTTTTACAGTGCAGGATTAGCTGATTTTTGAGGAAAGCATCTAATATGAGGGTTAGATCTTGGAAACAATTTGGTGGAACCAGAGAGCAAGCAGAGATGCAAGACTTAAATATATATATATTTAATTTATATATTTATATGTATTTATGTATTTATATATAAAATATATTTATTATATATTTATATATTATAAATTTATATATTTAAATATATAAGTACATATTCTATATGTATGTATATATATGAATATTTACACAGATGTAAATATTCTCAGGAAGATAAGAGCATGTTTTGCAACCATGACAAAAAATGGTGCTTTAAAATAAAATTTTCAGAGAATAAAAAATACTGTTTTGAAATTTAGAATATGATAGTGAAAACATAAATGAAGGTTTGGAAGCTCAGGTAGGAAAATCTTCCAGTAAGTAGAGAAAACAGAAAATATGAGAGCAAAGAAAGAAAACTAGATGGCCAATTTGGGAAGCCTAACATATTGAATAATATACGAGTTACCAAAAGAGAGAACCAGAGAAAATAAGAAGAAATCATTGAAGATACAATTTAAGGAATTTCCTAAAAGTGTCTTTAGATTGAAAGCCTACCAAGTGCCCTGTACTTAGATGAAAATAGACTTATATTAAGGCTATGACTGAAATTTCAGAATACTGGGATAAAGAAAAGATCTTATATGTTTCCAGAGAGAAGAGGAAAAAAATATAGTTCACAAGCAAAATATCAGGAATACAAATATTTCAGATTTTTTAAAAGCAAAACAGTGGAAGAATTGAAGACAATGGAACCTTCCCAAATATTTTTCAGGATATTTATTTCCAACTCAGAATTTGGTACCTAATTAAACTATCAATCAAGTGTAAAGGTAAGTGAAGATACTTTTAGGCATATTAAGTCTCAAAATGCACCACCCCTGTACCCTCTCTCGGGACACTACTAGATGATATTCTCCAGCCAAAGGAGCTAGCAAACCAAGAAAGAAGACCTGAGATCCTGGGAACAGAAGAAAGACACGTGAGAGATGATGCTGAAGGAGATTTCAGGATACCTGCTGTGCGCTAAGTCTGGAGAGCAACCATTCTAGATTGGAGTAGGTTAGAAGATTCCAGGAAAGGTGCTTAAGGAACATGAAATTAATAGAAGAGAGAGTATGTATGGACATCTTCAGAGCAAAGTAAGACAACTGATGAAGAGTTTGGGGGTGAATTTTTATTAAGTGCATAAAAAATTAAGCCAGTGAATAAAGTGACAATTATTAGTTAACAGGAAAAATGGGTAGAAAAGGAAAAAATATATAGTAATCTACATGGCTTGGCTGTGCATAGTATTTATGTAGTTATAATAATATAGACACTGAGTAATGATTTACCCAAAATTATGGATGGGAAGTGTGTGTGTGTGTGTGTGTGTGTGTGTGAGAGAGAGAGAGAGAGAGCACGTGCAAAAGTAAGTGAGCAGATGAGTACAGGTCAAAGAAAGCCAAATCAAAAACTTCCATAGTGGAAAATCAATATTTTTTAAAAGTACATTATTTAGAATAATGCAGGTAAATACACAAAGAATCTACTAGAAGTTTCAAATGGAAATGATATTGGAAGTGGGTAGGGTACCACCAACTTTAGGATAAATGCTATAAACCTGACAGTATGTGCCTGAAAAACTTTAATAAAAATAAAAACTGGAAAAAATATGTTAGAGGGAGAATCCATAGGATTTAGGTATGGATTCAATGTGAGGGATGAGGGAAAAGTAGACATCTAACAGTACTCTAGGTTTCTGGTCATTAACAACCAACCAGGTGAATAGAAGTGCCATTTATAGATTCAGGGAGGACGGATGGGGGACAGACTGAGGGAAAGGTAGGGGGAAGGTATACCTTTCAGGTATATGGAGTTTTATGATGATTGCAAGATGACTATAAGATGGAAATGCAAAGCAAGGCAGTTGGTTTTATCAGTCTGAATCTCAAAGGAGAGAACCTGCCTGCAGATAAATTTAGCCCTTATCAGCATATAGAGGTTTATTAAAAGCTATGAGAAAACAAGTCCCAGGTAGAAAGAGAGGAGGACCTAGGACTGGGGCCTACAGGGCATCCACATTGGGTGGAGCAGAGCACAAAAAGAATCAGAAGACTGAGAGGTAGGAGAAAAATTAGAAAGTACTGTCATGAGAGTGAAGAGGGTATTTCAGAAAGAAGGGAACTGTCAATCTTGCTGTGTGTTACTCAGAGGTCTAATTAGGGGAGAACTGAAAAGTGTCCCAAGTAGTAAGCTTTTCATGTTGTCAGTATATAACTAGGGTACAAGATAATTTGGTACTATTGTTATAAATTTGCTGAAGATACTCTGAAATCTTAATGTGCCTGGTGGTCAATAGTATTCATTACCCATGAACAGCTTGATTTTTTGAGTTAATGCTGTGCAATGGTATAGATAGCCTAAAATAATAATTTTAAATTGTATCCTCTTTTAAAATACTTTGTTAACATGTTTGGATATAATTTTGGGTGGCTTTACTTAAGACAGATGAACCTTTTGATTGCTCTTTCCCAAGCAAGTATGGAAGGATGTTACTTCGTTTTTACCACAACCATTTTTTGTTTCATAATTTGCCCCTTTCTTGGATTTCCATCTCTCAGTTCTCTGTCAAAATGCTATTTTCGGAGGCGCCTGGGTGGCTCAGTCGTTAAGCGTCTGCCTTCGGCTCAGGTCATGATCCCAGGGTCCTGGGATCGAGCCCCGCATCGGGCTCCCTGCTTGGCAGGAAGCCTGCTTCTCCCTCTCACACTCCCCCTGCTTGTGTTCCCTCTCTCGCCGTGTCTCTCTCTGTCAAATAAATAAATAAAATCTTTAAAAAAAAAATGCTATTTGCATTCCCCCTTAGTTCTACACTTTAATTCTTTAGTTCTGCACTTTAGTTCAGAAGCTTTTAGAAACAGACAGCAGAAGAATATGGCATTGAAATGTCTACAGTTCATGTTCATACAGGGAAGTCTTTTTTTTTTTTTTTTTTTTAAGTTTTACTTATTTTAGAGAGAGAGAGGGGCACAGGTGGGGGTGGGGGGCAGAGGGAGAGGGAGAGAGAAACCCAGCAGACTCCACGCTGAGCCCGATGCGGGCTTGATACTGGGACCCTGAGATCATGACCTGAGCCGAAACCAGGAGTTGGATGCTTAACTGACTATACCACCCAGGCACCCCTCATACAGTGAAGGCTTAACACTTTCAAACAAACACTATTTTACCCTAATGAAGAAACACCTGTGACTGTTTTGAGATGACATGATAGCTATTTGAAATTATTTGGGGTGTCTGGGAATCAGAATTTTAGGCAGCAGTCATCCAATAGGAATGTTGCCTGGAAAAGAATAGGGATTCTTTGGAGGTTGCAAGGAATGGAAACTCCTTTAGATCAACTTAAGAAAAAGGTTATCATAAGAATAAATGCAGGGGCGCCTGGGTGGCTCAGTTGGTTAAGCGACTGCCTTCGGCTCCGGAGTTCCGGGATTGAGTCCTGCATCGGGCTCCCTGCTCGGCAGGGAGTCTGCTTCTCCCTCTGCCCCTCCCCCCTCTCATGTGCTCTCTCTCTCTCTGTCAAATAATAAATAAAATCTTAAAAAAAAAAAAAAAAAAGAATAAATGCAGACCGGGGTGCCTGGGTGGCTCAGTCGTTAAGCGTCTGCCTTCGGCTCAGGTCATGATCTCAGGGTCCTGGGATCGAGCCCTACATCGGGCTCCCTGCTCAGCGGGAAGCCTGCTTCTCCCTCCCCCGCTCCCCCTGCTTGTGTTCCCTCTCTCGCTGTGCCTCTCTCTGTCAAATAAATAAATAAATAAAATCTTTAAAAAAAGAAAAAAGAATAAATGCAGACCGGCTTGGCAAGCTGGCCATATATGGGTGTTAATCCACTCATCAGCTTCTCTAGCTTCCTTGTAATTTTGGTTTACTGTTTATCTCTTATCTGTATCACGACCTTTCAATCCCCTCATGCTAACAACTAAGTTAGGGGCCTAGCATAGTCTCTAGTATATTATAGTCTAGTGAATTAAATAATTCTAATTCTAATATAGTCTAATTGGATTCAATAAATGAATTAATGAGTGAGTAGCTAATGTTCCCTCTGTTAAAAGTGCATGTCAAGATCATCATGCCAGAATCACCAAACATGTTCAAATAAGCCTCTTACATGAAGATTAGTATTTTTACATAAAATTTACTTTTAAAAAAAGGTAAATCCTGGTAAAATTAATCTGATAGTAAAATGTATGTACTGACATTGTATCATATGATAATTCCGGATTGCTTTTATAAAGCTAAACAGACATTTCCTTCCCTTTACTTTGCTTTTTTTCAAATGCCCATGATCTGTCCACATCAATGTAGTTAGATTTCCCAAATATGGTGTGCTACTCTCTCTCCTACAGCACATGAATGCTTACTCCCATATACATTAAAACCTTACTACTTGAAATGTGGTCCAGGGACCAGCCATGTTGACATCATATGGGAGCTTGTTAGAAATGCAAAATCTCAGACCCCATCCCAGATACACAGAGTCTGATTTTGCATTTTAACAAGATTCCCAGGTAATTCAGATACACATTAAAGTTTGAGGAACATTGTATTGAAAGACAAATTTTGATTCTGATGCCCCCCTAATTACGACTTACATTTATTGAGTTCTTGCTGAGTGCTTTGCATGGATCAGTTCACTTAATCCGTATAACAACCCCAAAAAGTATTCTTTATCATCCTTCTTTCACAGACAGAGAAATTGACACATAAAGAGGTAACGAGCACAGCTAGGCAGACCTTGGCTCTGACCCAGGCAGTCCTACTCAAGAGGCTCCTTTCCCAAAGCTATGGTGTCCTTACCGTCAGCTCCTAGGAGCCCAACGCTTTGTGTTCCGCTGGTGTGGGTGTCTGTCTTTTAAGCTCAGAGAATCTCTTTCTTCCCGAAACCCTAACTATGGAAACCTCTGAGAAGAATATTCCCCTTCTCTTGGCCCTGGTTACGGGAGGGTTTAGAGCCACATGCTTGGATTGTGTGCCTTTGCTTGTCAGCCCTGAGTGGCATGGGCCACTGGGGAAAACTCAGAATGGGGAGAGAGAGAGAGGGACATGACGAATGCAGTCTGGATTCTGAGATTTGGTATTCCCTTGGGAAGTAAAAGTTACACTGTCAGGATCAAGGGAAAGGTGAGAGAGGAGAGACCCTGAGCCCTTTAGGTCTAGACACCCTAAACAACGAAAATAGGTGAGTCTTTAGTAACAGCTTAGGATATCATGTGAGTTTAGATATAAGGAAAGGATCTCCATCTCAAAAAAAAAAAATTTTTTTTTCTTCATTTACTCGGGTTTTATTTTTTTTTCATTTACTTAGGTTTTTAAAGCAGCTTTATTGCATGATAAAATACACTGCACATACTTAAACAATTTGATCAGTTTTCATCTCCATTTTGTCTGAAAGTGTTTTCATGGGAGGCAAACGCTCTTATACTACAGAATGCAAAGAAGAAACTATGTGGGAGAGTTTATACCACTATGATTGAGATTTTGGCCAAATGATATTGATCTTTTTAAAATTAAAGTATAATTGGCATACAATATTATATTAGTTTCAGGTATACAATATAGTAATTTGATATTATTGGAAGGTGGGGATTTTCCCCAAACTAAGAAGGCACTTTAAGACTGAAAAAAACAGCAACTCCATACAGTGTACTTTAATTCATGGTAGCTTACTGACAGGGAAGATCGGACAGAGCGCGACCTGGCCAGCTGCGCATCTGTTCTCCGCAAAATCTAGACCTTATTGTACAGACTTGATAGAGTGAGGGGATGTGCAGGAGAGCATTGTAGTGAGATCATAATGCTCACATGCACTTCATGGGGTCTGCATGCACCTAACTGAGAGCTTGCATTTAACAGACCTGTGCATCAGGAGGGGGAAAGACTATGTGATCTCTACAGATTCTTGGGAGGCCAAAGCAAGCCTCCCCCTGTATTCTGGTCATGGCAGGCATTTCTAAGGCATGTATATTAATCTCCAAGGGGCCTGGAACACATAGCCCCAAGAGGGGTCATCAAATGATCATGAACAAGATGGAGGCCAAATATGGAGTCGGTGTTGTCAGCATTCCTATAGTTATTTATATACATTACAAAATGATCACCATGATAAGTCTCAACACCATCTGTCACCATATATAGTTTTTTTTATTATGTTATGTCACCATACAATACATCATTAGTTTTTTTTTTTATGTTATGTTAGTCACCATACATTACATCATTAGTTTTTGACGTAGTGTTCCACGATTCATTGTTTTCGTGTAACACCCAGTGCTCCATGCAATACGTGCCCTCCTTAATACCCATCACCGGGCTAACCCATCCCCCCACCCCCCTCCCCTCTAAAACCCTCAATTTGATTCCCAGAGTCCATAGTCTCTCATGGTTTATCTCCCCCTCTGATTTTCCCTTCATTTTTCCCTTCCTTCTCCTAATGTCCTCCATGCTATTCCTTTCACTTATTTGTGGAACATCATTAGTTTTTGATATAGTGTTCCCTGATTCATTGTTTGCATATAACACCCAGTGCTCCATGTATAGTTTTAACAATATCACTGAGTTTATTCCCTGTGCTGCACATTACATCACCATATCTTATTTAATTTTAAAACCAGAAGATTGTACCTCTTAATCCCCTTACCTGTTTCATCCATCCCCTCCATTCCTCTCCCTCCTGGCAACCATTAGTTTGTTCTCTGTGTCTATGAGTCTGTTTCTGTTTTGTTTTGTCTCTTTGTTTGGCTTTTTAGATTCTACATCAGTGCAAGTTAAACATATAGTATTTGTGTTTCTCTGTCTTACTTATTTTACATATCATGATACCCTTAGGTCTACCATGTTGCAAATGGCAAGATTTCATTCTTTTTTAAGGCTGGGTAATATTCCATATATTTACCACATTTTTTTTCATCTGTTGATGGACACTTAGGTTGCTTCCATACCTTGGCTATTGTAAATAATGCTGCAATAAACATAATGGTGCATATATCTTTAAACATTATTATATTTGTTTTCCTTGAATAAATATCTAGGAGTGGTATTGCTGGATTATATGGTAGCTCTATGTCTAATTTTTTAAGGAAACCTCATAGTGTTTACCATAGTGGCTACATCAATTTATATTCCTACCAGCTGTGTAGGATGGTTCCCTTTTCTCATATCCCTGCCAGCATTTGTTACTTCTTGTCTTTTTGATACTAGCCATTCTGACAAGTTTGAGGTGATATTGCATTGTGGTTTTGATTTGCATTTTGCCAATGATTAGTGATGTTGAGCATCTGTTTTATGTGCCTGTTGGCCACCTATATGCCATCTTGTTAACTTGACCCTTCTGTCATTAGGTAATATAGCCTGCTTTGTCTTTTGTTACAGTTTTTATTGTAAAGTCCATTTTGTTATTATATAAGTGTTGCTACCTCAACTTTCTTTTGGCTTCTTTCTTTAGGCATGGAATATCTGTTTTCCTCTCTTTCAGTCTGTATGTATCTTTAGATCTGAAGTGAGTCTCTTATAGGCAGCGTATAGATGGGTCTTGTCTTTTAATTCATTCAGCCTTCCTATATTTTGTGTTTTTTTTTTTTTAAAGATTTTTATTTATTTGACAGAGAGAGACACAGCGAGAGAGGGAACACAAGCAGGGGGAGTGGGAGAGGGAGAGGGAGAAGCAGGTCTCCCACAGAGCAGGGAGCCCGATGCAGGGCTCAATCCCAGGAGGATCACTACCCAAGCCAAAGGCAGATGCTCAATGACTGAGCCACCCAGGCGCCCCAGCCTTCCTATATTTTGATTAGAGAATTTAGTAAATGTACACAAAATAATTATTGATAGGTATGTCCTTTGCCATTTTGTTGTTTTCTGGATGTTTTGTTCTCTACTCCTTTCCTTCTTCTCTTGCTCTCTTCCCTTGTGGTTTGATGCCTTTCTTTGATGTTATGTTTGGATTCCTTTTGCTTTATTTTTGTGTATCTATTATAGGTTTTTGTTTGTGGTTACTATGAACTTCATATATAACAGTCTCTCTCTCTCTATATATAAAGTATAGCAGTCTATATTAAGCTGATGGCCGCTTAAGCTTAAATGCATTCTAAAAGTATTTTCTCCACACATCCCCTTTAGTTTTATGTTTTTGATATCATATTTCACATCTTCTTATTTTGTGTATCCCTTAACCAATTATTGTAGTTATAGTTGATTTTACTACTTTTGTCTTTTAACCTTCATATTAGTTTTATAAGTGATTGACCCATTACGTTTATTATGTAATTGCCTTTACCAGTAAGATTTTTTTCTGTGATATATTTTCTTATTTTTACTTATGGCCTTTGTTTTACACTTAAAAAAGTTCTTTTAACATTTACTGTAAGGCCAGTTTATGGGTGATGAACTCCTTTAGCTTTTGCTTGCCTGAGAAACTCTATCTCTCCTTAAATACTGAATTATAACCTTGATAGGTAGAGTGTTCTTGGCTGTAAGTTTTTTCATTTAGTATTTTGAATATATCATGCCACTCACTTTTGGCCTGCAATGTTTCTGCTGAAAAATCAGCTGATAGCCTACAAGGGTCCCCTTGTACATAACTAGTTGTTTTTCTCCCTCTTGCTCACTTAAGATTCTCTTTTTATCTTTAACTTTTAACAATTATAATATGTTTTGGTGTGGATCTTTCGGGGTTCATCTTATTTGGGATTCTCTAGCCTTCCTGGACATGAATGTATGTTTCCTTTTTGAGGTTAGGGAAGTTTTCAGCCATCATTTGTTCAAATAAATTTTGTGCCCCTTTCTCTCTCTCTTCTCCTTCTGAGACCCCTATAATGTGAATATTGGTACACTTGATATGTCCAGAGGTCCTTTAAACTATCCTCATTATTTAAAATTATGTTTTCTTTTTGCTTTTGTGATTGGTTTATTTCTACCACCTCGTCTTCCAGGTTGCCGATCCATTCTTCTGCATCCTCTAATCTGCTGTTGATTCACTCTGGTGTATTTTTCATTTCATTATTGTATTCTTCAGCTCTGATTGATAATTTCTTGTATTTTCTATCTCTTTGTTGAAATTTTCCCTGTCTTCATTTATCCTTCTCCCAAGTTTTGTAAGCATCTTCATGACTATTACTCTGAACTCTTTATCAGTTAGATTGCTTATTTCCATTTCTTTAAGGTCTTTTTCTGAGGCTTTGTTTTGCTCCTTTGGAATATATTCCTCTGTGTCCTCATTTTGCCTGACTGTGTTTTTTTCTGTGTATTAGGCAAATCGACTGCCTCTCCCTGTCTTAAAGATGTAGCCATGTGTAGGAGATAACCTCTGGACCCCAGAAGCACAATACCCCCTGGTCACCGCAGCCATGTGCTTAAGGTGTGAGCTCTGGCATGGTGGTGGGTAGGGCTCTTTCCCCAGCTTGATTCTCTGGGATGCTGGGGCTGCTGTGATTGTGGAGGTGGACAGGGTTTTCTCTGCTGCCCAGCTGCATGGGGTGCCACGATTACCCCAGCAGCTGTGACAGTGGTCAGGGCTTTCCTCACCGCCTGGCTGGCTAGGGTTGTGACACTGGGCGGGCCTCTCAGTAGGGGCATGCCTGCCAGCATTAGCAGGTTAGAATGAGAGTTTCAAGATGTTGCCTGCCAGCTTCTGCACTAGCACAGTAGAATGTTTTTGCAAAACTGGTACCCAGCAGTGTTTTCGTTCCCAGAGAGTGTCTTCAGCAGGTCCCTGCCTCTCCCCAGACGGCCCAGGATTAGTTAGTGGGTCTTCTTTACCTGTGTTCTAGGTGCTTTTCCAGCTGGTGGTTTATCACTTGTTCCCAGGGTGAACGAAACCTTGTGCAAACCCTTTTAGTGAAAAGTTTTCCATTCACTAAAGTTCTGTGGTTTTCCTGAATGTAACCCCTGTTAGTTTTCAAAGCCCGACATTTTGGGGCTTTGTCTTTCCTATGCAGGATCTAAGGGTTGGAATGTCTGCTATGGAGTTCCAGGCCCTTGGTCCTCAGGGGGAAGTTCCAATTTTTGAGAACCCTCCCAATTATGAATGGACACCCCTAGGGCAGGGTTTTTCTTTTTTGGTGAGACCTTGTCTCTGAAACTCCTACCTGTCTCAATGATAACCTTTTATCCTTTGTTTGTGGAAACTCTGTTCATCCGATTTTCAGGACTTTTCCTGAGGAAATTATTCTATATGTACATGTATATTTTTCATGTCCACAGAAGGAGGTGAACTCGGGATCCTCCTATGCCACCATCTTGAACCCTTCTACCTAAAAACCAGTTCCTTGTTTTGTTTTGATAAGGGAAGTGGTCTAGAGGAGAGAAGTCATGCCTTCAAGGGGCAAGGGAAACATGCTGCTGAGATTTGAATAAAGAAAGATTGGGGGGCACCTGGGTGGCTCAGTCGTTAAGCGTCTGCCTTCGGCTCAGGTCATGATCCCGGAGTCCTGGGATCGAGCCCCACATCGGGCTCTCTGCTCGGCGGGAAGCCTGCTTCTCCCTCTCCCACTCCCCCTGCTGTGTTCCCTCTCTAGCTGTGTCTCTGTCAAATAAATAAATAAAATCTTAAAAAAAAAAAAAAGAAAAGAAAGATTGGGGAACTTCTCTAATTTCACTGTTTAACCTCTTTATTATCATCTATAAACAAAGTGGTTGTTGTATGTAGGTATGGTCGAATGGGTATGCGATCATTGCTCATATATGCTTTTCCCAGAAAAGTAACAAATTGGATGTGAGTTTTGAATAAATAATTTCGTGAAGATATGTAAAATTGCTTACTATTTTTAATCAAAGGCCTAGAAACTTCGTATGTATAGCAGTCTGTGGATTAATAAGTATAGCACATCTAGTGCTATAGTAAGCTACCATTTAAGTTCAGTTAATACTCCTTAGGGGATTTACCTGAAATTCAGAAGGGGTCATTAAATTTCTCTGTAAATCTTGTGCCCCCACCACTTGTGTTGTAGGCAATTGCAGCTTTATTTAGCCTTCTGATATGCATTTGTCTGGGAAACAGAAAAATTGAGCTTTTCTAAAGATTCCCATGATCACTGTCTCAAAAATGGGGGCTTTTTCTTTTCCTGATTTACTAGCAGTCACAAAACAATGAATTTAGGTTTATCTATAAGGGGAGGAATTCAGTTGTATGAATTGGGGTGCAGGTGAGCACATGTATAGTAATATATGCTTAGTCTGTGACAGGTGTGTACCTAAGGGCTTAAAAGGGACACATGGCAAAATACTTTTTAAAAACATACCTTCCTTCATTATAAGTAGCTTGTTTTATTTTTCAAATGTGTTCATTTTCTTTCCACAAATCTTAATAAAAAACATGAAGAATCTGATGAAGCCAATCTCTCTACATGACTATAATAGCTTCAGATGCTAAGGAATATAGGAAATATGACAATAATATATATTCCATTTTTGGCCCTGTAAGTAATTGAAACCAGAATAGGCTTAGAAAGGTCTCTTAATTTCCTTCACTGGGAGTTTTACCTTGTACTGTGGAAGTGAGTTATTCTGAAATATGAGATCAATTTTTGTCCAAAGTAAAAGGTTTCTTTTATTTTAGCCATTTTGATGAATATTTCTGTTATTTTATGATAAGCACCTTTTCTTGAGATTCATCAGATTGAGCAAAATACTAGGAAGTAAATGTTGCCAGTCTAATCTTTTTATTGCTTCTGAGTAAATTCAAATAATAAAACCAGAATACTGACACGTGCTACATTTAAACCAAGATCTGTATGTAGTTAGTTGCAAATACATGTTTACTAATGTTTACTTGGTTTCAGTCCTCTTCCAGGAGCTAAATTCCCTAGAAAACAGTACTGAAACTTCCTTTTTATAGCAAACTGATCTTAAAAATTTGAATTAAGAAAAATCAAGTTGGACAGAGTTATAGAGAACTTCGGTGTAGAATTTCTCTTCAAATAAAGTCTACTAACTGACATGAAATTAACAGTAGTCCTTAGCCTGTGTTTTTGTTTTGTTTTGTTTTGTTCCAAATACTGGTGCCTGAATCCTCTGCCAGACCTATTGAAATAGAATCTTTGGTTTCATCTGATGGTTTTAAAAGTTTCACAGGTGATTCCAATGCTTAATATAGTGGAGAACCACTGAGGTGCAGGGGCAATATATTTAAAAAGCGACACACACACACACACACACACACACACACACACACACACCACTTAGTAACTGAAACAACAAAATATCTGTTTTTTAGATGATTTATGTGGGTCCTGAGTTTTCAAGTGCTGGAGTGAGCACTGATCTTTCAGTGTGATGTTTATGTCTGGTTTAAGCTGTTACTGAGTAGCTATCTCATGCTCATGCTGGTTGTTTGGCAACTTGGGTTGACATAACCTGACTCAGCAACCAGGAGAGATTTTCTGTTTATGGACAAATGCTATTTAAAAATAGATTAGTGTATCTCCTCGATGCATTTCTGATCTATGAACATGAAGTTTTATTCTCCAGGAATTAATTAAATACTGGGGGAATTAATACTGAAGAATACTGTACATTCTTAGGTACAAGAGTGTCAATTAAAGCTGGCAGAACAACAATTCAATCACAGGGGTTATTAAGAAGCTCTTTTAAAATTTGCAGTCTGGTAAGTAACAGCAAATGACTGGATGCTGATCATTGTTAAATGTAAATGTCAAATTAAATTGACTTGCCCTAGGTTGGTTTCTCAGACTGTCGTATTTACTTGCATAATTTCTCCTTTTATACACCATGATAAATAAGAAAATATAATCAACCATCTGGGTTCTGTTCAGTTGCCATCCTAGGCAACCCTTATTAACCCTATTTCTCCTTCTTTCTAATGAGCTGCTTGTCCAGAGTTTCCAAGAAATCAGCTGCAAGGCACATTGCTTACTCGGGGATTAAGGCTTATTAGAAGTCGTCTGTGTTTCTTCCTCACATCCCAGGTACTTTTATGAATAACACAATGGCACTAAAGTTCCTCAGATAAACATTTGACTTAAGATAATATAGAATACAAGAAATCACTAGGGATTTGGAGTGAGAAGTGAGAGTGTTTCACTTACTAGCAAGTCACATAATCTCTGTGCAGTTGCATTTTGCCATTTGAAAATGGATTAGGGAGGACAAAATAATGTTTATGGAGGCACTGTAAATTTTTGAAGCTGTATGCAAATGCTATTATTTTATTATTAAACTCAGCTCTCTCTGAAGTGAGAAGTGAAATATAAAGGCCATATTCTTCATTAAAATCCCAACTACAGATCATAGCTTGGAGATAATAGGCCTAAGTTGGTATCCAGAGGTATTATATTTTACATATTTGCAGTAAACACTAGGGAATGAGAGAAGGCATTTGCTAAAGCAAATGGAGAGAATTTGGTGTTAGCTGACTTGCACTTCAAGAAATACTAAAGGAAATCCTTCAGGCTGAAAGGAGATGGCTGCAGATGGTAACTTGGATCCAAGGAAGAACGAAGAGTACTGGAACTGTCAAGTATGAAAGGAAATATATTTTTATTTTTTCTTCTATTTCTTTAAAAAATTACTCAGTGAAGTAAAAATTACAGACATGTACAAAATATTATATTGTGGGTTTATAATATAAATATACATATTATAATACTAGAAGAAGGGTAAATAGGCTAAACTGGAGTAAGCTTACTGTATTTTACTGGACATAAGTCAGTAGTAACTTGGAAATAATGAGAAATTAAAGATGTATATTGTAATACCCACCATAATGCTAAGAATTTACTCAAATAATATCACTAAAAAATCACAGATAAAAAAATACACATTTGGGGCGCCTGTGTGTCTTAGTTATTAAGGGCCTGCCTTTGGCTCAGGTCATGGTCCCGTGGTCCTGGGATCAAGCCCAACATCTGGCTTGCTGCTCAGCAGGGAGCCTGTTTCTCCCTCTCCATGCAGCTCCCCCTACTTGTGCTCTCTCTCTCTCTCTCTCTCACTGTCAAATAAAATCTTAAAAAAAAAAAACCCCACACATTTGACACAAATAAGGCCATGAAAAAGGAATAGTAGCACAAAAATATGAGACAAATATAAACCAAAAAGAAAGATGGCAAGCCTTAATCCCAACATATAAATAATTAGGTAGTTATTTTTATATGTTGCATATTATTTAATCAGTAAAATAACTGTTAGTTAATAGTTAAAATGCATTACATTTAAGGACTAAACATTCTAATTAAAATACAGAGATGGTCAGACTGGACAAAAACATAACAGGGTGCCTGGATGGCTCAGTTGGTTAAGCGACTGCCTTCGGCTCAGGTCATGATCCTGGAGTCCCGGGATCGAGTCCCACGTCGGGCTCCCTGCTCAGCAGGGAGTCTGCCTCTCTCTCTGACCCTCCCCCCTCTCATGCTCTCTATCTCATTCTCTCTCTCAAATAAATAAATAAAATCTTAAAAAAAAAAAAAAGTAAAATACAACTATATGCTATCTAGAAGTGAGGCACTTTAAATTCAAAGACAAAAATGTGTTGAAAGTAACATTAAAAAAAGACACAATGTTAATAGTAAGCATAAAAGAGTTGAAGTGTGTACATTAATATCAGACAAAATGGACTTTAAGAATAATACTAGAAAGAAAGAGGGACATTTCATAATGGTAAAAGGGTTAATATATCAGGAAGGTATTTATTTATTTATTTGGAAGATATGATATTTATAAATGTATATGCACCTAACAACAGAATCACACAACTGAAAAATCGATAGGAGTAATAGACAATTTAATACTCCTGCAATAAATGATAGATTAAGTAATTAGAAAATCAGTAAGCATATAAAATACCATCAACCAACTTCATCTGACTTAGAAAACTTCAGAAACAGCAGCAGAATGCACATTCTTTTTTAAGTACACGTGAAACATTCATGTACATAGGTTATACACTAGACCTTAAAAGTACTTGCTTTGAAGAATTTTTATAAGAGCATCATTTATAATAGCCCCAAATTAGAAACAGCCCAAATGAACATTTGCCTGTGTGTGAATAAACAAAGTATGGTATATCCACACAATGAAATACTATTAAACAATAAAAAGGTATAAGCTACCTGTATATGTTACAACATAGCTGAGTTTTTTTTTTTTTAAAAAAAGCTTTTTTTAAGATTTTATTTATTTGATTTCAGAGAGAGAGATAGAGCACAAGACGGGGGAGTGGGAGAGGGAGAAGCAGACTCCCCGGTGAGCAAGGAGCCTGATGCAGCGCTCAAACCCAGGACCCTGGGATCATGACCTGAGCCGAAGGCAGATGCTTAATGACTGAGCCACCCAGGCATCTCACAACATAGCTGAGTTTTAAAGACATCATGCTAAGTGAAAGATACCAGACAAAAAAGATTACATATTGCATGATTCCACTTATATGAAATTTCCAGAAAAAGGCAAAACTGTAGTGACTGAAAGCAGACCAGTGGGGCTGCTGGTGGGGGAGGGAGATGTGGATTGAATGCTCTATATCTTTAACAGAATTATTTGGAATAGAAATGATCATTTTGTTACTAAGATAGTGATGAATTTTATAAAATCATCTTTGGTAGTCATTATTTAAAGGTTCAAATCAGTGGAGCCTAGTCTTACTGATTTACTCCATTACTATGGTTATTTCACCATATGCATGCCTTTTAATTTTTGTTTTGTATCAGTTTGTTACAAATATTTGTTATTTTAATAATATCCTCTTTTTATTTTTGTCATAGTTAATGGGATGTTCCAAATTTAAAATAAGGAGACATGAGTCAGATTGAAAAAAAATCTGGTTGAAAATATTTCTTAGGTATTTTGGAAGAAATTTCTTAAACAGAATAATCAAATTCACTTATCTCCCAACTTTGTTTCTTTTTACCACTTGAAGGTGTATAGCTTAAGTGTTATCTTTTTCCATAATTTAAGATTATTCACTAGGTATCTTTAAATTTTGACACTAATTTTTATTCAGAGTAATCCTGTTTACTTTTTAATGAAATCAAGTTGGTATATTAATACTGGAATCAAATTGTTGAACATTATTTGGAATTTACTACTTATATATTTTGGATATAAGAAATATGTAGGTGGTAAAAATTTCATGCCATATTTTCAAGGAATTATGGCTGTGAATTTAGCAACAATTCTACTTGAAAGGGAGACATTAGACTCTGTCATATATTACTCATTTGACAAATGTAAAAAGAAATTCTGATTTTTAGTGCAGACTTGAGAGAACAATTTGCCATTTAGGTTCTAGTTGCAGAAATATAGCAGTGGCCTGGCTTGTGATACTCTGAGAAGAATATGAGTATTGAAAATACTGTTAAATAACACGAGTGCTTATTTCCTAGCTGTTTAAGTGATGATATGAGATCATCAGGTTAGTTATATGTTCTATCAGGAATGGTCCTGATGGACTGGACAATTGTTTGGGCATAGCTCTCAGGATGTCCTCATAAAATGCAGGAGTTAGTTATATCTGGACCAGGCATTTCACTCATTTTGTTTTGTACAATGTTCTGGTACGGTAACCAAACCTAAAAATGAAGGAAATAAGTGTGGATACCTAAGCACATGGTGGAAAACCTAGAATACTGCTGCCTGGTTAGTAGAACAGGATTCCAACACTGTTTGATAGAACTTTCTGCAGTGATGGAAATGTTCTGTACCTGAGCTGTCACTGTGACTACGTGTGCAACTAGTATATCAAAATTAGAGCTGTTCTGGTTTCATGCCAGCCCTACTGGACTCGATTTTATGCAGTTAGTAGGAGTTGTAATAACTGAGAACATAAGCAGAAGAAATGAAAGCCAAAGAATTAAGCTAGAGACAATTAACACTTGGGAATACTTAACCAGAGATGGACCAATTAGGAATATTGCCTTTTGAGCTTGCACAGTCCGAGTGCTTATATATATTGTATACCCCATGAGTTTTAGAGTCAGACATAAGTAGCAAAATTTGGTGGAGTAGACAAGCCCACTCTGGATAAACCAGTATTTCAGAATTGGAAACAATCCTCAGATTCCAGTTAATCTTTCTAACATCACTTAAGAAAATCTTCCCCATCCACACATCTTGCCAGAGGATGGGTTTAGGTGGCCATTTTGTACCCCACTTTCTTCTTGGTTACAACTAATAAGTTTACCAGAGAAGGGTGCTTAATTCAGGCAGAGACAGATTTGCTCTCCTAGGGATTGAGAGTTGAAAAAGAACCTGAGTCTGCCGATGGTGAACACTAGAGCTTCAGAGTTATACAATCCAAGGATTGAACAAAATACTGAGTTGTGGGAAAATGACAGAATCCAGAATTTTGAGATGAGAATGGAGTGAATAGAAAAGTAGAAAAAATTAAAATAAGTGGTTCCAAAGAGAGGCAGAGAAACACCATTGATGACTTTCTCATGGGCCTGTTCTTTCAGCACATTTGCCCTATCCACACATTTATTCCTTTCCTGCCAAACCATTTCTTTCTCCTTTTTTTTCTCTTTCTTCCTTCCTTCATTTTTTTTAGAAAGCAAGATTTTTTTTTATTAAATAATTTTCAGGTTATAGCTTTATAATTTGGCATCTCATATGAGTGATCTCATATGAGTGATCATCACCACAAGTCTAGTTACCATCCATCACCAAACAGTTGACCCCCTTCACCTGTCTTTCCCATCTTCCAACCCAGTTCCCCTCTGATAGCCACTTGCCTGTCTGTTCCCTAGGAGTTTTTTCGTTTGTTTGTTTTGTTTTGTTCAGTTTGTTTTTTTAGCTTACACGTATGAAAGAAATCATACAATATTTGTCTTTCTCCATCTGACTTATTTTGCTCCTCAAAGTCCATTCATAATGTCACAATGGCAAGATTTCATTGCTTTTTATGGCTGAATTATATTCCAGTGTGTGTGTGTATAATATAAAACATCTTTTTTATCCATTAATCAATTGTGGACATATAGGTTGTTTCCATATCTTGGCTATTGTAATTAATGTTGTGATGAACATAGAGGGGTGCATATAGCCTTTTAAATTAGTGGTTTTTATATTATTCAAGTAAATACCCAAAAGTAGAATAGTTAGGTAATATGATAATTATATTCTTAATTTTTTAAGGAATCTCCAGACTGTTTTCTACCAGTTTATATTCCCACAAAGAATGTACAGTTTTTCCCTTTTCTCTACATCTTTTCCCACACTTATTTCTTGTCTTTTTGATAAAAGCCATTCTAATAGATGTTAGTTGATATCTCATTGTGGTTCTGATTTTCATTTCCCTAAGAAATTATTGATACTATCTTTTCACGTCCCTCTTGGCAACCTGTTTATCTTCTTTGAAGAAATGTCTATTCAGATCTACTGTCCATTTTCTAATGGATTTTTGTTATTGTTTTCAGTTGTATTAGTTCTTTATATATTTTAGATATTAAGCCCTTATCAGGAATATCAACTACTTTACTGAATTCACTTATCACTTCCAACAGTTTTTTGGTGGATTCCTAAGGGTTCTATATACAGTATAGAAGCAGGGAAGAAGCAGGGAAGAAGCAGATATCTTCTCCCATTCAGTGGGTTGCCTTTTCATTTTGATGATGGTTTTCATTGCTGTGCAGGAGCCTTTTACTTTGATGTAGCCCCATTTGTTTCTTTTTGCTTTTGTTTTCCTTGCCTTTGGAGTCAGAACTACAAAGATGTTACTAAAACTGATGTTAAGGAGCCTACCACCTATATTTTTTCAAAGGATTTTATGGTTTCAGGTCTTACATTCAAGTCTTTAATGCATTTTGAGTCAATTTCTGTGCATACTGTAAGATAGTGGTCTGATTTCATTCTTTTGTATATATATGGCTGTCCAGTTTTCCCAACACCATTTATTGAAGAGACTGTCTCCATTGTATGTTCTTGACTCCTGTGTCATAAATTGTTCATATATGTTTGGGTTTCTGAGCTCTCAGTTCTGTTACACTGATCTGTGTGTCTGTTTTTGTACCAATACCATACTTCGTTTTGATTACTATAGCTTTGCAGTATAGTGAGAAAGCAGGGAGCATGAAAACCTCCAGCTCTGTTCTTTCTCAAGATTACTTTTGCTATTCAGGATCAGAATCATTTGTGGTTTTAGATAAGTCTTACAAATTTTAGAATTATTTCTTCTAGTTCTGTGAATTATGCCATTGGTATTTTGATAGGGATTTCATTAAATCTATAGATTACTTTGGGTAGTATAGACACTTTAACAATATAATTCTTCCAGTCCATGAGCACAGACTATCTTTCCATTTATTTGTTTCTTCAGTTTCTTTAATCAGTGTCTTATAGCTTTAAGTGTACAAGTTTTTCACCTCCTTGGTTTAATTTATTCCTAGGTATTTAATTTTTTTTTTTTTATGTCATAAATGGGACTGTTTTCCTGCTTTCTTTTTCATCACTGATGGTTTGTTATTGTACAGGAATGCAACAGATTTTTTTTTTTTTTGTATTATTTTTGTATCCTGCTAATTTACTGAATTCACTTATCACTTCCAACAGTTTTTTGGTGGATTCCTAAGGGTTCTATATATAGTATCATATTATCTGCAAATAGTGCTTTTATTTATCAGTTTTTACTTTCATATGTTTTATTATTATTAATTAGCGGCCATTACTTTTTGGCTTAAAGAAGTCTCTCTCTCTTTTCTTTCTTAAAGATTTTATATATTTATTTGATACAGAGAGAGAGCATAAGTAGGGGGAGCAGGAAAGGGAGAAGCAGGCACCCCACCGAGCAGGGAGCTTGATGTGGGGCTCCATCCCAGGACCCTGGGATCATAACCTGAGCCAAAGGCAGACACAACCGACTGAGCCACCCAGGTGCCCCTTAAAGAAGTCTCTTTAACATATCTTCTAGGGTCTATTTAGTAGTGATGAGCTCCTTAAGCTTTTGTTTATCTGGAAAGTTCTTTATCTCTCCTTCAATTCTGGATGATAACCTTGCTGGATAGTAAGGTTTTTTTTTTTCCTTTCAGCACTTGGAATATATCCTGTTACTCACTTCTGGTCTGCAAAGTTTCTGCTGAGAAATCTGCTGATGGCCTTCTGGGGTTTCCCTTGTTCATAATAAGTCCTAATTCTCTTGCTACCTTCAGGTTCTCTCTTTATTCTTAACTTCTCCCATTTTAATTAGAATGTTTCTTGGTGTGGATTTCTTTGAGTTCATCTTATTTGGAACTCTGGTCTTCCTGGACCTGGATGTCTGATTCCTTCCCTAGATTAGGGAAGTTTTCATCTATTATTTCTTTAAATAATTGTTTTGATCCTTTATTTCTCTCTTCTTTTTTTTTTTTTTTTTTAAGATTTTATTTTATTTATTTGACAGAGAGAGACACAGCAAGAGCAGGAACACAAGCAGGGGGAGAGGGAGAGGGAGAAGCAGTCTTCCCGCCGAGCAGGAAGCCTGATGCAGGGCTCGATCCCAGGACCCTGGGACCATGACCTGAGCCGAAGGCAGACGTTTAACGACTGAACCACCCAGGCGCCCCTCTCTCTTCTTTTTAAAAAAGATTTTATTTATTTGAGAGAGAGAGAGAGAGGGCGAGCATGAGTAGGGGGAGGGGCAGAGGGAGAGGGAGAAGCAGGCTCCCCGAGGAGCAGGGAGCCCTGCGGGGCTTGATCC
This sequence comes from Mirounga leonina, assembly GCF_011800145.1. NCBI lineage: Eukaryota > Metazoa > Chordata > Mammalia > Carnivora > Phocidae > Mirounga > Mirounga leonina. The sequence goes on from NW_023270807.1 coordinate 37,313,576, forward strand.
CAGGACCCTGAGATCATGACCTGAGCCGAAGGCAGATGCTTAACTGACTGAGCCACCCAGGTGTCCCTCTTTCTTCTTTTTTTTTTTTTTTTTTTTAAAGATTTTATTTATTTATTTGAGAGAGAGAGAATGAGAGAGAGCACGAGAGGGAGGAGGGTCAGAGGGAGAAGCAGACTCCCTGCCGAGCAGGGAGCCCGATGCGGGACTCGATCCTGGGACTTGAGGATCATGACCTGAGCCGAAGGCAGTCGCTTAACCAACTGAGCCACCCAGGCGCCCCCCTCTTTCTTCTTTTTGTGAGGCCCCTATCATGCGAATGTTGTTCCACTTGATGTTGTCTCAAAGGTCTTTTAAGGTATCTTCACTTTTCTTAATTCTATATTCATTTTGCTGCTCTGAGTTACATTGCTTTGTCTTCTAACTTGCCGATCCAGTCTTCTACTTCGTCCAGTCTGCTGTTGAACACCTCTAGTTTATTTTTCAGTTCATTTATGACTTCTGTTTGGTACTGTCTTTATCTGTTACCTCTTTGTTGAAGTTCTCACTGTGTTCATCCATTCTTCTCCTGAGTTCAGTGAGCATCTTTAGGACCATTACTTTGAATTCCTTACCTTTGGTTTGTTTTAGTTCTTTTTCTGAGGTTTTGCCTTGTCTATCATTTGGAGCATATTTCTATCTACTCATTTTGCCTAACTCTTCATGTTTGTTTCTACATATTAGTTAAGCCAGCTACCTCTCTCAGTCTTGAAGGAGTGGCCTTATATAGATGTCCTGTGGTGCCTAGAAGTGAATCTCCCCTGGTCACCAGAGCCAGGTGCTCAGGGAGTATACTTTATGTGGATTGTGTGTGCCCCCCTGTTGTGGCAGGGCCACTGCTGTAGTGCGTTGGTGAATGGGGCTGGGTGGTGGGTGGGGCTAGGTCCTGCCCTGTCTCCCATGTGTAGCCACAACTCCTGGGACATGTTACAGATCAGGGCTGGTCCCTTACCTAGCTGGGGCCTCGGACCCATCTGCTCTTGTGATTTGGTAGGTGGGGCTCCCTGTGGGGCTTGCCTACTGGCACTAGCAGGTTAGAGGGAGAATTTTAAAATGGCCCTACCAGCCCAGTATTTGTAAGGTAGACTAAGATCACGAAAATGGCTCCTGTCAGTGTCTGTATCCCTGGGGAGGGTTTCTGCTGTTTTCTGCCTCTTTGGCAGATGCTTTAAGGTTAGTAAATGGGTCTCCTTTACTTATGGTGTATGAGCTTTTCAATTGTGTGTGTGTGTGTGTGTGTGTGTGTGTTGGTTTCTGAGTTGAGGAAATCTGCACGTGAGCCCTTTAAGAGTGATTTTCCAATCAGTTTTACAGTTTTCCTGAATGTAATCCCCATTGATTTTCAAACCTGGCTGTTTTGGGGGTTTGTCTCACCTGTGGAGGATCTAAAGTTTTGGGTATCTCAAAGCATGATCCCTTGCTCCTCAAGGAAGAGTTTCATGCCTTTGATATTCTTCCCAACTGTGACTCACTGCGGCTGGGATCCCCCCCGCTCCCCGGCAATGGGTCGGTCTATGTCTCTGCCTCTCTTTCCTGTTTCAGAGCTGTTAATTCTTTGTTGTGGAGGCTTTGTTCATTTCAATTTTCAGGTCCTTTAGAGGGACTCATTCCATATGTAGTTGTAGATTTGTTGTGTCCATGGGAGGAGGTGAGTTCAGGATCTTGCTATGAGACCATCTGGAACCTAACCCCCTTTTTTTGCATTTTTTTTAAAAGATTTTATTTATTTATTTGACAGAGAGACAGCAAGAGAGGGAACACAAGCCGGGGGAGTGGGAGAGGGAGAAGCAGGCTTCCCGCAGAGCAGGGAGCCTGATGCAGGGCTCGATCCCGGGACCCTGGGATCATGACCTGAGCCGAAGGCAGACGCTTAACCGACTGAGCCACCCAGGCACCCCTGCATTTTTTATATAATTTTCTGTTACCTAGCTTCATTAGTGGTTCACATCACTTGCTGTGTGTTACAATTATTTGGCCAACTTTTGAACATATTGATGTCCAGGACCCACCACAGACAAATCAAAATATATGGATGAGATTCAGGTATCAGTGTAGTTTTAAAAGCTTCCCAGGTGATTCTAAAATATGTGCAGTTTTGAGAGGCATTGATCTGTTCATGGTAATTTGCTAGTCTTCTAGGGTAAGAGTCATCTGTTAATTTTATTTGATAGAATTTTATTCACATGTATGCTTAAAGATGTCTTAATTTTAGTACGATATACCAATCAGATATATTTTATGGGTCATTGATTTTTGGTCAGCAGGTTTTATCTGTACTTTCAGCATATGACACTTTAACTGTAAAACAGTTTGAAATCCTATTTAGCATTGTGTTATTTGTAACTTTTGTTTTGATACAATGAAGTATAATAAAACAAGAGAAGATGTTTTTATCTTGGATGAGAAAGATAAGATTGTTCTATTAAAGAGAAATTTTCTTAAGTTGGAAAGGTAAAGAATAAGTGAAGAATGGGAAGACCTAGAAACAAACAAGAATGCCTTATCTCCATGTCATCCCCTCAGCCTTCTGATTAAACTGAACTATAGTGCTTTGAATATGAATGAGATGGTGTTCTGCATACTATCATCACTCCCTGCTCTATGTTCTTCTTATTCAAGGTGAATCATTACAATTTCATGAGATTTCAAACCTCCTACTTTAGATAATACTATGTTTATTTATTTTTGATTAGATATTATTATATAAAAATGGATATTTGAAGAATCTTCTATGTGTGATCAGGTTCAAAAACTTTGTTGGAGGAACATTATTGCTCAAGGGCTAAACAAAAGATAGTTGAATTTTGAATTCTAATTTTATAATTCTACTTAATAATTAGATCTTTACATTCTGATGAATAATTCTTATTTTTATAAAAAAATAGGGAAAGAAAGTCCGTATAAGCAGTTATTTAGCACTAGGAAGTTAGACCAGAAAAATAAATATTGATAAAAAAAATTAAGTTTCAAATATCTTGCAGGTTTTGAAACCAGAATTACTGCTTCAAGAAATGAAAATTCTAAAAGGATGAGGGCAGATAGGTTAGGGATACGTCCATGAAGTTTTTAAACATATTCAAGTCTCTTACACAGGTAATGTATGCTGTTTTCCATCTCTCCTGAGAACAGGACAAGAAAAAATCATTTTATTCTATAGCATAAGGGACCTATGAAAATTATTTTCTGACAGCAAAATTTGTTAAGCATTAGAACAGATTACCAGGGGGGCGCCTGGGTGGCTCAGTCGGTTAAGCGACTGCCTTTGGCTCAGGTCATGATCCTGGAGTCCCTGGATCGAGTCCCGCGTCGGGCTCCCTGCTTGGCAGGGAGTCTGCTTCTCCCTCTGACCCTCCCCCGTCTCATGTGCTCTCTCTCATTCTCTCTCAAATAAATAAATAAAATCTTAAAAAAAAAAAAAAAAAAAGAACAGATTACCAGGGGAGGTTGTAAATTCGCTTTCTTTTGATGTCCCTAAAAATAGAATCATTTCTCCTTTTCTTGGTGTGTTAAGAATGCTTCTTCCTAAGAGAAGAGGGATGAATAATTTGACCTCTAACTGTCCCTTTTATCTGGCCTGTGTCAAGTTGTATGTGTGAGTAGAAAATATGGTCAGAAACCTCAGTAGCATCTTGGGGGACAAAAAAAAAAAAAGACTAAGGAATAACTTTAGAACAAAGCATGTACATAACATGCATATGACTCATACTGTTAATTTCTGTGAAGTCCTGTTTCTGCATATTTATTGCTTTGGACTTAAAGAAATAAGCTTCAATTTTATTAGTACTGTTCAGTTGGTTTTTTCCCTAGAAGCGTAATATCTACTCTGAGAGGCAGAAATGGCAGTATTCATGATACTATGCTCTCAATAGATCATTTGATTACAAATCAGCAGGGGCAGTAATGGTGGGGATGTAGAACTTAGAGAATCTGTAATATGTGATTAAGTATCTTCATACTGTTTTATACATATATCTGTGGGGTGGTGTTAACACTGCCAAGATTCAGGGTAAGCATAGCATATAGGAAAGGCTTTACCTACAGAGTTGTATTTGTTCTGGGCATTGAAGTATTAATATGTCCTCAACCAAAGCTTTACCAAGTCTATGGCAATGCAAAAAAATATGGAGGAGCTCCCAGAGCATGGAGCTTCAGTAGAAAATACTGCTATAATGGTGGTTTGGGGTCATGTTAATTAAGTGCTTTGGATTACTATTTTAAAGGAATTTAGTTGTTAAGAACCCTGGATTATGGGGCGCCTGGGTGGCTCAGATGGTTAAGCGTCTGCCTTCAGCTCAGGTCATGATCCCGGGGTTCTGGGATCGAGTCCCACATCGGGCTCCCGGCTCAGCGGGGAGCCTGCTTCTCCCTCTGACCCTCTCCCCTCTCATGCTGTTTCTCTCTCGCTCGCTCTCTAAAAAATAAATAAAATCTTTCAAAAAAAAAAAAAAGAACCCTGGATTACGGTTTTAAGGAATTTGATTGTTAACAGCTCAGTGGTTGGAAAACCGTGCTAATAGGTTATATCCAGCCTGTCACCTGTTTTTGTAAATATGGTTTTATTGGAACACATGGAGACACATTTGTTTATGTATTATCTATGGCTGCTTTTGCACTATAGTGGCAGAATTGGGTAGTTGCAACAGAGACCTTATGGCTTACAAAGCCTATTATATATTATCTGACTCTTTACAGAAAAAGTTTGCCCACTTCTGTGATAGATAATAATTTTGTCTTGTTTTCCTTGGGGAATGGTCTGATCAGATTTATGACTTACAATACTGGCTTTGGCAGCACAGAGGAAATGCCGGTTTCTTATCCTAGTTCTCGGCAAATAGATGTACTTCATAAAGATATTTTGAAGAATGAATGAGTGAATGAAGGATTATCATTCATTAGGGCCTATCATAGTGAGTCAGAATTAAATTCAGATTTCAGGTGGGAAATAATAAAATCCTGAAATGAGAGTGGCAAGAGGAATAGTAAAGAGAGGGTCTATACTAAAGTTATTTGAAAAATAGAATTAGCTGGACTTGTCTTGATCATTTTAGTAAACCAGTCATTTATTTGTTTCACCAATGGCTGTAATTTTTTAAGCCTTTGGCTGTCAAAATTTTTAAATATATGCAGAAGTAGGGATGAACAACCATGGAGTGACTCCCTAGTCTCAACAATAAGCAACATTTGCCAATCATGTTTTTCTGTCCTCACTCCCAAAAGAATACTATTATTGGTAGAGTATTCTAAATCAAAACTAAGCACTAACAGAAGGGAAATCAATAATGCTAAGCCTGTTGATACTTCTGCAGGTAAGAAAGAGTACACAGTCAGTGTTAGTTGTTTGCCCATTTAACTTACAAAGTGGCCGCAATAGTACTCGTCATAGAGTAGCACAATGGTTCTCCCCTCGGGGGGGGGTTGAGGGTTTTTGGAAGGTTTTCCAAAATATACATTCCTGGGCCTTTCTCCAGACATTCTGATTTTGTGGCTCTGGAAAAGTCTTGTCATGCATTTGAAAATGTCCCAGAGGTAATGCTGATGAGCACTAAAGGCTGTGAAACACCAAGTCAGTCAAATACCATGGCTCCATGAGATATCTTTATGGGTTTCACAGAATGTAGGTGCTAGCTTTTTAACTATTACATCATTTTGGGACCTGTCAATACTAAGGCTGTGAACATTAGAACATTAGACTATGTGTAAGTCTTCTTCTACACAGTATGAACATATGTGTCCAATTGCTTGGGTTAGTTCTGATTATCGCCTGTTGTCCTGGAGTAATTGTTGATAGTACTCTGTTTAACTTTCAAAAGGATCCCAGTTTGGGTAATTACAATTGAATATGAAAAATGACCACTCACTAATATGAAAAGTATTTGGTGGACTTTTAGATCATGGAAATTGGTTTGAATTTTTGTCTAAAAATATAATGGAAAGCCACTGAAACAGAAGAATAATGTGGTTCAGTTTATGTTTTTAAAAGATTAGTGGCTATTGATTGAAGAATTGACTGAAGGGTAGCAAGGGCGTCCCAGCTCCCAGATGATGGCACCAAATGGGGATTCCATTCAAATGAACTGTTAGCTATCCAGGTGTGAAAATCAGCTGGGAGTGTACTATGGATCAGCAATTGGTGTGGGAACCCTTAGCTTCCCGAAATACTGACATGACTGTGATCAACTAAGGGAGTGTAAAAAAAGAAGACCAGAACTGGCTCTGGGTCAGTCTAGCATCTTAATGTTTATAATAGGAAAACAGGACTGGCAAAGGATGAAAACCTTGAGATTTTGTTGTTTCAAAGGGAGTTTCATCTCTATTATATACTGTTGTGAGGATGTCACAGGTCCTGGGAAGCAGTTTCTTGCAAGAAGTGTAATATGCAGGATGTTTATCTAGAAGATCCTTGGGATCAACATCTGTGGAAGAGAGGGTTGGAAGTAGGATTAGCAGGAGAAGTGGAGCTGCAATGTAGGCCCAACAGTAATGTTGGCTGACCGCCCTCCCCCCCACCCCCCTGCCCGGGAGCTCTGGAGCTAGAATGGTCCTTAAGAACTGTCCTGAGTTGGACCAAAAGGCAGCTTATTATATTCCCATGGGAATGTGGGTCACCCTAAGGAGGGCTATGACTTTTGGTGAGGTGGCTCTCTGAAGCTGAGGATATGTCTGAAGGAGCTAGCTTTTGAAGGGTATCCATTTTATAAGTAAGGATCCTGGAGTTCAAAGAGGCTAGGGGATAAACTCAGAGTCTGGTAGGAGGTGAAATGAAGCTAAGAACCACATCTTTTGATACATCTTTCCCTTGTCTTTCCATCAAATAAGCTGACCTACTAATTGGTTGATAGTAGGGAGAGCTTAAATGTCTGTTATCAAATTCAAATAATCATAATGTTACATGATGCAACATAGAGTTGCCAGATGAAATATCTCAGACATGCTTATACTAAAAACTTATTCATTGTTTATCTGAAATTCAAATCAACTGTATTTCCTGTATTTTAATTTGCTAAGTCTGGCAGATCTAGTTGTACAACACAGTGAGTTTCAGTTTCCTTTATAGTTTGTGCTAAAAAAAAAAAAAAAAAAAAATCCCCTGATAACATGTGGAATTGACAAACACTGTAAGACCTGACCTGCTAAATATAAGACCTATATTGATGGGCATGAATAAATGAATGTAAGTTAAACAGAGCTAAGTCAGTACAGGCTGAGCAAGTCTGGTGTATGTTGTAGATGTTGGCCACCATCAGATGTGGAATCTCATTAATGCCCACTCAATCTTCCAGGCAGAGAAGAGACATGACAAGATAGTTTTAATGAGTGTAGAGGTGTGCCTGGCAGATGGTCTAGCATTTTGTAGAGCCAAGCAGCAAAAACCTGTAGTTAACACTTGAATGGATCTTCAAATCTTCCTCTAGGCCATCTGTTAGGGACTCTGGAAAGCCTGCTTGGGCCTCAGAATGGTAGATGTTCTGGAAAAAAGGGAATAGGAGCAATTTGTCCCAGTTCACCATGATTAGACACTGATCTCTAGGCCAGCTGCTGTCCAGAAAAGGAATCTTTGATTTTGATCATGGAAGTAAAACTGCTCGTGAGATTTGACAAGTGGTAAGAAGACATCTGCCTGGTGTCAGAGAATAAAAGGTAAAGGCAAGTTAGTCAATACATTTCACAAGCATTTGTTGTAATAGCAGTGTTCATGTAAAGCTTATATTAAGCCCCTAGGCTATTATTTTAATAATGTAAAAAATAAAACTGAGGCTTTGGGGGCTTTTTTAGTAGTTAGTTCTATAAATAGAATCTTACTGGTGTTAAAAGGAAAATACATTGTCATAGAAACCCTGAATTCTTAATCAAAGTTTAATAGATAAATAGATCATAAAATATAGAAGTGTCCACAAGTGAAATACAGTTTTTTTCTGTTATATAAACAGCAGTATCTATCCTTTTTTGTATTTTTTATTTTGGATGTTATAAATGGTTTCTTTTTATATTGTAAGAATCCATGATCTGTCTCCAGATTAATGCATTTCAGTATATCTTCTTGATTAGATCGCTTGCTAGGAACAGAAAGAGAAAGGAAAAAATCTACTTAAAATCAGAACTGCTTATATTGAAATTGATTGCATGATTGGATATTCTAGAGTAATTAAAGCTCTGTTGTACTGTAATTTTCTTTTAACTGTTGATTAAAACTGTGTAAATACATATCAGAGACATCATTCCATTGCTTATAGATGCATCTCCAGTGTTGGAAAACAAATTTGTTTAAGCGTGAATGTGTATTTGGTAGTTTGGCATGTAGTTAAGAACACAAACTTGTATCAGATTTTGAATGGTCTGGACTTGAGTCCTGGCTTCCCCATTTATCTGCTGTGTGACCTTGGAAAAGTCACTTCACCGTTCTGAACTGCAGTTCCCCAATCTTGTAAAAGAGGTTGAATAACTTTGTAAGGTTGTGAGAATTCAGAGTTAATCTAGAGAGAATACTTAGAATGCTGTCTAGCATAATAAACTCTAAAAAGTATGTTTTGATGTTATTATGTGTTCATTAAACTCTTTATGATAAGGTTTATAGCTTCTATAGATGATGAGGTAATTTTGAAATAGTTCATAAAAGAACATTTGAAATAAGTCACCTTAGAAGTAAATCTTAGTACATTTTAACATTTTGATAGATAATAGGAATATCCTGGTATGCACATAAATATATGCAACAAATTTTTTTTTTGCTAATTTTGGACATTCACAATAACTATTTGATGTGTGTACTTGATTTCTAAGATCTTTCTGGCAATTAAAAAACTCTCAACAGTATATGAAAACATGTATTTTAGGATCCTGAGAAATATATTCTTCAGAATAGGTACTTACATAATGGTAATGAACAATCCTTTTCTATGAAATTACAGCTAAAACATAGTGCTTGTAGATTCTCTTTCATTTTATTATTTTTTTCCTGAGTAGTTGCTTTTTAATTGGGGGTTAATATTCATGAATGATTCTTGAAAAGCTCTACATTGAAATATATAAAAACTGTTGTAAATTCATATCAATAATTATTCTTTGGCATCATGAACTCCTATCAATAACTATTCTTTGGGGAATCCACAAAGAAACATATTCCATATTCCTTGGTTATCACAAGTTTATGCAAAATACTAAATATTTGAGTATATAGTTCATACTGCTCAGGGATTACTAATGTACTAATTCTGGTAAGAAAAAGATTAAGCAGGTAGGACTTGTGAAGGAGAAAATAAATGAATATACTAAACTGTCTGAATAGATTTTTCTGTAGGGAATTGTTATCAAGCTGCTATCCTTGATTCCTCCTATAGTCAGAAAAGGCAGAAACCTGTTCTTGGTAGGGCATCTAGTGGTGACACAAAATTTGACTCCCTGGAGGTGGTGGGTGGGTTGGGAAGCAAGGTGTAAACATCAGGATGCCAAGACTGAGCAGATCTCTGGTCAGTATCCTCAGAGCACTGCAAAAGAGACCCTAAAAGAGAGTGGTTGATTTTGAGTTCTACAAACGCTTTTCTCTTTTTGCTGTCTCTTTCTAACCACAGTTGGCATTCAACTTTTCTGCTCATAGTTCCGGCAGAGGCCTATTTCTCTTTATGTCTGTTTGTTAAAACACCATTGGACTTACTTGTGTATTTTATTTTAATGTGCATCAGAATGATAAATTTTAATAATGATATTTGTTGAATGGACGCAAAAGTGAGACTAGAGAATCTCCTGTCTTTAAGATTTTTCAATATGGGAATTTTCCATGAGATTTTCAATTTTTAAATTATAGAAACCCATTAGCCAAAGACCACCACATTACACCTCCAATCAAAGTTAGGGGTATTCAGCTTGCTACAGCTTACCCCAGAGGAACCTTTGGGTACATTGCAAATAAAGGGGAGTTGGGAGGAATTTTTATATAGGGTTTGGGTTTGGCTTTATGGAGAGATTAGGAAGTGGGAACCAGCTTCACATTTGACAACTGTCAAAAAGCCCAGGGCAGTTCAACAAATGAACACCTCAGGAATCTTTGGGGAGGAACAACTCTTTGTTTAGGGAGGAACAAAGCACAGCCCAAGATTCATGGGTCAGAGAGCAGACATTATGCAAAAGGAGGAATTGTAAGTCATTTACAACTATGCTGTGACGTTGCTACATCCTGTTAGAAAATTGTTTATGCTCCGTTGGAAACACTGTTATGTCTGATTGGCAGCTGGGTTTATTTCTGCTCTCTCAAAGTGTAATCCTGCTGTTAGATAGATCAATAGATAACATATATAAGATATTTATATGTATATTGTGAGGACTGTGTCCTATAACTACTGTACAAAATAGTAGGAGTTCACTTTTTCCTCCTCTTAAGCCCCAAAGACTGTTGCTTCGGCCTAATTGCTTCCAATGGTGTTACTTTTTTTACTCTTTGACAGACTTCCCTCTCATTTAACTTCTCTCACTTTATGCCCCCACTACCCTTTGCTCCCACAAGATGAGCTGCATAGTGGGATGCACAAGCTCTCTTCATTCTGAGGGTTATATTGCTAATCACCGTGATGAACCAGAAGTTAACAAACAAAATTTAGGCAAATTAGAGCCAATATTCTAGGTCCATCACTTAAAAAAGGAGAGTATCTTCAGCTATAGTTCATAAACACTGATGATCTTCAGTTGTTGATCTGTTAAATCAAGTTAATCTGTATAGATTAGAAGACTAGTCCTTTTTTAAAACTTTTGAAATTTTAGCTTCATTTTTAAAATAAGTTTTGAACATTTCTTTTAATATTATAGTAGTGTATTTGAGTAACTGTCATATATTTAATTTAATAATTTAATATATATAAAACATCATCATCTTGATCCTTACATAACCCCTGCATGTGGAGTCAAGGGGAAATAAGTCATTGAGCATTTGGAAGAGGATTTGTTTCAATTGAGGTATAATTGACATACAACATAATTCTGTATTTGCATATATTGTGAGGTGATCACCATAATAAATCTAGTTAATATCTGTCACCAAACATAGTTCCAAAATGTTTTTTTCTTGTGATGGGGACTTTTAAGATTTACTCTTTCCAATATGCAATATGCAGTACGTGTTGTGTTATTAACTACAGCTGCCATGTTGTACATTACATACCCATGACTTATTTAGCTGGAAATTTGTACCTATAGACTCCCTGTACCCCTCTGCCCACTCCCCACCCCCATTTCTAGAAACTACCAATCTTTTCTCTATGTCTATGAGCTTGTTTTTGTTTTTTAACATTCCACATATGAGATCATACAATATTTGTCTTCCTGTCTATTTCTCTTAGCGTAATGTCCTCAAGGTACATCCGTGTTGTTGCAAATGGCAAGGTTTCCTTTTTTATGGCTGAATATTAGTCCATTGTATGTTTATATAACACATTTTCTTTATCTGTTCATCCATTAATGGACCCTTGGGTTTTTCCAATATCTTTGCTACTGTAAATAATGCTGCAATGAACATGGATGGTGGTGCATATATCTTTTTGAGTTAGTGTTTCCATTTTCTTCAGATAAATACCCAGAAGTAGAATTGCTGGATCAATGGCAGTTCTATTTTTAATTTTTTGAAAAATCCCCGTACTGTTTTCCCTAGTGACTGAACCAATTTACATTTACATGGACAGCACAAAAGGGTTCCCTTTTCTCCATATCCTTGTTAACACTTGTTATTTCTTGTCTTTTTTTTTTTTATCATAACCATTTTAACAAGAGGCAATATTTGATTGTGGTTTTGATTTGTATTTCCATGATCATTAGTGATGTTGAACATTTTTTCAAGTACCTGTTGGCCTTCTGTCTGTCTTTTTTGGAAAAATGTCTATTCAGATCCTCTGCCTATTAATCGGATTGTTTTATTTCTATGAAGATGTAGGAGTCTTTATAAATTTTGGATATTAACTCTTTATGCAATATAGGACTTGCAAATATCTTCACCTATAGGTTGCCTTTTAGTTTGTTGATGGTTCCCTTTGCTGTGCAGAAGCTTTTATAGTTTGCTGTAGTCCCACATGTTGATATCTGCTTTTGTTGCCTTTGTGTTTGGTGTCAAATCCAAAAAAATCCTCACCAAGACTGATGTCAAGGAGTTTACCAGCTATCTTTAATAGTTTTGGTCTTACATTCAAGTTTTTAATCCATTTTGAGTTAATTTTCATATATGGTATAAGATGATGGTCCAGTTTTACTCTTTTCCAAGGAGCTGCCCAGTTTTCCAAACACCATTTACAGAAGAGACTATCCTTTCCCCATTGTATATTCCTGGCTCTTTTGTCATAAATTAGTTGACTATATATACATGGATTTATTTCTGAGCTCTTTTTCCTGCTCCATTGATTTATTTGTTTTTTATGTCAGTACCATATTCTTTTGATTACTATAGTTTTATATCAGTTCAAAATCAGAGAGTATGATGCCTCCAGCTTTGTTTTTCTTTCTCAAGATTGCGTTAGTCATTTGGGGTCTTTTGTGGTTCCATTCAAATATTAGGATTGTTTGTTCTATTTCTGTGAAAAATGCCATTAGAAATTTGATAGGGATTACACTGAATTTGTAGACTGCTGTGGGTAGTATGGACGTTTTATCAATGTTAATTCTTCTAGCCCATGAACACAGAGCATATTCCCATTTAGTTTCTTCTTCTTCACTTTCTTTAATCAATGTCTTACAGCATTCAGTGTACAAGTCTTTCACCTCCTTGGTTATATTTATTCCTAGATATTTTATTCTTTTTGATTCAAACGTAAATGAAATTGTTTTCTTACTTTCTCCTTCTAAAAGTTCATTGTCAGTATATAGAAACACAAAAGATTTCTATATATTAACTTTGTATCTTGCAACCTTACCAATTTCATTTATTAATCTAACAAGTTTTGGTGGAGATTTCAAGGTTTTCTACATATAGTATCATGTCATCTGCAAGCAGTGACATTTTTACCTCTTTCCTTTCCAGTTTGGATGCCTTTTCTTTTTCTTATCTAATTTCTTGCTAGGACTGTCAATACTGTGTTGAATAGGAGGGGTCTTATTCCTGATCTAAGTGAAAAAGCTTTCAGCTTTTCACCAGTGAATACGACAATACAGTGAGTTTGTCATATATGGCCTTTATTATGTTAAGGTATGTACTCTTATATCTACTTGTAGAATTTTTTATCATAAATGGATGCTGAATTTCCTCAAATACTTTTTCCTCATCTGTTGAGATGATCACAAGATTTTTATCCTTTATTCTGTTGATGTGATGTATCACATTGATTGGTTTATAAAGGGTTGGCCTTATGTAGGAGACAGACCTTATTGTTCAACCCTGCCCTAGCTTTTGGTTGTCTCTCAAACGTTGTGATTATCCAAGAAGCCTATTTTATTTTTAATAGTTCCCAGTAGTTGCGGGTGTGCCAAGACCAAGTGTCCCAAAGGGAAGGATCTCAATTAGCACCTAGATTCAGTCTGAGTGAAAGCCAGACCCTCAGGTAGCAGCTTTTAAAGAATGCAAATATATGTAGTCCTGTGGGAACTCAAGCATAAGCCCCACTGGCCCCCAGAGCCAGACTTTCTGGACATGTCCCTTGGATGGCAGTCACAAAAACTTGGGCTCAAGATGAGCATACATGCTTCTTTCTGAAAGGTAGTAGTGAGCTGTAGCAAAGCACAGGGAGAATCCAAAGATGGCATTCCTTGGCCTACATTTCTGAGAACACCTCCATAGCCTCTTGATGTTGGCCAAACCTGCAGCTTTCCCCTAACGCCAAAGCTTCAGGACTAGCAAGTAGGTCTCTTTTACAGAAAGCCTGATGGTGTTTCAGTCTGTTGTCAGCACCCTGGGGTTGGTAGCCTGCTAAGAACGGTCTTTCTGGTTGTCCTCTGAGACCCAGGAATGCCAGCACCGTGCCCCCCTCCAGCCAGAGCCACCAGAACAAGGCAGGCATAAAAACTGGGGTCCAGACATGTGTAAGAACTCCCCTCTAAGAGGTGCTGTCAGTCTGGCGCATAGCAGAGAGAGTGAGGATAAGTTCTCAGGAAAGGTTTCCAGTGAGCCCTTAGACATGTGTTTAATTAGAAGCCCACCCCTCACGCTGCAACTGTGAAGATAACCTAATAGGCCTCTTTCACAAAAAGATGGATCTCCTGGGTCTGTGCCTTTTGCTGTGCTCAGGGTGTGGTAATCACTTACGAACTCTCTCTCTGTTGGTTACCGTCTTGTGGGACCTATGAGCCTAAGCCCCAGTGTCCACCAGAGCCAGACGGTGTAGAGGTTTCCGCAGGCGGCAGCTACTAAAATCAGGGCACTAGAAATGGGCCTAAGATCGTTCTGTTAGATACTAGCAAGCCACAGTGAGGCAGAGAGACAGCATAAAGATTGCGTCCATTGGCCTCCGTTCTCTGAGAGCATGTCAGTAGGCCCCTACAAGTGAACCAACCAGAAGTCTGCTCTCAGGCCAAAGGTCCTGAACAAGCAACCAGGCCTCTTTATGAAAGGTTAGGGGTGTGTTTCAATCTGTTATCTGTGTAGTGCCCAGTGAGGAGTTGTCTGTCAAGAACTGAATTTCCAGTTATTAGAGTCCCGAGTACCCAGAAACATAAGCTCCTCAGTCTCCAGAGCCAGGCAGTAAAGGGGCATCCTCTGGGAGGCAGCCATAAAGACCAGTTCACCAGATGTAAATACCCAGGCACCACATGTTGTAGAAGCTCCCCCTGGGAGATGCTGGTGCTCTGGTGTGTGGCAGAGGGGGTTTGCAAAAAGGACACTAAAAAAGGGGGTAAAAAAAGGAAAGGGGGGAGAAAGGCATTCACTGGCCTTAGCAAAGCAGAGGGGGAGCAGGAAGATGGCACCCCCTAGCCTCCATCCACACAGAATATCACAGCAAGCCTCTGTTCCTTAGAATAATGCTTTAAAATTAGCCACTTTTCAAAGGCTTGCTTCTGCACTGATCCCTGGGGCAGATGAGTCTCTGTACAGGCCCTTTGGGAAACATTTCTTAGTTCCCCATAGCCTTGTGGGTCTTGTGAGCAGGAGCCCCACTGGTCTTCAAAGCTGGATGTTTTGGGGACTTGTTTCTCAGGTGACAGTCTTAAAAGTTGGGGTATCTGATGTAGGGTAGGAACCCTTTGTTCTTCAGGGAGAAACTCCGGGTTTTGAGTTCTCTTCTTATTGTGGTTTGCAGCACCAGGTGTGGGGTTTATGCTAAGACTGTGTCTCCACCATTCCTACTGCTTCAATGTGGTTTTCCTCTTATTTACCTGAGGTGAAGGGGTCACTTTGCCTATTTTTAGTTGTTTTTAGGGGAAGTTGTTCGATAGATGGCTGTAGATTCGGTGTGTCCGTGGGAGGAGGTACTTTTAGGATCTTCCTATGTCACCATCTTGAACTAGAACCCTAGGCTTCTGTTGTTTTTAGCTATTTTTTCATGGTGAAATTAAGCCCTGTTTAGTTATCATTAAGTGATTATGTTTAAAATTAGTTCATTTTATATAAAATATATTAGATTGAGATACTTAAAGTTACCATGTGCTAAAAAGATAGTATCAAATTTAAAGAGATTTCTTAGTGACTGATAACTGGCATTCAGTAGAGATTTTCTCTTTAATGACTAGATGTTCTTATTTCTGTTACAATTGCTACTTAAGAGATCACCCCATAACTTTGTGGCTTAAAATAGTTATTATTATCTCACACCATTTCTGTGGGTAAATAATTTGGGAAGGTCTTAGCTTGGGGTCTGCCATGAAATTGCAGTCAGACATGATGTGGAGCTGAAACAGATGGTTACTAGCTCTTCACGTAATCTTGGGGTCTCTCATGTTGTCTTGAGTCCTTCTAGATGGATTCTACATGTGGTCTAGTTTTGGCTTCCCATAGCATTGTGGCCTAATGGCAGTTGGACTGCTTACACAGTAGCCAAAGGTTTCAAGAGCACTGGGTGTTATATTCAACTAATGAATCACTGAACATTATATCAAAAACTAATGATGTACTATACCTTGGCTAATTGAATTTAGATAAAAATGAGTATTCCAGTGAGCAAAGCAGAGGCTACATGGCGTTTTATAATCTATCCTTAGGATTCACATAGCATTACTACCTCAACTGATTGGCTAGACACAGCCTACCCAGTTTCAAGAGTAAGGGACACAGCAGTTGGCCTCTCAGTGGGAGGAATTTCAGAGAATTTGGGGCCAACTTTTTAAACCACCACAATTCTGTGCAATGGCTGTTAAGGCAAGTTGGTGGACTGGATTATAGTATAATGTTTACCATGGGTTAATTCCTTGGGAATTGGGAGAGGCTCACCCTTAGAACCATTTCAACTATGGATGCATAAGAAAGAATGAAGAGAATTCAACAGCGGTCACTGGCAGAAACTTTTTTATTGTCTGCCTTAACCCCTTACTTGGTTTAACTCTTATTTAGGATAGTAAAGTATGTTACTATGTCCCTTTATATTCTTTTTTAAAAAACAGATTTGATACCAAAAAACCTGGTATAGTTAGTCTTGCTGATCATTTAATTTTGTGTAATGTAGTTGAGTACAAATATTATACATTGTTCTGGCAGATGTATATCTAAAGCATTTGATGGATTAGTGTCTTGTTTTGGTTACCTTTGTTCAGTTACTGGTGTTATGGCAAAAGTTAGTACCAGTGAAAACACTCATCGGTTTTAAAAGATAAGGTCGTTTAGGACACCTCAACCTTCTAATTTGGTGCAGATTCTTGTCAGCAATTAGATATTTGAGCACCTGCAGGATTCCTGGTCTTTACTTGTGTTATGGTCTGTATTTCAAGTGGAAGGCTGCAAAACACTGAGTTATTGTGGAAGTCCATCAATTCATAGTCATGTAATCATAATTTGAATGCAATCTTTCAGTAACTTAAAGCAATTTTAAAAACCCCATAGGAGTCTGGTTACAGTTCTTCCTAACAGAGTGGAGAAAATGTGATAAGATTCATATTAGGATAGTTTGATTGGTGTGATAGTCCCCAAATCTCAGTGGTTTAGTGCAATCCAAGATTTTTCTTTGCGTTTACCTTCTAGGCAGGTGTTTTTGAGCAACTTTACAGATGATTCTTTAGGAACCTGGCCTTCTTTGTTGTTGTAGCTTGACATCCCCTCAGCTCTTGGAGTTCTGTGCCAGATTCTCTGCATGCAGCCAGAGAGAGATGGTGTGGCATGTTTAATGGGCCAGAACTGGAAGTGGTGTGCATACCATCCCCACTCCAAAGGAAACTGGCAAATGTGGTCTAACTCTGTTCAGAGGAAAAGAAAAGGGGTTTGCTAATAAGATGAGCAGTTTCTGCCACAGAATTTTTCATCCATCTGTTTCAAAAGAGTTTTAAGTCCTAAGGGACTAAAATATTTTAAAGACATAATAGCCATTATATTCTTTTATATTCATATAATAATGCCCAGAAGTATAATGGTGCCTGAAGAACAAAGTTAATATTTTTTTACTCTCTGTAGTCTCTAGCTATGGTGTATCCTTGATTTTGTATGAAAAAGAAGTAGGTATGAATTATAGTCTGAAGGGGTAAGCAAATGTAGTCTCTAAAAGATAAATGTGATGTGGCATTCAGGTGATGGCAAGAATTTCATCAAGACAAGTTGGAATTGAACATTAAATGACAGAATATTCCAAACAGTGGTATTCACAATTACAATATGCTTACAACTCAAAGCGTCATTTAAGGAGTAAACTGTTCAAAAGTTTACTTGAAGTCAAGTTGGAATACGTACATTAATACTTCATCTTTGGCTCTTATTCAATCTGAAGCTTTGACTTAGTATTTTAAATAACAGAATCAAACTGGATTGGATTAAGTATGGGACAGTTTTGAAATGAAAAATGTTAAGCTCAAAAATTTCCAGTAATAGTTTAAATGCTTAATTCTAATAAAACATGTAGGCAAGGTGGTGTTTCAGCTTAATTCAGCTGCTTTCATTGTTTAGGAAGTTACATTGTATTTATAGTTAAGTGCCTATCCACAGGAGAATAACAACACACATTGCTACATATGGGTCAGGAGGAGAAAATAAAACTGACACTACCTAGATGAAGACAGCAAGATCATTACAGAGATTTTAAGAATGAAAAGGAGTAAGTGATCAGTTGTTACTCTAGAATAAGTGGATATCAAGGGCAAGACAAAGCAAACTTTTATAAATAAGAAAAGGAGAACTGTCTAGTCTAAAAACGTCAATAAGAAAAGAATCAGTAACCTTTTTTTGTTAATAAAAATGTCTTGGTCATAAAATATTGGCTCCATACTTCAAGTGTTCAACAGAAGTGACATAAAAGGTATTAAGGAGACGCCCTAAAGGGCTCCGAGCCAGTGCTGTACATAGTGAGGGCACGTTCGGAAATTAGTTTTGGCCTCTGGTGGACAATAAATCTGCCTCAGCTCCATAGAAATCAGCCCACAGACCAAAGAAAAGCGAAGACCCAGAGGAGGAGAAACAAAATCAAATCAAACCTCAGGAGTCGGAGGAAATCACGTTGCGGCATTTCCATGCCACTCTCCTGACACTACCTGCGCACACTGCAGGAGCCCCTGACCCCAGACTCTGACTTTGCTGCATCTTCAATGCATAAAAGAAGTTATTGATACTCTCGAGAAGCCACCACTACTTCCTCTTTCTATAATCACCATCATTTTTTTTTTTCTTGTGTTTTCTCATCTGTAAAAGTACAAGGGACCATATGCAGGGAGTGCTGATGAAAAGATAGGTGGGCTCTGGGAAACAGCGAGACTACAGTCCAGCTGTAAACAAGTTCCCAGTTGCTGCCTTTCTCTGTGGGATGGGGAGGGTGCAATGGAGTATCCAGGTGAAATAACACTCTACCTGCCAAAATTCTAGATTCACACCACGAGTAAAATGTGTTCGAGAATCCAAAAGGACATGCCCCTGTACTTCAAATATATACATGTTTTTTTCCATATGGTTTCTTAGGATTCTACTCCTAGACAGGATCCCCGTTTTTATTCTCATCATTAGAACAGCATTCAGTATCATGTCGCCAGAAAACCCACTGTTGAAATGCGGTGAAGGCCTGAATCTTCTACCAAATTTCTTACTGATTACTCTTTTTATAATGACCCATACATTCTTAATCTCAATTTCTATCATTTTCTTATGTGTTTGCAAGAGTAGGATGACTGCATTAACTTTTAGACCACTTTATTACAAAATATACAGAGAAAAGTGCTTTGTTACACACATATTCATATTTTAACAAATGGTTAGAAATGAACACCTGTGTAACCCTCTCTAAACACTTTTCTGACTTTTATGCTAATAACTTCCTTTTTTGAAATAGTTGTATCACCTATGTATTTCTAAAGATCGTAGTTTAGCTTTGTCTGTTTTTGAACATTTCATAAATAAAATAACAAATATATTCTTTAGTGTCTTGTTTTGCTCAATGTTATATCTGTAAGATATACTCAGTGAGTGAAGCTGTAATTCATCCTGTATTCATTACTGATGTCTGTGTGTATATGTGTTTTCTTTTTTTTCCCCCACTTTCTTAAATATTCTTGCTTACCAGCATTTTATCTATAGCTTAATTCTGTCTTTAATTGTACATATATTATCCTTGGTATAAGAGAGTTACTGAAAAGAAAAAAAAAGGCAATAGAGACAACATTTCTCCCACTTTTACAGGTTAGGTTCAGAGAAGTTCCCAGGAAGCAGAAATTTGGCAGAACCTGTCCTCTGCTGTACCCTTTGTCCTTTTGAAAAAGATGCAGCTTCTCTGTGAGCATAGAAATGGTAAAATCCCCTGAATGGCAAGGACCATCCTTGAGTTTAGGAACCCTGGATTTTACTTCTTATATCCAGGGTGACCCGAGCTGCCTGATACTGAATCCTCCTCAGGGTTGTCTTTCTGTTTATACCTCTGTTGACCAAAGTTCTGGTTGTCACTGATGGCAAGTCAGGTTGTCTCCAGACTTTGCCTGTGCTCTTTTCATCCCCCATAAATCTGAAGGAAGTTTGCCACACACCACAGAGAAAGCAATAATTAGCCTTTATAGACTCTAAAATCTTATTTCTCTGATCTTAGCTCTTTTTACTCTTAAAAATGTTTGATTCTTCTTCAAAAATTATTTCTCTCTCTCTCTCCCCCTCTTTTTTATAGGCCAGAATGATGCAGACAGACTAGCTCTTAGGGTGCAGGTATCAGTGAACATGTTGAGAGACAGCCCATATGCGCCGTGGCTTACCGTGTTGTTAAGAGAAGCGTTCTGGGGTGCTGCGCTCTCACGCACGCAGTGTCTGTTCCGTTCACTGTCCATGCTGTATTGATACTGACTTGAACTGCATTGCTCATGGACTGCAGATATCTTAGCCTGAGCCAGTGTGTAAGAACCTACTTGTTAGAATCTGTCAACAAAGTCACTGATGCCAACAGAACAGAGCTTTTTCAAAGTGTTATCAAATTGGGACTTTTTTTTTTTTTCTTAAATATGATTGCTGCCATCTGCCCTCTTAAGTCTGGACGATTTATATTGCTCCATATCCTCTGTTTCAGGATCTTCATTATATTTTGGTACTTTAATTTTTACTGCCTTTTCATTTGAAACTAATGTTTAAGATTTGTGTCTCTGGAAAAGTTTATCTAATTTTCCTTTAGATCATATCTGAAAAGCATTAGAGGATCTTTCAAAATAGGATCTTTACTTTGCAAATCTTCTCATAGGGTAAAAAATCATGTGTCCCATTAAAGTATAACAGTATATGAGTTACATTTATATCAATCTAATTGGTTTCTTAAATTCATGTTTTCTTAAGCTTTTTAAACAAATATCAACATCAATACAACTCTAAAATTAAATTAAATTAATTTTCACAAGCCTTCTTCTCCAGAAACTTAAAATATCCTTCCTAGTCTTTGTAAATATACACATATTTTTCTACTTATCTGTAAAACCGTCACTGGTTTTTTTATACCTTTATTTTTTTACGCTTTCTACTCTGTTATAATGCGTTTTATGTTATTACATAATTGTGGTGTTTGTGATATTTTAGTGGATGCAACCTAATTTTACCTATTCCCACACTGTTGGATACTTAGCTGTTTAAATACTGTATGTTTACATAGAAATTTTATTTTTTAGTCTTTCACATTATTTAAACATTAGGTTCCAGTTGAATGAGTATAAGCCGATACCTTTTTAAAACTTTTTAATTTGCTTATTTTGAGGTGTAGAACATTTTTTTCATGTATTTATTTACTCTTTCTATTTACTTATCTGTGAATTACCCATTAATTTTTTTTGCTATTAATCTATTTGGTGCTTAATAATGTTTTAACTAGTTTAAGTGTTTTTTGATTAGCACCATTGTTTGTTTGTTTTGTCAGATTAGTAGGTTTTTTCCACACCATGTTTTTTGTTTGTTTTTGTTTTTTACTTTCAATTTACTTAATGTTTTGGTACTATAGCTTAAACTTTTCATATTTTTTGTCATTCATTTTACTTCTCAAAACTTGAAAAATTATGATCTGCCCAGAACTCTAATGAATACTAGTATTATTTTCTGGTACTATTCCTAGTATTTAAAAAAAAAAAAAAAAGACTTAATCCTTTAATCTACTTTTAATTCAATTTGATGTGAATATTATGATTAACCAGTGAACACCCCAAATTCTTTCCATCCAAAGTTTTCTTCACTTTGCCCTTTTCTTCCCCCAGTGAGTACAGTAACCTGTGATGTGGAAATACTTGTAAGTAATCATGTAGAACTGAAATTTGGCTGGTAGCTTTCTTCTGTGAAAGAGGTCTAACAGTTAATGATTTAGGAAATAATAAGAGCCTAAACAGGGGATTTAGTATTTCCTAGATATATTTTCACATTGGTTTAGTGTATCAATTTTGTTTAAAACTGGAAGAAGGGGGCGCCTGGGTGGCTCAGTTGGTTAAGCGACTGCCTTCGGCTCAGGTCATGATCCTGGAGTCCTGGGATCGAGTCCCGCATCGGGCTCCCTGCTCGGCGGGGAGTCTGCTTCTCCCTCTTACCCTCCTCCCTCTCCTGCTTTCTGTCTCTCATTCTCTCTCTCTCTCAGATAAATAAATAAAATCTTTAAAAAAATAAAATTAAAAAAAAAATGGAAGAAGTCCTTCTGTTTCCTATATATGATCTTTTGTTGGTTCTAGGAAGATTAATTCTGCTTCATTTGTTGTATTTTCTTCTTTAAGAACCTCTGATTTTCACATCTAACTTTTATGTGTACCTGCTTTTCTTATTTTCTTTCCTTCATTTATTTCTTCCATGCATTGGTTACATTTTTTAAAGATTTATTTATTTTAGAGGGAGAGATAGAGCACGAGAGGGAGGGGCAGAAGGAGAGAGAGTCTTAAGCAGACTCCATGCAGGGCTTGATCTCACAACCCTGAGATCACAACCTGGGCTGAAACCAAGAATTGGATGTTTAACTGACTTCGCCATTCAGATGCCCCTCGATTACTTTTGAGTTAGCTTTTTTATTATGCACTTTGAGAAACAATAAACCTTATTTACTTTTCCCTATGTTTTTTCTTTTTCACTGTGCACTCTAGTTTTACTAATATATCCAAGAAATGCCAGTATCAGGATAAGATTTCTTTTGATGCAGATTAAAATGAAATATAAAAGTATGTCTAAAAAACCTCAAAACAGACCAATGCCAAAGAATAAAAGATTACTGGGACCATTTTCCTTTTGCTCTAACCTTTAGAGGCCCCTTCAGTATGGCTTAACAAGTATTGAATTAACTCATGTTTTATTCATTCCAAAAATGTCTTTTCTCTTTGTTCTTGAAGAATAGTTCTGCTAGGTATACAATTATAGATTAATACATATTTTCTCTAAATATTTTGAAGATAATATACCAAAGACTATGGCTCTTATTACTGCTATTGAGGAATTATGTTGCCAGTCTAATTTTTCTTTTCTGTTAGTATACATTATGCTTCCCTTATCTGTGAGTTCTTATTGTTCCTTAAGCCCAGAACACTTTTTTCTTTATGTTTTCCTATATTGTTTCTTCTCCAGATGTGTCTCTTTAAAAAACAAAACTCTATGTAAACACATATTATACCTTCTCATTCTATTTTCTATGTCTCTTAACCTCCTTTCTCTTTCCTACATTATGGATGATTTCTTTATATCCATTTCCACCTTACTACTTTTCCCATTACCTGTCACTAATCTGATATTCTCTCATTCACTGAACCTTTAATTTTAATTTTTTTATTTCTTAGTTCCAGTTGCTTTTATTTTTTTCAAATCCCCTTGTCATTTCATTCATAGCTATTTGATAAGCCTAATTAATACCTGAAGTATTTGGAGATCCAAGCTTGTTATTTATTATACTGTTTAACAGATGGTGGCTTATTTTCAAGTTCAGTATTACCCCATGTTTCTCTGAATTTTATGTGTGGATATTCTGAAAAATTGGGGATGTTTTCATCAGGGATGATTTTGCCAGGGTTTTCCTGGTGAATTTTACCAAATATTTACAGAAGAATTAGGAAACAAATCATAAGAGACTCAATGATAGAGAACAAACAGGGTTGCTGGAATGAGGTGGGTGGGGGATGGGCTAGATGGGTGATGGGTATTAAGGAGGGCACTTGTTGTGAGGAGCACTGGGTGTTGTATGTAAGTGATGAATCACTGAATTCTACTCCAGAAACCAATATTGCACTAAGTTAACTAAATTTTACTTAGTTAACTAAGTGTTAACTAAGTAAAATTTAAATAACAAAAAAGAATTAATACCAATATGTTTCAAAGAAGAAGGAACATTTTCAAACTCATTGTACAAGGCCACTGTTACCCTAGGATGCTAGAATGGTTAAACATACACAAATCAGTAAATGTGATAATCTCAACAGATGCAGAAAAATCATTTGACAAATACATCATTTCATCTTAAAAAACTTTCAACAAATTGGGTATAGAAGGAACATACCTCAAATATAATAAAATCCGTATATGACAGGCCCACAGCTGACATCACACTTAACAGTAAAAGTTTGAAAGCTTTTCTAAAAATCAGGAGTAGGATAAGGGTGCTAACTCTAATCTTTGCTATTCAAAAGTACTAGAAGTCCTAGGCAGAGCAAGTAGGTAAAAAACAGAAATAAAAGGCATCCAGATGGGAAAGGAAGAAGTAAATATTCTCTTTTTGGATATGAAATGATCTTATATTTAGAAAATCCTAAAGACTACACCAAAACAGTTAGTACTAATCAATGAATTCTCAAAAGTTATAGGATATATTATCAATATACAGAAATCAGATGTGTTTCTAAAAAGAAATAAATAAAAGTCCCTTTCACAATAGCACCAAAAACAATAAATTAGGAATAAATTTAACCAAGGAAGTGAAAGGTCTACACACTGAAAAGTACAAAACCTTGATGACAAAAATGGGAAAATATCCCATGTTCAGTGATGGGAAGATTTTTTTTTTTATTCTACTCATTCTGCCCTTCCCCACTCCCCCCACAACCACCAGTTTGTTCTCTGTATTTATGGGTCTATTTCTGTTTGTTTATTTTGTTTTTTTAGATTCCACATATAAGTGGAATCATGTGATGTTTTTCTCTGTGTGACTCATTTCACTTAGGATAACATCCTCTAGGTCCGTCCATGTTATGTCAAATGGAAAGATCTCATTCTTTTTTATACCTGAGTAATATTTCATTGTCTTCTTTATTCATCTACCCATGGACACTTAGTTTGCTTCCAAATCTTGGCAATTATAAATAATTCTACATGGGACACCTGGGTGGCTCAGGGGGTTGAGCATCTGCCTTTGGCTCAGGTCATGATCCCAGGGTCCTGGGATCAAGTCTCAGCAGGAAGCCAGCTTCTCCCTCTCCCTCTGCCTGTCGCTCCCCCTACTTGTGCACTCTCTATCTGACAAATAAATAAATAAAATCTTTTAAAAAAAGAAATAATTCTGCAAGAAACATAGGGTTACATACATCTTTTCAAATTAGTGTTCTCATTTTCTCTGGATAAATACCCAGTAGTGGAATTACTGGATCATATCATATTTACATTTGCAATATTTTGAGGAACCTCCATACTGTTTTCCATTGTGGCTGCACCATTTGCATTCCCACCAACAGTGCACAAGGATTCCCTTTTCTCCACATCCTTACCAACACTTGTTATTTTTTCTTTTCGATATTAGCTATTCTGACAGGTGTAAGGTGATGTCTCGCTGTGATTTTGAGTTACATTTCCCCAGTGATTAGTAATGTTGAGCATCTTTTCATGTATCTGTTGACAACCTGTATGTCTTCTTTGGAAAAATGTCTATTCAGGTCCTCTGCCCATTTTTAATCAGATTATTTAGGGGGGGGTTGGTGTTGGATTATATAAGTTCTTTAATATTTTGGATATTAACCCCTTATCAGATACATCATTTGCAAATATCTTTTCCCATTCAGGAGGTTGTGTTTTTGTATTGTTGACTGTTTCCTTTGCTGGGCAAATGCTTTTTACCTTGGTGTAGTCCCAATAGTTTATCTTTGTTTCTGTTTCCCTTGACTGAGGAGACATATTTAGAAACATGTTGCAAAGGCCAATGTCCAAGAGATTACTGCCTAAGTTTTCTTTGAGGACTTTTATGGTTTTGCTTCTCACATGTAGGTCTTTAATATATTTTGAGTGTATTTCTGTGTATGATTAAGAAAGTGGTCCAGTCTTACTCTGTTGCATGTAGCTGTCCCGTTTTCTCAATGCCATTTATTGAAGAGACTGTCGTTTCCCCCATTGTGTATTCTTGCCTGTTTTGTTGTAGATTGACTGGATAAGCATGACTTTATTTCTGTGCTTTTCATGCTGTTCTCTTGAACAATGTGTCTGTTTTTGTGCTAGTACTATACTTTTTTGATTATCTTTGCAGTATTGCTTGAAATCTGAATTGTAATACCTCCAGCTTTGTCCTTTCTAAAGCTTGTTCTGCCTATATGGGTGGATTTGAAAAATTGTTAAAAGCCACCTACAGATTCAATGCAATCCCTATAAAATTGGAATGGCATTTTTTCACAGAAATAGAAAAAATAACCTTAAAATTTGTATGGATCCACAAAAGACTCCAAATAGCCAAAGCAATCCCGATAGAGAGGAACAAAACTGGAGTCATCACACTTCCTGATTTCAAACTTCAAATACTAAAAAGTTACAGCAATTAAAACACTATTTCTGGCATAAAAATATGTATATCAGTGGAACAGAATACGAACTCAGAAATAACCCCCCACATTATGCATTTGACAAGGGAACCAAGAACACTCAATGGAGAAAAGATAGTCTCTTTAACAAATAATGCTGGGAAAACCTGATAACCACGTACAGAAAAATTAGACTCCTATCTTACACCACTCACAAAAATTAACTTGAAGTGGATGAAACAATTAAACATAAGATCTGATATTATAAAACTCCCAGAAGAGGCTCTTTGACATTGGTTTTGGCAGTGAGTTTTTGGATATTACACCAAAAGCACAAGCAACAGAAGGGGTTTAAGACAGCAGCATAGGAAGATCTTGAGCTCACCTCCTCCCACAGAAACAACAGATATACAACTAAATATGGAATAATTTCTTCATTAAAGCCTTGAAATCTGGATGAACAGAGCATCCACAATGAGAGATAAAGACAAGGTCTTGCCAAAAAATGAAATGTTCCCTCCCCAGGCATAGCGATCCGAGATTGGGAGGGTCTCAAAAACATGGAACTTCTTCCTGAGGAGCAAGAGGTTGAAGCTCCAAGGCAGGCAGTCCAACTTTTAGATCCTGCAAAGGAGAGACAAGCCCTCCAAAAGCCAGCCTTTGAAAACTAACAGTGATTACATTCAGGAAAACTACCGAACTATGTAGGAATTGAAATACTGCTCTTAAAGGGCTTATGCACAGTCTCCTTCGCCCTGAGGCACAGTGATATAACACCACTTGGAAAACCACCTAAAATATAAGTGAAGAGATCCACTTACTAGTCCTGAGGTATCTGCCAGAGGGGCAAGAAACTGCTGAGACACCCTCTGGGAATGGAGACCTAGTCGGGTGCCATTTTTATGATTACATTCCACTGTGCTAGTTCTGACACTGGCAAGGACCATCTTAGTATTCTAACTTTTTACCTATTAATGCTGGTAGGCACAGTCCATTAAAAGTCTCACAGCTGCCATAGCTGCACCAGCCAACACAGCACCTCAGCCAGCCTATTGTTTGGGTGGGTGGGTCAGGGAGAGCCGTACCCACCACTTTGGTTCCTAGTGGCAGCCGCAGAGCTCTTTCCAGCTGAGCTGGGAGAAAGCCATGCCCACTGCCACAGCCCTAGGAAGACAGGAGAGGGGAGATCCTTGCCCAGCACTACCATTGCTATGATAGGTACAACCAAGCACCTCCCATCTCTGTAGTCCCAGCCATGGCTGTGGCAACCCAGGCATTCCTGCCGGGGAGAGAGGGAGAAGGAGAAAAAGAGAAAAGTGCAGAAAACTTATTTGAAGAAATAAGTAGTGGTAAAAATTTCCCTTACCTGGGGAAGGCAACACATGCAGGTCTGGGAAGTACAGGGAGTTTCAAAGAAGATGAACCCAAAGAGATTAATACTGAGACACTTTATAATTAAATGTCAAAAGTTAAAGAGAAAATCTTACAAGGAACAAGAGAGAAAAACTAGTTATGTACAAGGGAACCCCTGTAAGGCTATCAGCTGATTTATTAGCAGAAACTGTGTGGGCGTGAAGGGAGTGGCATTGTATATATATTTAGAGGGCTGAAAGGAGAAAACTTACAATACTCTACCCAGTAAGATTATCATTCAGAATTGAAGAAAAGATAAGGAGTTTTCCAGATAAGCAAAAGATAAAGGAATTTGTCACCACTAACCTGGCATTATAAGAAATATTAAATAGACTTTGAGCAGAAAAGGCCTTAACTAGAAATAAAAAATACATAAATGAAAAAAAATCTCACTGATAAATATAGGAGGATCAAACACTTATAAAACTAGTATGAAGATTAAAAGACAAAAGTAATAAAATCAACTTTAACTACAATAATTAGTTAAGGGATATACAGTGTAAAAAGATGTTGAATATTATATCAAAAATATAAAACATGAAGAGGGGGAATAAAAATGTAGTGGTTTTTTTAATGTGTTCAAAAATAAGGAAACCATGAACTTAAACTGATACACACATGTACACACACACATAAAGGTTTTTATATATGAAACTCATGGTAATCACAGACCATAAACCTATAGTAGATACACAAAAAAGTAAAACTAAAGGAATCCAAATATACCACTAAGGAAAGGCATGAAATCACAATGGAAGAGAGCAAAAGAAAGAACAGAGAACTATAAAAACAACCAGAATATAATGAACAAATGGGGATAATTACATACCTATTAATAATTACTTGGAATATAATGGGCTAAATTCTCCAATAAAAAGACATAGGGTGACTGAACAGATAAAAATACGAGTTATCTATATGCTGCCTACAAGAGACTCACTTCAGATCTAAAGATACATACAGACTGAAAGTGAAGTTTGTGAACAAATATTTTCCATGCGAATGGAAACGGGAAGAAAGCTGGGGCAGCAGTACTTGTATCACACAAAATAGACTTTAAAACAGACGTAACAGAAGATAAGGGCATCATGTAATGATAAGGTCAACGCAACAAGAGAATATAATGCTGGTAAATATTCATGTACCAAACACAGGAGTTCTAAATATATAAAGCAAATATTAACAGACATAAAGGGAGAAATTGATAGCAACACAATAATAGCAGAGGACTTATATCAATGGATAGATCATTAGGGAAGAAAATCAACAAGAAAACATTGGCCTTAAATGACCCATAAGACCAGTTGGACTTAATAGATGTATACAGTACTTTTTTTTTTTAAAGATTTTATTTATTTTTCTTGAGAGAGAGAAAGCAAGCATGAGTGCAGGTGTGGGTAGGGGCAGAGGGAAAGGGAGAAGCAGACACCCCACTGAGCAGGGAGCCCAGTGTGGTGCTCCATCCCAGGACCCTGGGATCATGACCAGAGCCAAAGGCAGACACTCAAATGACTGAGGCACCTGGGTGCCCTTATACAGTACATTCTATGCAAAAACAGCATACTATCCAGAATTCTTCTCAAGGGCACATGGAATATTCTATATGACAGACCACAAATCAGGCCACAAAACAAGTATCAGTAAATTTAAGGAGATAAGGGGCACCTGGGTGGCTCAGTCGTTAAGCATCTGCCTTCGGCTCAGGTCATGATCCCAGGGTCCTGGGATCGAGCCCCGCATCGGGCTCCCTACTCAGCAGGGAGCCTGTTTCTCCCTCTCTCACTCCCCCTGCTTGTGTTCCCTTTCTAGCTGTCTTTCTGTGTCAAATAAATAAATAAAATCTTTAAAAAAAAAATTTAAGGAGATAATATTAAGCATCATTTATGGCCACAATGGTATGAAACTAGAAACCGATTATAGGAAGAAAACTGGAAAAAACACAGATATAAGGAGACTAAACAAATTATTAAACAACCAGTAGGTCAAAGAAATTAGAGGAAATATAAAAAAAAAATTGAGACAAATGAAGATGGAAACACAATGTTCCAAAATCTGTAGCCAAGAATACTTTACCCAGCAAAGTTATCATTCAGAATAGGAGAGATAGAGTTTCCCAAACAAAAGTTAAAGGAATTCATGAACCAGCCCTATAAGAAATGTTAAAGGGCATGCTTTGAGTGGAAAGGAAAAACCATAAATAAGAGTAAGAAAGGTAGGAAGCACAAAAGCAGTAAAAATAAGTATATCTATAAAAATCAGCCAAGGGATTCACAAAATAAAAGGATGTAAAGTATGATACCATATACCTAAAACATGGGGAGGAGAAGAGTAAAGAATAGGTTTAAACTTAAGCAACCATCAACTTATTTTTTAAGGAGCTAAGATAGTGGCCTAGTAGGAGGATCCTAGGCTTGTCTTGTCCCTTAAACACAACCAGATAACTGTCATATCATTCTGAATACCCAAGAAAGCAACCATCAACTTAATATAGACTGCTATATGCAGAGATGTTATATACAAACCTAATGGTAACCACAAATAAAAAACCAGTAATAGATAAAAAAGACAAAGGAATCCAAGATTGTAAATCACTAAAGAAAGCCAACTAACTATGAGAGAAGAGAGCAAGGTAAGAAAGGAACAGAGAAGAACTATAAAAACAACCATAACAAAAGTAACAAAATGGCAATAAGTACATACCTATCAATAATTACTTTGAATATAAATGGACTAAATGCTCCAATCAAAAGACACAGGGTGATGAAATGGATAAAAAGAAAAAAGACCCATTCCTATGCTGCCCACAAGAGACTTATTTCAGACCCAAAGACATGTGCAGACTGAAAGTGAAGGCATGTAGAAACATTTATCATGCGAACGGATGTGAAAAGAAAGCTAGGATAGTAATACTTATATCAGACAAAATAGACTTTAAAACAAAGACTGTAAGAAGAGACAAGGAAGGACATTATATAATCATAAATAGAACAAACCAACAAGAAGTTATAACAATTGTAAATATTTATGCACCCAACATGGGAGTACTCAAATACATAATCAGCTAAAAAGAAAAAAAAAAAGGAAGTAATCAATAGTAATAAAATACAATAATAGTAGAGGACTTTAACACCCCAGTGGATAGGTCATCCAAACAACAAATCAACAAGAAAACACTGGTTTTGAATGACACACTGGGCCAAATGGATTTAACAGATATATTCAGAACATTCCATCCTAAAACAACAGAATACACGTTCTTTTCGAGCAGACATGAACATCCTCCAGAATAGATCACATTTTAGGCAACAAAACAAGTTTCAACAAATTCAAAAAGATTGAAGTCATACCATGTACCTTTTCTGATCACATGCCATGAAACTAGAAATCAACCACAAGAAAAAAACCTGAAAGAGCACAAATACATGGAAGTTAAACAACATGCTATTAAACAATGAATAGGTCACTGAGAAATCAAAGAAAAAATAAAAAATTACATGGAGAGAAAAGAAAATGAAAACACAGTAGTCCAAAATGCTTGGGATACAGCAAAAGCAATCCTAAGAGGGAATTACTTAGCAATACAGGCCTACTTCAAGAAGCAAGAAAAATCTCAAATAACCCAACCCTACAACTAAAGGAGCTAGAAAAAGAACAACAAATGAAGCCTAAAGACAGCAAAGGGAAGGAAATAATCAAGATTAGAAGAGAAATGATATAGAAACTAAATAAAACATTAGAATAGATCAATGAAACCAGGAGCTGGTTCTTTGTAAAAATTAATAAAATTGATAAACCTCTAGCCAGACTTTCAAAAAGAAAAAGGACCAAAATAAATAAAATTACAAATGAGAGAGGAGAAATAACAATGAGCACCATAGAAATACAAAAAATTATAAGATAGGGCGCCTGGGTGGCTCAGTTGGTTGAGCAACTGCCTTCGGCTCAGGTCATGGTCCTGGAGTCCCGGGATCGAGTCCCACACTCAGCAGGGAGTCTGCTTCTTCCTCTGACCCTCCCCTCTCTCATGTGTTCTCTCTCTCTCTCAAATAAATAAATAAAATCTTAAAAAAAAAAAAAGAAATGATTTAAAAAAAATTATAAGATAATATTATGAAAAACTATATGCCAACAAATTTGACAACCTTGACGAAATGGTTAAATTCGTACAAACATATAAACTACCAAAACTGAAACAGGAAAAAATAGAAAACTTGAACAGACCAATAACTAGCAAAGAAACTGAATCAGTAATCAAAAAACTCCCCCCCACCAAAAAAAATAACTCCTAACAAACAAAGCACAGGGCCAGATAGCTTCAGAGGCAAATTCTACCAAACATTTACAGAAGACTTGATGCCTATTCTGAAACTACTCCAAAAAACAGAAGAGGAAAGAAAACTTCCAGATTCACTCTATGAGGCCAGCATTACCGTGATACCAAAACCAGATAAAGACTCCACTAAAAAAGAACTACAGGCCAATATCCCTGATGAACATAGATGCAAACATTTTCAATAAGATACTAGCAAACCAAACCAAACAATACATTAAAAAAAAATCTTTCACCATGGTCAAGTGGTATTTATTCCCGAGTTGCAAGGGTGGTTTAGGATTCACAAATTGGGCACCTGGATGGCTCAGTCTGTTAAGCATGCCAGGGTCCTGGGATGAAATTCCACTGTGGGCTCCCTGCTCAGTGAGGGGGGGTCTGCTTCTCCTTCTCCCTCTGCCCCTCCCCCCTGCTCGTGTACTCTCTCTCACTCTTAAATAAATAATCATTAAAAAATGTTCACAAATGTGTTAAACCACATTAATAAAAGAAAGGATAAAAACATATGATCATGTCAATAGATGCAGAAAAATCATTTGACAAAGTACAACATCCATTCATGATAAAAACCCTCAACAAAGTAGGTTTAGAGAGAACGTACCTCAACATCATAAAGGCCATATACAAAACCCCACAGGTATTATCATCCTCAGTGGGGAAAAACTCAGAGCCTTTCCTCTATGGTTAGGAACAAGATAGGGATGTCCACTCTCACCACTGTTAACATAGTACTGGAAATCCTAGCCATAGCAATCAGACAACATAAAGAAACAGGCATCCAAACCAGCAAGGAAGAAGTCAAACTTTCACTATTTGCAGGTGACATGATACTCTGTATAGAAAACCTTAACTACTCCACCAAAAAAAACCCCTGCTAGAACTGATAAACAAATGCAGTAAAGTTACAGGATACAAAATCAGCCTACAGAAATCTGTTGCATTTCTATTTACCAATAATGAAGCAGCAGAAAGAGAAATTAAGGAATCAGTCCTATTTACAAGTGCACCAAAAACAATAAGATACCAAGGATTAAACCTAACCAAAGAGGTAAAAGACCTGTACTCCGAAAACTATAAAATACTGATAAAAGAAATTGAAGATGACACAAAGAGATGGAAGAAGATTCCATGCTCATGGATTAGAAGAACAAATATTGTTAAAATGTCTATCTCCCCAAAGCAGTCTACACATTTAATGCAGTCCCTATCAAAATACCATCAGTATTTTTCACAGAGCTAGAACAAACAATCCCAAAATTTGTATGGAACCATGAAAGACCCCCAATAGACAAAGCAGCTTTGAAAAAGCAAAGCAAAGCTGGAGGCATCATAATTCCGGACTTCAAGTTATATTACAAAGCTGTAGTAATCAAAACCAGATGGTACTAGTGCAAAAATAGATTTATAGATCAATGGAACAGAATAGAAAACCCAGAAACGAACCCACAACTGTATGATCAATTAATCTTCAACAAAGTAGGAAAGAATATCCAATGGGAAAAAGTCTCTTCAACAGATGGTGTTGAGAAAACTTGACAGCATATGCAAAGGAATGAAACTGGACCACTTTTTTACACTATACACAAAAATGAATTCAAAGTGGATTAAAGAGTTGAAAGTGAGACAGGAAACCCTCAAAATCCTAGAGGCAAATACAGGTAGTAACCTCTTTGACATCGACTGTAGCAACTTCTTTCTAGGTATGTCTCCCAAGGCAAGAGAAATACCAGCAAAAATAAACTGTTAGGACTCCATCAAAATAAAAAGCTTCTGCAGAACAAAGGAAACAATCCACAAAACTAAAAGGCAACCTCCAGAATGGGAGAAGATATTTGTAAATGACATATCTGATAAAGGGTTAGTATCCAAAAATATATAAAGAACTTATAAAACTCAACACCCAAAAAACAAATAATCCAGTTAAAAAATGGGCAGAAGACATGAATAGACATTTTTCCAAAGAAGACATACAGATGGCCGCCAGACACATGAAAAGATGCTCAACATCAATGATCATCAGGGAAATACAAATGAAAACTATAATGAGATATTGCCTCACACCTGTCAGAATGGCTAAAAACAACAACACAAGAAACAATAGGTGCTGGTGAGGATGTGGAGAAAGGGGAACCCTTGTGCACTGTTGGTGTGAATGCAAACTGATACAGCCACTGTGGAAGACAGTATGGAGGTTCCTCAAAAAGGTAAAATTAAAACTACCCTACAACCTAGCAATTGTACTACTCAATATTTCCCCAGTTAATATAAAAATACTATTTCAAAGGGATACATGCACCCCAGTGTTTATAGCAGTATTTTCTACATAGCCAAATTATGGAAACAGCCCAAGTATCCATCTACTGATGAATGGATAAAGAACATGTGGTATCTCTCTCTTTTTTTACCCCCTATGCTCTTAACTATAGAGAACAAACTGATGGTTACGGGGGGGGGGGGGGGGGGGGGGGGATGGATTAAAAGAGGATGGGGATTAAGGAGTGCATTTGTTGTGATGAGCACTGGGTGTTGTATGGAAGTGTTGAATCATTATATTGTATACCAGAAACTAATATTACACTGTATGTTAACTAACTGCAATTTAAATTAAAAATTAGAAAAAAAAACATGCGCACACCTGTGTTTACTGCAGCACTAGTTACAATAGCGAACATATGGAAGCAACCTAAAGGCCCATTGATAAATGAATGGATAAACAAGATGTGGTATATAACACAATATTTATAACTGAGCCATAAAAAAGAATGAGATCTTTCTATTTGTGACAAAATGGATGGACTTAGAGGATATTATGCTAAGTGAAATAAGAAAAAGACAAATACCATATGACTTATATGTGGAGTCTAAAACAAAAGAATAAGCAAACAAACCAACAAAAACAAGAAAGAATTATAAATACAGAGAACAATTGCTTGTTGCCAGAATGGAGGGATTTGGCGGGGGGGGGGGATGGGAAAAATAAATGAAGGGGATTAAGAGTACAAAATTCCAGTTATAAAATAAATAAATCACTAGTACAGCATGGAGATTATAGACGATAATATTGATTTTTTGACAATAGTGTGATAAAATTGTGTGGTGATAGCAACTATACTTATATCATGGTGAGCATAGGTTAATGTATAGAACTGTCAAATCACAATGTTGTACCTGAAACTAATATAACTAATATTAGTTATACGAAGTCATATAAGTATATCAACTATACTTCAAGAAAAAAAAAAAGATACTGAATCAGTACTCAAAAAAATCCCATGAAAAGAAGTCCAGGACAAGATGGCTTCACAGGTGAACTCTACCAAACGTTTAAAGAATAATTAATACCTATTTTTCTCAAATTATTTTAAAAAGTTGAGGAGGATGGAACACTTTTACACTCCTTTATGAGGCCAGCATTGCCTTCATACCAAAACCAGACAAGGACACTACAAAAAAAAAAAGAAAATTACAGGCTAATATCCCTGATGAACATAGATGCAAAACTCTTCAACAAAATATTAGCAAACTGCATTTAACAATACATTGAAAGGATAATACTCCGTGATATTATGAAATTTATTTCAGAGATGCAAGGATAGCTTAACATTTGCAAATCATTCAAAGTGATACAGCACATTAACAAAACAAAGGTTTAAAATCATATCATTTCAGTAGATGCAGAAAAACTGACAAAATTTAACATCCAATTATGATAAAAATAGCAGAACATACCTCATTATAATAAAGGGCATATCTTGACAATTCCACAGCTAACATCATACTTAACAGTGAAAAATGGGAGAATTTTTTTTTTTTCTAACATCAGGAACAAGACAAGGATGCCCATTCTCTCCATTTTTATTCAACATAGCGTTGGCATTTGTAGTCACAGCAAAGTAGGCGAGAAAAAGTAATATAAAACATTGAAATTGGAAAGGAAGAACTAAAACTGTCAGTCTTTGCTGATGACACGTTCCTATTCATAGAAAACCCTAAAGACTTCATCAAAACATATTAGAACTAATAAATGAATTCAGTACAGTTGCAGGATAAAACATTAATATACAGAAACCTGTTTTGTTTCTGTACACTAATAACAAACAGCCAGAAAGAGAAATTAAGAATATAACCCTGTTTACAAATTCACCAAAAAGAATTAAATACCGAGGGATATTTAAACTAAGGAGGTGAAAGACCTGTATTCTGAAAACTATGGTATTATTGAAGGGAACTGAAGACACACAAATAAATGGAAAGATATACTGTGCTCATGGATCAGAAGAATTAATATTGTTAAAATATCCATACTACTGAAAGCAATCTGAAGAGCCTTGGAAATCCCTATCAAAATACCAGTGACATTTTTTACAGATAGAAGAAATAATCTTAAAATATGTGTGGAACCATAAAAGACCCTGAATAGCCAAAGCAATCTTGAGAAAGAATAAAGCTGAAGGTATCAAACTCCCAAATTTCATACGGTACCACAAAACCATAATATTCAATACAGGATGATACTCGTACAAAAACCAACACATAGAACAATGGAGCAGAAGGGAGAGCCCAGAAATACACCCATGCTTATATAGTCAATAAATCTATGACAAAGAAGGCAAGAATATACATTGGAGAAAATGCAGTCTCTTCAATTAATGGTGCTGGGAAAACTGGACAGCTATATGCAAAAGAAGGAACTGGATCACTTTCTTACACCCCAAACAAAAATAAACTCAAATTGTCTTAAGGACTTAAATATAAGACCTAAAACCATAAAACTCCTAGAAGAAAACACAGGCAGTAAGTTTTTTGACATCAATCTTAGCAATACTGTTTTGGATCTGTCTCTTCAGGCAAGGACAACAAAAGCAAAAATTTTAAAATGGGACTACATCAAACTAAAAAGCTTTTGCACATCAAAGGAAACTATCAAGAAAACAAAACAAAAAGGTAACCTAATGAATAGGAGAAGATATTTGCAAATGATACATTCAGTAAGGGGTTGATATGCAAAGTATACAAAGAACTCCTACAACTGAGTATCAAAAAAAAATGTGCTATAAAATTGGTAGAGGACCTGAATAGACATTTTTTCCAAAAAAGAAATACAGCTGGTCAACAGGCACATGGAAAGATGATCAAATCACTAATCATTAGAGAAACTCAAATCAAAACCACAGTGAGATATCACTACACCTATCAGAATGGCTATCATCAAAAAGACAAGATATAACAAATGTTGGCAAGCATGTGGAGAAAAGGCAGCCTTTATGCACTGTTGGTGGGAATGTTAAGTTGGTGCAGCCAGTATGGAAAACAGTATATGGAGGTTCCTAAAAAACTAAAAATAGAACTACTGTATTGTTCAACAGTACCATTTGTGAGTATTCATCTGAAGAAGATGAAAACACTAATTTGAAAAGATATATGCACCCCTATGTTCATCACAGCATTATTTACAATAGCCAAGATACAGAACAACCTACGTGTATAATGGAATATTAGCCATAAAAGAATGAAATATTGCCATTTTGCAACTACATGGATAGATGTAGAGGGCATTATGCTATGTGAAATAAGTCAGACAGAAATACAAATACTATATGATTTTACTTAAATATGGATTCTAAAAAGCAAATCAAATGAACAAATCTAATGAACAAACAGGAAAACAAAAAGATTCATGGATACAGAGAACAAACTGATAGTTGTCAGAAGGGATAAGGGTTGGGGGCTGGATAAAATAGGTGAAAGTGATTAAGAGGTGTAATCTTCATTTATAAAATAAATAAGTTACAGGGATGTAATGTACAGTATAGTGAATATAGTCAATAATATTATAAAAACTTGTGTGGTGACAAATGGTAACTAGACTTATGGTGGTCATTTCACAATATATATAAATATTAAATCACTATGTTCTGTAAGTGATTATATATAGTATAGTTATATAATATAAACTAATAGCATAATATAACTAATATGATAATTAAAACTAATATAATACTGCATATCAGCTACACTTTGATGAAAAAAAGAAAGGTAGAGATGGAACTGGGACTGAGCACCAGCAAAGCATACAAACAAAAACAAAAGCACAAGCAACAAAAGCAAAATTCAACAAATGGGACTTTACCACACAAAAAAGCTGCACAGCAAAAGAAACTATCAACAAAATGGAAAGGCAGCCTACGGAATGGGAAAAGATAAAGAACTCATACAGCTCTATCAAAAATACAGTCCAATTAAAAAATGGGCAAAGGAACTCCAAAGAAGATACACAAATGGCTAACAAGTACATGAAAAATGCTGAACATCACTAATTACAGAAATGCAAATCAAAACCACAACGAGATACCACCTCACACCTGTCAGAATAGCTGCCATCAAAAAGACGAGATAACAAGTGTTGGTGAAGATGTGGAGAAAAAGAAACTCTTATGCACTGGGAATGTAAATTGGTGCAGCCACAATGGGAAATGTGTGGAGGTTCCTCAGAAAATTAAAAAATGGAACTATAGTAAGATTCAGCAATTCCACTTCTAGGTATATATTCAAAGGAAATCAGAATCTTGTAGAGGTAGCTGCACTCCCATGTTCATTGCTGTATACTCACAGTAGCCAAGATATGGAAACAATCCTAAGTGTCTATCTGTAGGTGGATGGATAAAGACGATGTGGTGTGTATACATAGAGTGGAATATTATTCAAACATGAGAAAGAAGGAGAGAGAAAGTTTGGACTTTAAGAGTGTTATATAAAGTGAAATAAGTCAGAGAAAGACATACTGTTGATATTATTTCTTTGTGGAGTCTAAAAAAGCTGAACTCATAGTAGAATGGTGTTTTACCAAGGGCTGTGGGGTGTAGGAAATGGGGAGATACTGGTCAAAGGGTACAAACTTTCACTTACTTATAAGATGAATAAATTCTGGGGTTCTAATAAACAGCTTAGTGATTACAGTTAATCATGCTGTATTATATACTTAAAAGATACTAAGAGAGTAGATCTTAAATGTTCTCACCACAAAAAAAGAAATTATATGAAGCAATGATGTGTTAACTAACCTTGTTGTGTTGTGGTAATCATTTTACAACATACAAGTTATCAAATCATCACATTGTTCATCTTAATGTCATATGCCAATTATATCTCAATAAAGCTGAAAAAAAGTGGTTTTGTATTTTCATCTTCCAGTTGCAGATACAAAATTAGCTTACTTTCTCAGTGCGGCGTCCTGGAGTACTTCGTAGTGTAAATTTGAACTGCAGACCCAGCGGAGACCTGGCTGGCTTTGCCAGGTCTTAGAGGTGATTATTGCCCGTCTTACTATTGGTATTAATACTAATTTGGAGGTTTCTTTTGCTGGCACATAGATGTTTATCAGCCCGTCTTTCATTAGTACTTTAGCTCTGTAAGATTAACCTAAGGAATATCAGACTATTTCCCACTTTGGAAGAGTCCAGGCCTTAGCTGAGAGTTTTGTGCAGCTAATATTATTTGCCGACAAGGTGACCTTGGCGTATCCATTTCTGAAAGTTAATTGTCTGGTTTTATCTTATTTTTACTCCCCTTTTTCTTTTGGCCTCTGAGGATATCCTTTTCTTTTTGAAGAATTCAATGCACTAATATATGTTACTTTATCTAGTATTAAGATACATTATCAAGATCCTATAAATAAGGCAAAATGTTAGTTGCTTATCCTGACACTCTAGGGCATTATCTAACAGGCTAACCCAAGGATTATTTAAATGTCTGGGATGTATTTTGTCATAGCCCTGATTTTGTGAAGTTCCATATTAAGCCGTAATTCCTATCTGGTATATACGTAAATGATTTCTATACACAAAAATTCTGTACACACACACACACACATGTTATGTTAGGGGTTTATCTTGTAGGATATTAATCAGTTTGTATCTAACCTAACAGTATTATTCCAGTATTTTTTCTTTAAATCCAATACTCAATTCCCAAATGTTCTTTACCATCTTAATAATGTAAATACACCATTGACATGCATTCACTCTAAATTTGTATGAGAATCATGTTTTTAACTTTTTGGAAAGTATTCTTTCACATCAGAATCAAGCTGGATTGCATTTTGATAGCTTTTTAAAGTATCTTGCCAACCATAAGCAGAAGTAACTACTGAAGCAAAAGTAATCTTATTTTATTCTTCATTGAATCTAAGTGATAATGGGGACTAGCTCAGTCACTGGCACGTGGACTACACAGTCAATATTTGCTATAAAGAATGAATGAATGTATAACCATTTACATTTGGCTCTTACAGCTTTAATTTTGTTGCATCCTATTTAGAATCATGGTTTTTCATGAATAATTGCCTACCTCATAAGAAACTTAATACATCTAGTTTTTTTTTTTTTTTAAGATTTTATTTATTTATTTGACAGAGAGATAGAGAACACAAGCAGGCAGGGTGGCAGGCAGAGGGAGAGGGAGAAGCAGGCTCTCCGCCAAGCAGGGAGCCAGACCCCGGGGCTCGATCCCAAGACCCCAGGATCATGACCTGAGCCGAAGGGAGCCGCTTAACCGACTAAGCCACCCAGGCGCCCCTACATCTAGTTATTTTTAAAACATCATTTTATGTAATTAATTACAGCAATAACTTTTACTCTAAACTATGTAACATACTTACTTTTATAGTGTATACTTCTTCATATGAGTGAGAGCTTTTGAAAATTGTTTTTTATGATTTACTTTCAATTGAGTCTGGGTCGTTAACCTTCACTCTTACTGAAGTTTTAAGATCTTTGTACAGCAGGTTCTGTCTACAGCACAGATTGGCACTGCTCTGATCCTGGAGAGCTAGGGGAGTGGCAGGGCCCCTCACTCATGCCACTTTGTTTAAAGCCTTGGTTAGTTCCAGAGGTCAATTTTCTGGACATTACTGCCTGCTACTTGCTTGCCTACTGTGATCATTCACATTCTGATAAGCCAGATTTATATTAATAGCTATGGCTGACATTGCTGAATATTTTGGCTATTTCAAAAGTTTTTTGGTACAATTATAACATTTATGGGAAAAATGTTTTCATACCTATTTCCCCAACTTCCCACAAGTAACATCCCCTAAAATGTTTTTCCCTTGTCCTAAGTACTTTGGTTTTCTTAAACAATTAATGCATATTAATTATAGAAAAATAGGAAAATAAAGGGGGTGAAATATAATTTTAGATGCTTTAATAAGTAGGGCACACTAATTAGTGCATCGTCTACCCAGGTTTAGGGCTGATACTATCTGTCTCTGTATATCAGAGTCTCTTTTCCCCTACTGTTAAGCTTGCTTCCAGTGCTGGTCTGTTAACAGAAATTGATGACACACAGTCTAGCAATTGTGTTTCCTTAATTCACTGTGATAATTGATAAACATTGTTATCAGAATCTGGCAAGTGGTTGGAAATTTTCCATAAATGTTCCTGGGGACTTTCAAAATTTTTATGCCTTCATGAGCGATTGGGATGTGGTGGCTTTGGGTATGCAATGATAACAGCACAAGGGGATTCTGATTCTTATGTATATTTGATCTAACTTCGAACAAGTTACTTACTTTCTCTAAACCTGGGTCCCTATTATTTGAGATTACACCTCCTCATAAGATTATTTTATGGATTAAATGATACAGTATATAAACAATGAGCATTGTACACAATGCAAAATAAAAGCTTAAAAATCATAGTGTATTTATACTGATACTGTTTCCTGCTACTCTGATGCCCCATTTTCCCGTAAGTTTTGCTCACTGGCAGCAGAGATAATAGGCATTCAAGTTAAAAAAAAAAAAAATCTGAATCTAACCCTAGACTCTGGCCCTCACCATGTGAACTTAACATTTCTGAGTGTCACTTGCTTCAATTTTAAAAATGGGAGATGTCATTATCAGTGTTGTTGGGATACCAGATGGAGTGTCCCAACTCTTTTGTCTAAATCTTTAGGCAGAAGAAACTAGCATAATTCTGATTATTCCAGTAGTTTTTAGTTGGTTTTACTTGGGTTTCATTCATTAGTAGTTATATGAACAGATAGAATGGAAATAGAAGGAATGGTTCAGTCTTCTAATGCATATCCATAGGCAGTCCTTCCACATAACCAATCTCTGTCACTTGTTCAGTGATGATTATATACCTTTGATCTGAAATTGTTTTTTTTTAAAGATTTTATTTATTTATTTCAGAGAGAGAGAGAGCACAAAAGCGGGGGGACAGGCGGAGGCAGGGGGAGAAGCAGGCTCCCTGCTAAGCAGGGAGCCTGATTGTGGGGCTCCATTACAGGACCCTGAGATCATAACCTGAGCTGAAGGCAGATGCTGAACCGGCTGAGCCACCCAGGCACCCCTGAAATTGTTTTCTTAACATTTATTTCACAGAATTCATTTGTGAACTTGTGAGCACTCACCACTTTTCTGTTATCCTGTTGTGAAGTGTGATTTGATTTATCTAATATTAGAGAAGCATGTACATCTTTAAACAAATGTCAGTGACTCAACAGTACAAACAGTTTTGATTAAATGAGAAGGCATATGGTTTCTTTTTTTTTTAAAGATTTTATTTTTTAGAGAGCGAGCGAGAGAGAAACAGCATGAGAGGGGAGAGGGTCAGAGGGAGAAGCAGGCTCCCCGCTGAGCCAGGAGCCCGATGTGGGACTCGATCCCAGGACCCTGGGATCATGACCTGAGCCAAAGGCAGACGCTTAACCATCTGAGCCACCCAGGCGCCCAAGGCATATGGTTTCTACAGCCCCTCACATCCTTTTGAGCACATAAAATGCCACGTTTTTATTATTTACTTTTGACTTCCACTCAAATGTCACACAATCCCTAATGTTAAGGAAATGAAATTTTTTTCTATTAATTTTTTTTTAAAGATTTTATTTATTTATTTGAGAGAGAGTGAATGAGAGAGAGAGAGCACATGAGAGGGGGGAGGATCAGAGGGAGAAGCAGACCCCCCGCTAAGCAAGGAGCCTGATATGGGACTCGATCCCGGGACTCCAGGATCATGACCTGAGCCGAAGGCAGTCGCTTAACCAACTGAACCACCCAGGCGCCCCTTTTTTTCTATTAATTTGTTGCCTTTGAGAAATTGGTCATAAATAAGCACAATACCCTTTGTATGTAAGGCAGATGGCTGTTTCAAAGCTTGTAGGGTAGGGCTCCAAAGCTTTCCAGATTCTGAGTCACATTGAACAGGTAATTTTTGAAAATGACCATCTAGTGGAAATCACTGCCTGTGCCGCACCCAAGCCCATGTGATCATCTTCCAGGAAATATGAGGACTTTTATTAAGATGCTACTAGTCCCTTTTGGGGCTTTTGGATACTTCTGGACAGTGTCTTTAATGCCAATCCCAATA
Source organism: Mirounga leonina (assembly GCF_011800145.1). Taxonomy (NCBI): domain Eukaryota; kingdom Metazoa; phylum Chordata; class Mammalia; order Carnivora; family Phocidae; genus Mirounga; species Mirounga leonina. The sequence continues at coordinate 37,356,929 of NW_023270807.1, forward strand.
AGTGCTTAGCAGATAAAAAAGTTAAAATATCTATATATAATTATAATTCTGCTTTTTAACAGGTTATAGGAACTTAAATAGACATAGCTTTTCCTATACCGCTATTACATTTTGCTTATTTGAAACTAATTATTATAGCTCAGAGACTTCATTTGAATTTTATTTTGCTACCACAGAACTAGTAGTCTCTACCAGTATTTCAGAGTTTAAATTTTGATTTGAAAGACTTCTTTTAAATTATTCATTAAAAACTAACCATAGGGCCAAGTACTGTGGCATGCTATTAGAAGAGCCTATGCATGTGGTCCATCTATACAACGGAATATTACTCAGCCATCAGAAAGGATGAATACCCAACTTTTGCATCAACATGGATGGGACTGGAGGAGATTATGCTAAGTGAAATAAATCAGGCAGAGAAAGTCAATTATCATATGGTTTCGCTTATTTGTGGAACATGAGGAATAGCATGGAGGACATTAGGAGAAGGAAGGGAAAAATGAAGGGGGTGGAAATCGGAGGGGGAGATGAACCATGAGAGACTATGGGCTCTGAGAAACAAACTGAGGGTTCTAGAGGGGAGGGGGTGGGGAGATGGGTTAGCCCGGTGATGGGTATTAAGGAGGGCATGTACAGCATGGAGCACTGGGTGTTATACAAAAACAATGAATCATGGAACACTACATCAAAAACTAATGATATATTGTATGGTGACTAACATAACATAATAAAATTAAATTAAAAAAATAAATAAAAATTAAAAAAAAAGAAGAGTCCATGCAATTACAATCCATACTCTTTAGATGCAGTTTATTCACCCATCCTGAAACTTACGTGGTCCCTACTGTATTTAAAAGAAATCCTAAGGGCTTGCTCAGAGGCCTTGTTGAAATCAATGTGTTCTATGTCTGGGACTTCTTTTGATAAAACATAGCAACCCTACCATAAGAGGACAGGAATTGAAGTTAGTGTGGCCTGACATTATTTCTTAATTGATGCACTTTCCTAATGGACTCTGAATGCTTTTCTTAGTTCTCAAAATTTTTCTGCATAACAATGTCCTCAAATGGTCTCAGAATCCACATATATTATTCTGTGGATTGAGACATCTACTTTCATATTTTTAAAAATTCACATAGCACTTCCCACTTCTATTCCTTTAAGTGCCTTTTGTATGACTTCTCAGTAATTATACTGACTATATAATTAATTACATCTACAAGTACTTTCTATACTTTAGGATAAAATTCTTCAAATTTTGAGTTCAGTTCAAATAGCTAGATTCTCACATACTCATTATATTTGAAACTTTAGTTCTGCTTTATCTTTTATATGTATTATTTTTATTATCTCCAGACCAAAGATCATTTCTTTGAATGGGAAAAATGGTAGTAAGTTTTTCTTTTGTCATGTGTTAACTCTATACCATTTTTTCATTATGAGAAATAATAATGAAAAATGTCCTTTTTGCTGTAAACCTAAGCAAATATTTGTTTGCCTTTTGATTTTTTTTTTAAGTCTTGCTTTATTTTGAAGCTCCATGATAAATACATCCTGATATAGTTCAGTGTCATTACATAGTTTAACTTTGCCCTTACTTACACCTCTTCTCCCAGCAATCAGCTGACTCATACCTGTGTGCTTAACTCTTCCTCAGGCTCTGGGCTGTCACTTGTTTCATAACAATGATTCAGGGAGCCATGGATAATTTCATTTCAAACTAGTAGATTAGTGGTGCTTCTGGAACTTCTGACATCACATTCTAGTCCCAATTAACATTTTTTGTGCCTTGTTCCCTATCTTGCAGACATGGAAACGGAGTTCCTGTCTTATTTATTTCTGCTTGTTTTTCTGCATTTGTCAGCCTTCCCAATTTCTTACCATCTACTCAAAACTGAGATCCTGCTGTCTACAGATAGATCATGGTTCTTCAAACATAACCTCTTCTCAAGATACTCCTTTTTGTTGTTGTTGTACTCACTTGTCTGGGTGCCTGTTACTTCTTGCTGTTCTTATGTGGGCTGAACTTGTTTGCTATTACACTGTCTTTCAAAACATACTTCATAGGAGTTCCTCCCAGTGTTTATAAAGCCTAGGGCTTCCCTTTGGAAACTTCCAAGCTCTAGTTTGTAGATTTCCACTTAGTGGCACCTTTGAGATTTCCAGAATCTTGCCCATGGGTTTATACATAGTTTTAGAGCAAAATCCTACTATAATAAAGGCCTACTTGGAACTTTGCCTTAAAGAATTGGGCTGTACATATGTCAGACAAATGTACATATTTTTGGCCAACCACAAAGCTTGATCTAAGCATTCTTGGTCAATGCCTTGTTTTTCCTAATTTTCTTTTTTTTTTTTTTCTTTTTTAAACTGAGCAGTATTCTTAGGAGATAGGCACCCACTGAGAGTCTCTTATCATTGTAGTCACAAAGAGATTAAATTCTCTGGCAACTAAAGCCAAAGGAGCAGATTCCACATGTCTTTACCTACACTGTTTTTCCTCTGGCACATTAGTTAGTTCAGAGCTCAGTCATACCTGTGTCTCTCCTCCTTGAGAGAAGCAGTGGGGTAGGGAGGTATAAGCTCTCTGTAAAGCTGCAGATGTGATGAGTAAAAAAAAGGAGAGAGACATCTTTCTAATTCTGTATGGTTATCTTCCTTTCTTAAAGTTAAAAATAGCTAACGTTCATTTTACCAAGCACCATTACAAGTATTTCCTTGTGTTAATTCATTTATCTTTCGAAACAGGCTGAGGCCTGTGAAATAGTAGCTATTCTCATCCTCCTTTATAGGTGAGAAAACTAAGCTACAGAGAAGTATAGTAACTTACCCGTGGTCACACAGGCAGTACTTTACAGAGGCAGTCTGACTTCAGAGTTTGAGCTTTTAATAACTAGATTATCTCACCTGTCAGAGAGAGGGATAGTAGTAGTAATAGTTGTAAGGATAGTAGTAGTAAGTAGTAGTAATAGTAGTAATACTAGCAGCAGAGAGATAGATAGGCAAAGTGCATCAACTTTTGGAAGCCTCCTGATAGGTTATGAGATAGAATTCTTAGAGAACATATAGATGATAACAGAATCCAAATGTATCCCAAATGTTCAAGAAAATACTATACAGCAATACCATTTTGATAATGATATTTCTGTTACAAATTTCATTTCCAGTCTTTAATGGCTAGTGGTAAATTTTTTTAAGCAAAAAGGGAATTGAAGGGGCTGCCATATATAATCTGTTTTTACTTCTCATCCATGACTCTTAGGTTTATTGATTTATCTTATTTACTGTAGGAGGAAGGTGTAGATAATTCCAATTTTTCCAATCCAGGGTTTTACACATGTTTAAGAGAATATGTACTCAGGAATGTTAAAAAGTGATCTTAAAATAAAATTAAGATAATTCAATTTATAATAGCATGCAAAATAACAAGTCTTTGGAATAATTATCAAAAGTAGTATAAGATGTCTTTGCAGAAAACCATGAAACATTGTTGAAAATAAAGAGAAAAAATATTCCATGTTTATGGAGTCTAAGATTTAATATCATTAAGATGATAATATTTCTCAAATTGATCTAGAGATTCAACATAATCCCTATCAAAATCCCAACCTTTTTTTTGCAGAAATTAACAAGCTGATGCTAAAGTTCACATGGAAATGAAAGGAATACAGACTAACCAAAACAATCTTGAAAAAGGAGAAAAAAGTTGGAGGATTTCAAAACTTACTACAAATCTATAGCAATCAAGACACTGTGATTCTGGTCTAAGGATAAGCATATATATTAATACAATAGAACTGAGACTCCTCAACAGTAAACCTTTACATTTATAGTCAGTTGATTTCAAAAAGGATGCCAAGACAATTCAATGGAATAAATTCCTTTTTTCAACAAATGGTGAACAGCCAGACATCCACATGCAAATGGACCATCTATCAAAATTAACTCAAAATGGATCATAGACCTAAAGAGATAAAACTGTAAACTCTGAGAAGGAAACAGATGAGTAAATATGTGTGGAGTTAGTCATTTGTTTCTTAGGTATGACACCAAGAGAAAAAAATATAGACAAACTTTTGTGCTATTAATGATGCCATCAAGAGAACAAACAGACAGACATTCCACAGAATGGAAGAAGATATTTGCAAATTATATATCTGATATGGGACCTGTATCTAGACTATATTAAAAAACTCTTATAACTCAACAATAAGAAAATAAATAAGCCTGCTAAAAATAACTAAAGAATTTGAATAGATATTTCTGCAAAGAAGATATCCAAATAGCCAATGAACTCATGAAAAGATATTCAAAATCATTAGTAATTAGGGAAGTACAAATCAAAACCACAATGAGAATCCACTTCACACCCTACAGTAGGATGGCTAAAATAAAAAGATAGAAATAGCAAGTGTTGATGAGGATGAAATGAAAATATGGGAAAACTGCAATCACTGTACATTGCTAGTGGGAATATCAAATGGTACCGTCACTTTAAAAAACTGTCAGTTCCTCAAAAAGTTAAACACAGCATTATAATGTTATTGAGTAATGCCACTCCTAAGATATATATCCAAGGAATGAGAAATCTATATCTACCTAAAAACTTGTACATAGCAGCATTATTCCTAATAGCCAATAAGTGGAAACAACTCAAATGTCCATCATTTAGTGAGTGGATAAACAAAGTTGTATATCCATACAATTTATTATTTAGACTTTAGAAGGAATGGAGCACTGATACATGTTACAAAATATATGAACTTTGAAGAAATAATTATTCTAAATGAAAGAAGTCAGACACAAACACCACATATAGTGTAATATCATTCTATTGTATGAAATATCCATATAGGCAAATCCATAGAGAGTGAATGTAGATTAGTGGTTTCTAGGGACTGAGGGAATGGGCAATGGAGAGCTATCACTAATGGAATTTCTTTTTGGGGTTCCAGAATTAGATGGTAGTATTGTGTTGATTATACAACTCTGTTAACTATATAATATGTATCTCTCTCTATATAGATAGCTGGATAAATAGAGCATGTGGGAGCAAGAGATATATAATCAATAAAGATGTTATTTAAAAATGATCAAGTTGCAAAAGTCATTGCTGGTTGATCAGGGGAGAGCATGCAATCTCTGAGACTTTCAAAGGGAAGCTTAACCTTTGCTTTCCAGATGAATGAAGACATGGTAAATGATCAATTACTTTGATTTTAGACTTTTCTTCTGATCCTTCATAAGTATTAAGAGCTATAAATTTGCCTCCAAGTCCTTCTTCAGCTACATCCCACAAATGTCAGTATATTGTATTTTTATGTAGCAGGGTTTATGTGGAGTGAGTGTCCAGAGGGAGTGAGGGTTGCAGAGAGATTGACCCTCCAGGTCACAGGAAAGCCTTAAGGAAAGTGGCATCTTGGTGGGAACATTTTGGGCTGCAGGTGATCCCTGTAGGAGTCCAGTTGCTAATGTAGGCAGGAAGACTTCAGGTTGCCAGTTTCTATGTAGAGAGGATCAGGGGAGGGTTATTGCCAGGCCAGGCTAAGCTTGAAAGGTCTTCAAGAGACCTAAAGTTCTGGATGGGCAGGTGGGGGCTGAACTCCGCCAGATGTCCTCATGCCCATACCATTCACCCACTATGCAACATCCAGAAACAGAGGAAAACCTCTTTCTCCTACAATGCCCCTTCCGCAGCCTCTACAGAGAAACCTAATATGTTGCTCACGTAAAGGAGAGATGTTTAAAAGAATGCTGTGTGTTATGGAAGATCATATTTTGACAGGTGAACTGACAGCTGAGAGGTAATAAACTGATAACTGGCTTATGCCTCTATTTCTTATACTCTCATTGTCATATGTATCACATCCATGTACAAGACAATATTATATGTATTTTTTTATATGTATTTTTTACTTTAAGCGGTCATATGTGTTTTAAAGAATTAAAGGGAAAATATAATTTATCCAGATAGTTACTATTTTTGAGGCCCTTCATTTCTTCCTAATATTCAAATTTCCCACTAGTATCATTTACATTAAGCATGAAAAAAAATGATTTCAACATTTCTTATACTATGGCTTGACTGGTTACATTTTGTTAATTTTACTTTTTATCTGAAAATATGTTAGCTTTCTTCTTGAATGATTTTTACTAGATATAAATTGCTGAGTGACATATCTTTTTTAGCACTGTAAAGATATTAATCCAGTCTCTTCTACCTATCATAATTTCTGATGAGAAATCCACAGTTATTTGAATTATGTTTCCTAAATGTAAGGTGTCATTTTTCTCTGGCTACTCTTAAGTTTTTCTCTTTATCTTATATTTTCAGGAGTTTGGCTCTGATATGCCTAGGCATTTTTTTTCATACTTACTTTTTGGAGTTCAGTGAGATTCTGGAATGTGTACATTTATGTCTTTCACCAAATTCAGGAAGGTTTCAGCTATTATTTCTTCAAATATTTTCTGCCTATTCTGTCCCATTTCTTCTTCTGGATTCCTACTATGCTTATGATAGATATTTTTTTAATATTGTCACATATGTCCCTGAGATTCTGTTCATTCCTTGGATTGCATAATTCTGTTAAGTTACATACTCAAGTATTTATCTTCATTCTGCTCCTAAGCTCATCTGCCTTGAATTTTTTATTTCATATACTCTTGAATCCCTTTTTGGTTCTTTTCAATAGTTTCTCTCTCTCTACTGATAATTTGTATCTTTTCAGTCAGTACGAGAATTAGGCATAGTTCTAATATCTGTTTTAAAATCTCTTTTTTTACAACCCATACTACAGAATCATGGTTGCTGCTGCTTCTGCCATAATTGAGGAAGCACAGAAATGGAACTTTCCAAAGCTGTCAGCCCAGAACTATAGCATTTCTGTCATCATCAGGCATCTCCTGAATCAGGTAGACTCTTCCACCATAACTGTTCAAGAATCCTGCTGCATCTGCTACAGACTGTATCATTATTCACAAAGGATGCCCTGCAATCTGCCCTTCACCCCAAATAATTCTATGTCTTACATAAGATTGACTGATTAGGAAAATTTAAATTATATCCAGAACCTTCTCTGAAAGAAAGTTTTAGAAACATAGTTTTAGCCTTTTTAGTACAGCTTCTTGCTTGAAGAATACTTGAAAGGATACTCCAATCTATCTGCTATAGACTACCCCTCTCATTATTCAACATTATATTTTCCCTTTTTCAAACCTTCCCAAAATATCAATAGCAAAAACAGTATACTTTGAAGACATAATATACCAATGCTCTGTAGAAACAAAAATCTATAGAGCTCTTCTCAAAAGGAAGGATTCAAAGTCTCAATTATTTCATGTGATGTGATACTACTTTATATGATGATGTGATAATCATGCCTATGCTAATTCCATCACAATTCTAGTTTGATATGTTGTAATTCACAGACTAAATTATAAAGTGATCCACTGCCAAAATAACCTACCCATACACACACATATACACACACACAGAGAAAAAATAACCCTTCATGGCCTTCAGTTATAAGTGGTTATAAGTCCAATTTGTATTGACTTTCTTCCTCCACTGCCAGTTACATTCTCCCTTGGTCAATTAGTTGTATTAACCCACAGTTTCATCCCTAAAGGATCTGGCCTTTGGGTGGTCTTATCTCATGAGTTTGCTATAGTATTCTATTTAGTTATTATTAGTTGGACAGTAATACCAGGCAACCCCTGGCTTCCAAACACAATCTTCTCTGCTGCCATTGTGGTTTAAATTCCTGTTTTCCTCAATCAGAGATCAATTGCTCCAGTCAACACAGGAACCCCCTTTTAGCACTGGCAGAGTGGTGAAAGAAGTCCATATAGAAATCTCAATTTCCAGTTCATAAAATAATTGTTGGGTCCTTTGGTAGGAACCATTTTTACTTGTTTATTTAGACATCTAAACCAGAATCCAGTGTCACAGGGTGTGAAGAATACTTTACCAGTGAATCATTAGATGTAATATTGAGAGTTCCCAGTCTCTTTCATACCTTGGTTTCTGAATTCAAACATTCTGGCTATCAGAGAAAGAACATCATATATTGGTCATTGGCTTAGAACATAATTTTTCCTATAATTCAACCTTAAAAAGAGTGGTATTCTAGTTGGAACTAACTGCTCAAGCAGTGCTTCTTCTTTTATTTCCTGCTTGATCACAAATGTATATATATTACAGCTACTTGATGATGGAGTATTGCTGTGTATACCTGACTTTAGGTAATACTGTTCAAATGAGCAGCTTTGGGCATATAATCACTTGGTGTCCCATGATGAGACAGTCATTTAATCTCTAATAGGGCCAAATAGTGTTTTTTATATATGTGTGTGTGTTTATGTGTTTATATGTGTGTGTGTGTATATATATATTTGTGTGTGTATATATATGACTATATTATATATTTGTATATTTAATATATATTATACATGTTATATAAAATATATTTACATAGTTATATATACACAAATAAATATATTTATTAAATATATATTATATCTATATTTACATATAGAAATACTAACTATATAATATAAACATTTATATGTATATATAACTATATATTTATATGTGTATATATATTTATACACATGTATATGTATATATATGTATATGTCAAAACAAGGGTTTGACTTTCTCCCCAAACCAAGGGTTCTCCTTTGTGATTTTCTTATTAGGCTCAACCACAGGCTTCATCCAGTTACTGATTAGCTCCAAGAACATTGGATATTATCGGTCATAAGGTCCACGTGGCAGAGTTGCTTCTTCCTCAACTTAGACCTTCTAGAGCTCTTTATACTACTCTGGGCTCTTCTCAAAGTTTATAGACATGATTTACTCAACATGTGCATCCAAGCGGTAAACTGAAATGAATATATGTTGCCTCAGATATCCACAAGTGCCCACCAAGTATTATATATTTTTATTACTGATAGGAAATACATACTAAAGCAACTTGTGTTTCACTTTGGAAGGGGTATTCCAACATGCGTCAGACCCAGAAATGTCCCAAGTGTATCAGGTACCTGAATCCTGGGGTTTACTTTCTTCTAATGTATGTACTTTACCAGGACCTTTAAAACCATTGCCATGTAAGCGTGATTTTGATACAGTACACCAGCATGATGTCCTGTGGAATGTTTTGATGATCTGAGTCCTATGAACTAAATAATGACACAGAACCAGCAAATTGACATGGTCTTAAATAGGACAGAAAAAGTATAATGATGACTCCTAGGTGAATGCAAACTGCTTTTTATCCTTATTGGGATAATAAAAAAAAAAAAAAATTCCCAGATTAAGACCTAACAAATATCAGAAGCCAGGAAAGAAACTACAACTGGAATAGTATCATTGTGAATTAGAAACACCCCTGATGAAGTTTGTGCTTATTCACTGCCATTCTCCAAGAGCTTTCTGTCTTCTACACAGGTCAAATAGGCAAATGTGTTGGGCATGTGGTAAGAATTTCCACCTCTGCATATTTCAAGACTGAAATGTCAGCACTGGGCCCTGTGAATCCTCCAGGGGGATATGTAGATGTAGATCAAAACACATTTGGTTTGGGTGAGTGTATAAGTATTTGAGGAGGCTGAGTTTATAGGAGTGACTTCCTAAACCACTGGGCCATCAAGGTAGCATCCTACTGCTTCTGTCAGGATTAAGAACTTGCAAAAGTAGGGAGCCTCTAAACCAGCTACAGGATAAAGGATCTCTGCCACAGTTTGCACCAACAGAATGCATGTCGTGTGCCCTGCTTCTCTTCTTCCATAATGCACTTCTAAATCAAGGTCTCAGTTCTGATTAACAGAACTCAAATAATATCCAAAATCCAAACTGCACAGGAATCTGGGGAAAATTGTTCCTAGGTTCCAGTCCCTGCAATACAGGAAGATGTGCTAGAGTAGAAAAAGATGGCATGTGTGTTGTTTTCAACCATGTTTTTACTACGGTAGACTCTCCTATGTAAGCCCTGGCTTCCATGCCAGCCTCTTTCAAAAGTTCCACTGTATTTACAAAAGGGCAAGTGTCAATTAAAATGTAAGGAAGAATAGAAGCCATTTTTATAAAAATGTTAACAAAATTTAAATTACCTTAACAGTTATATACTTAGTCTTTGTTCTCTTATGAACTTCAGTCATATTGGGGAGACTGTAACAATTCCTATCTAGGTTATGGAAAAGGTCTTTATGATGAACTTTTCTTCTGAGCACTGTTCTCTAATAGGATTGTATTAACTCTAGAAAAAGATTTTATTTCTAGTATTTAACTTTTCAGGATTCAATGAATTAAACTTCTGTAAACTTTAAGCTTTTCTATTATCAACCTACGTTATGTTAACATGTAACACTTACTGAGCATTTACTGGGTGCCTGGCATTATGGTAACCATTTTTACTATCTAACTTCATATGCACAGCAACTGAAGTGGGTGCCATCATAATCATTATTTTGCAGATGTGGAAGCTCAGACCTAAAAAGTTAAGTAACCTGCTAGTACAAGTTAATAAGCAGTGGAGCTAAGATTTGACTCAGGCAGTGTTAGATTCCAGAGTCTACAAACCTAACCCTGTGACCACCCTCATAATTTTATTCTCACTCTCTAAAGTACCTTTTGTTTCACTGTGAATTTTTTTCTTTATCTCATGAAGACTTACATATTAAGAAAGGAGGGAAACAACAAGAACATCAGTGAAATACCCAACAGAATTTTTTTAGAGCTTAGATAAGGTACAAACAAAAATGTAAACAATCTGCAAAAAAATGGCACTGGAGAAATACAGAAGGTGTGAGTATTAGAATTACAGAGAGTGTGAGTCTTAGCCAGTTACATGATTGAGAAACAAAAATGATAAATAACTATGATTTCCTATGGTAATAAATTGATGTGGTTTTAGAACTGAGTTGGCAAGTTGACTTAGAAAACTATTATTAAGAACTAGTTATGCATATCCAGATTTATAATAGAAATTTCTTTTGAACTCTATAATCTGTTAACTATTTTATTGTCATTGATTAACTTTTAAAGTGTATTACTAAAATATCAATTTGAGAAATACCTATGTCAAGTCTTTATCTTAAAGGACACGGGTGACATTTCCTACTTTCATGTGGCATTATTTAGCATTGTCATTTAGACATTTTATATACAAAAGCAATGTCTCCGCAATACGATTTTAATCTATAGAACATGACAAGGTAGGTGCTATTTCTTTGTTTCAGGATACTTCTGAAGCTTCCTTTCTCCAAAATATATTAAGGGACATGTTTAATGAAGTTCCAGCTTTGAGTTATACACACCTTAATGTGATTAATAATGAAATGGCCTTTTTCCTAATAATTATATGGGATATAGTTTATTGTCTCCCATTGTCCGTTTACATTTATTTAGTGGTGAGTACTTTTTGCTGCCTCTAGATGAAAATTTAGGGTCCTACATTTTTTTCTCCTCTCTCTAAAGTGCCTCTCTTTTGACTTATAGAGAACAAAGAAGTCCTTCTCACCTGTCTCCAATGTGGAAGTGGGATTCATAGTGCACCAATATCTATCCCAAAAGACATCTTCAAACTACATTCTTTCACCTTTTATATATATCTATATCTATACCTATACTTATATCTAGTGGGTAAGGGCTTAAGAGTCTTATGTTCTTTATTCAGTCTATGTATGGTCTATAATCTAAATATATTTATTTTGATACTTCAACTAAAACTTCCATTTCAGCACTTTGTTATACATTTCAAAATATTAACTCCTGTACAAAATTTTAAAAACTTATATAGTTATAATTTGTCTATTTCGTAATTTTGCTTAAGAATGATCCAGAATTATGCTGACACCTTTTGTACTCCTCTAACAGTATGGATTTAGTAATAAAAGTCTTAGAAATTGCCCACTAAATATATTTTGACCTGACTTGATAGAAAATGGAAACCTATTCATTTTTATCTTTAGTTTCAGGTGCAGAATTATGTTTCTCAGAGTCTGGTAACCCTGGGAAGTTGCAGCTTGTTGAGAAAATCTATAATATCTCTGCTTTTATCAGAAGTAAACAGCTTCAGTGATGTTCTGGGTACCATCGATCAGGTACATATAGCCTGAAACTGTAACTCTTATTTATAGTTAATACAGCTACAGACTTTTCTTTTTGTCCTCTCTCCACTTCTTGCCAGGTTGATATTTTAGTTATTACCTTTTTATCCCCTAGAATATGTGAATACTGTTACTGTCTACTAAAATTATAAAGATACTTTTAGAAAATAGTTTCCAAAATAATACCATCTTATCATGCTTACATGTATATATAGGCCAAAGGTGCCAATGGTGATAAGGAATGCTTAGATGAATGGCCTTAAATCTAATTGGGCAGCGTGTTCCTAAAGCAAAATGGTGAGAGAAAAGTGAATGGGAGACGATGCTAAATGTAAAAAAAACCTCTCACCAGTGGTTTTCATTTCTAATTGCTCATGAGAATCATCTGGTTAACTTCTAAATATCCTGCTGTGAAGCGATATGCTAGTTCAATTAAATGGAGGTCTCCGGGTTTAAGATGCAGGTATTGGTATTCTTTTAAAGCTCTTCGGGTATCCCAATGTGCAGCCAAGGTTGAAAACTCATGCTCTAGGCCCTCTCCTCTGTGCAAATTCTTACATTTGTCTAAGAATTACGTGTCTAAGAAACTGAAGTCATTAACCTATTTTAATGTTGACCCTGGTATATTATGTGTTCACTTTGTCAACCGTTGTAATATTATTACTGTCTCTGTGGTAGAATTAAGCACAATTAAAGGAAATCAGAGACAGGAAGATATGTTTTGGTAAAGAAGAACAAATTTAAGTAGAAAAAATACTATGTATATAATTTTAAATACTGTTTAACTATTACTTATATCTAAGTTGCCTACATTTGACAATATATTCCAAAAATATGTATAATCTAATTGAATTCACTGAATGACATGATAAATCATCTAGGCAGCAATTTTTCAAGGGACTACTAAATGGTAAACTCTCTTAAGTGCTCTGTGAGATTTTTTTAAAGTAATTGTTACTAATGATAAGGAGCTAAAAATTCATTTGGGAAACAGTGAAGTGCTAAAATACTTGGTATTTGTAGGAGCTCCAACATCAAGAAGTGATCAAGGTAGGTTGCAGGTCCCTGAAAGGACTTCATGGATAAGAAACAACTTGAAAAATGTATTTGAAAAACAGAAGATAACAGAATATAGAGGCATTGAGTGTAATTTTTAAAATGTGTGCCCAGGGGCACCTGGGTAGCTCAGTCGGGTAAGCATGCGACTCCTGGTGTCAGCTCAGGTCATGATCTCATGGGTCATGAGATGGAGCCCTACATGGGACTCTGTGCTCAGCTGGGGGGTCTGCTTGAAGATTCTCTCCCTCTGCCCCGCCCCCACTTGTGTGCGTTCTCTCTTTCTAAAATAAAGAAATAAATCTTAAAAAAAAATAAATAAAATGTGTGCCCAGCATTCTAAAAAGCAAGGTAAGGTCATGGAATTTAAAAACAGGATGCAATGTGGGAAATGACTTTGATCAAATCAGATTCTTTGTGTGGAAAATAGCAAAGTACAGACAAGAAATTTTTATTTACATGTTCTCATTTAATCTTCACAAATCTCCATGAAGTAGTTGTACTTTTTACCCAGTATATAGATAAAGAAATCAAACCTTAGAGTGGTTAAGCAACTTGACCAAAATTGCAGAAAGAACATATTTTAAAGCCATAATTCAAACAGAGGTATTTTGATTGTAAAATCACTTGAGAATAAGAATAAGAAGAACACAACAGTAACTACTTTTTGGCAGGTAATAATGCATTAATATGCTTTACATGAATTTTCCCAATCGAGATGTTAATATAGTTGTTTAAAGACAAAGATATGGAAAGTACTACTTGGCATTCTTATAGTAGACAACAACATTCACTCCAGCCATTTTAAGCAGAAAGGATGCATAAGTAGCTATGGATTATTGAGAGGGCTCAGGCTGTACTTTCATGAACGACTCCCATAATCATACAGCAGAATTTGGCTACCAGAGGATTTGCTGCCTTTATCATCATGAATAGGAAGCTTTCTGCTGAATCACCAGTTCCAGAAAACAGTCCTGCCACAAAGTACGACAGACAAAGGTGTGCCCTGTGCTGTACCTGTCTCACTATGTGATTCAGTTTGAACTACAAAGTTTGTGTGAGTGCATTTGTTTCTAAACCAACTTTCTATTCATAACCCTAGCAGCAAGAGAGTATAGGAAATGTAGTTTAACAAATGCAGAGGAACGGGATCAAGATGGCAGGATAGGAAGATCCTGAGTTTACCTCCTCCCATGGACACCCAAGACTACAACTACATATAGAGCATCTCTCTCTGAGAAGAACATGAAGACTATCAGAACAACTTTAACACAGCTAAAGATATAAAGAAAAAGCCACATCAAAAGGGGTATTTTGGTTGGGACCTAAAACCTCCAGCATGGCAACCCACAAATGAAAGAGATATCATGGGTGTGGAGGTCTTCCCTGAAGGTGAGAGGTTCAAGCCCACATTGACCACCTCCTCCCTTCAAGGATATGCACCAGGAAGGTAAGGCCCCATAATATCTGGCTTTGAAAGTAGGGCTTAACTCCAAGATGTTTGAAAATCAGTAGGGCTTAGCTTCAGGAGAGCAAGAGAGCTATAGGAAACTGACATTGTTCTTCATGGCCTGAGCACAATCTCACTCACTCTGGGATCCAGCATAGAGGCAGCAATTTGAAAAGCACCTGGGCCATACATGAAGGAGATTTACTGACTACTTTTAGGGCAAATGCTGGAGGGGCAGGGATCTATAGGAACTTTCTCTGGGAACAAAAGTGCTGACAGGCACCATTTTTCTTATCCTCCTTCAGCCTAGTTAGCCCATGCTAGTTCTGAACACTCTTCATCTACCTTGACAGCACTGGGTGATCCACTCAGGTGTTCTGTGGCTGCCCTGTGCAAACCCACCTACCTTGCCAGGTGCCCTTCCAAAGTGGCTCCCACCCTGCCATACATGGTGGGCAGTCTGGCTAGGTCCAGGACTCCTCCAAAGCAACTTCTGCCTCAGAGACAGAGGGAAGAGCCCTACCCAGCAGCACATCAACAACAGTTGCCACCAGGCCTCCCAGCCAACCACACCAGGGACTAAACCCACCCACCAGCATACCCACAGCAGCTGCAGCTAGTACTCTCAGCCAACCACTGGGGGCCGCACACGGTCTACACAAGGGACAACCCTGGAGGGCCTGGGTCTGATGAGCAGGAGGTATTGCATTCCTGTACCCCACAAAATGCCTTCAGCATCAGCCCATTACCTTCAAAACCATGAAATGTAGCTGACCTACCTAAAATACAGAAACAAGTGTAGAGAGTCAGGCAAAATGAGGAAACAGAAGAATATGTTCCAAATGAAAGAACAAGATAAAACCTCAGCAAAAGAACTAAGTAAAATGGAGATAAGCAATCTACATGATAAAGAGTTCAAAGTAATGGTCATAAGGGTACTCACTGAACTCGGGAGAAGAATGGATAAACACAGTGAGAGCTTCAAAAAAGAGATAGTATAAAAAGGAACCAATTAGAGCTGAAAAAATGCAATAACTGAAATGAAAAATGCACTAGAGAGAATCAACAGCAGATTAGATGATGCAGAAGAATGGATGAACAATCTGAAAGGGTAGTGGAAGCCATCCAAAGAGAATTTTAAATATGAGGATAGGTTAAAGGACTTCTGGAACATCATCAAATGTATAACACTCACATTATAGGGATTTCAGAAGAAAAGAGAAAGAAGGGGCCAAGAAAATTATTTGAAGAAATAATAGCTGAAAACTTCCCAAATCTGTGGAAGGAAACAGATAACCAGATCGAGGAAGCAGAGAGCCCCAATAAAGATGAAGTCAAAGAGGTCCACACTAAGACATAAATAATTAAAATGTCAAAAATTAAAGATAAAACATTAAATGTAGCAAGAGAAAAGCAACTATTACATACAAGGAAATACCATAAGACTGTCAGCTGATTTTTCAGGAGAAATTTTGCAGATGAGAGTGGCGTGATATATTCAAAGTGCTGAAAGGAAATACACTACAACCAAGAATACTCTACCCAGCAAGGGTATCATTCAGAATTGAAGGAAACAAATAGTTTCTCAAACAAAAGTTAAAGGAGTTCATTTTCAGTAAACCAACCTTATAATAAATGTTAAAGGGACTTCTTTAAGTGGAAAAGAGGCCATAAGAAGAAGGAAGAGAATTATGAAATAAAAATATTCACTGCTAAAAGCAAACATATGGTAAAGGTAGTAAACCAATCACTTATAAAGCTAGTATGAATGTTAAAAGATAGTTAAGTTAGGTATATCTATAATAATTAGGTAAGGGATACACAAAATAAAAAGATGTAAAATATCATGTCAAATGTATAAAATATGGGGAGGGAGTAAAAAATGTAGTGCTTTTATAGTGTGTTCAAAGTTAAGTTACCATAAACTTAAAATACACTGCAGAATACTTAGGATGTTCTATATGAACCTTATGGTAACCACAAACCAAAAACCTGTAATAGATACACAAAAAATAAAGAGAAAGGAATCCCAACATAACACTAAAAAATAACCATCAAATCACAGGGAAAGAGAACAAGAGAAGAAAGAAACAGAGAACTACAAAAACACCTAGAAAACAATTAAGAGAATGGCAATAAGTATATACCTATTAATAATTAGGTTAAATGTAAATGAACTACATGCTCCAATAAAAAGACATAAGATGACTGAATGGATAAAGAAAAAAAAAGATCCATCTATATGCTTCCTAAAAAAAGACTAACCTCAGAGACAAAGACACATACAGACTGAAAGTGTAGGAACAGAAAAGATATTCCATGCAAATGGACATTAAAAAAAATCTGGGGCAAGAAAAAAATGATGGCAGAGGAGTTGGGGACCTTATTTCAACCGGTCCCCAGAATTGAGCTGGTTATCTACCAGACCACTCTGAAAACCCACTAAATCAGCCTGAAATGTAAGAAGATATATCTGGATCTCTACAAACAGAATATCATGGGCGGTTGGTTTCCAGGTATGAAGCGGGGAGCTGTGATTCCGCAGGCAGATATCAGAAGATAAACGGAAGGGTGAGGGAGCTGCCATAAGCGCTTGAGCTGGGAAGGTGAAATAACACAGCGCAAAAGCCCCCCATGCTGGGGACCAGGTACAGACTTGAAGACCGGTAGCAGCAGGGAAAGCACTTTAGGGCAGCTCCCAGACTGAAACCTGAAGCTGCAGGGGCCCCTGCGTGAACTGGGGGTAGCTGGCGGTTTTAGAAGCACAAAGGGCAGAAGCGTGCCTAGACCTGGAAGTAAGGGGTGGGAGCGCTGCTGAGGGGCGCACAACCCAGGACGCTGTGGTTTTAGCAGCACAGACAGAAATGGAGACAGTGTGGCCTAGAGAGCTCACTGAAGAACAGACTGAGATCTCTGTTCTGAGGCAGAGGTTTGGAAACGGTCGCTTCGGTTCTGACTCTTGGAAGACACATGGAAAGCCGCCAGAGAGCAAAAGCCCCCAAAAAACTGTTTTCACTGAGCCCATCCCCCCC
The DNA here is from genome assembly GCF_011800145.1 of Mirounga leonina. NCBI lineage: Eukaryota > Metazoa > Chordata > Mammalia > Carnivora > Phocidae > Mirounga > Mirounga leonina. The sequence continues at coordinate 37,374,581 of NW_023270807.1, forward strand.
CACAGGGGGCAGGGAAACTCTGCCCAAACAGAGTTGCCTGAGTAACAGTGCGGCAGGCCCCTCCCCCAGAATGCAGGCGGGAAGAACAAGAGGCCAACAACCCTAAGGTCCTTATAAAACAGATGCATTTTGCTTGGGTTGTGGTCAATAATATGGACTCTGTACATTCTCTAAACCACCCCTCAACAGAATGACTAAGAGGAGGAACCCCAAAAAGAGGAAAGAATCAGAGACTGTGACTTCTGCCACAGATTAACAAATGGATATAGATATAAGCAAGATGTCAGAAATAGACTTCACGGTAACAGTTATGAAGACAATAGCTAGAATGGAGAAAACAATTAATGGCAACATAGAGTCTCTGAGGGCAGAAATGAGAGCTGATCTGGCAGAATTTAAAAATGCTGTCAATGAGATCCAATCTAATCTAGATACTTTAACAGCTAGGGTAAATGAGGCAGAAGAACAAATTAGTGATCTAGAAGACAAACTGATAGAAAAGAAGGAACAGGAGGAAGCCTAAAAGAAACAGCTTAAAATCCATGAAAACAGAATTAGAGAAATAAGTGCCGCCATGAAACGGTCCAATGTCAGAATTATTGGGATCCCTGAGAGGGTGGAGAGAGAGAGAGAGAGAGAGGACTAGAAGATATATTTGAGCAAATCGTAGCTCAGAACTTCTGGGGAATGAAACAAGCATTCATGTCCTAGAGGCAGAGAGGACCCCTTCCAATATCAAGCAGAACAGACAAACGCCCCAGCATGTAATAGTAAAACTCGCAAGTCTTAGAACCAAGGAAACCATCTTAAGGGCAGTTAGGGGAAGAGATTCCTTATGTACAGAGGGAGGAACATCAGAATAATGTCAGAGTTATCCACAGAGACCTCGCAAGCCACAAAGCGCTGGCAAGACATATTCGGGGTACTAAATGAGAAGAACATGCAGCTAAGAATACTTTATACAGCAAGGCTGTCGTTTAGAATGGATGGAGAGATGCAGAGCTTCCAGGACTGGCATAAACTGAAAGAATATGTGACCCCTAAGCGGGTCCTGCAAGAAATATTAAGGGGGGTTCTATAAAAGGTGAAAGACCCCAAGAGTGATATAGAACAGAAATTTACAGAGACAATCTATAGAAACAAGGACTGCACAGGCAACATGATGACAATAAAATCAACTTTCAATAATCACTCTCAACGTGAACAGCCTAAACACTCCCATAAAACAGCACAGGGTTGCAGATTGGATAAAAAGACAGGACCTATCCATATGCTGTCTACAAGAGACTCATTTTGAACCTAAAGATACATCCAGACTGAAAGTGAAGGGATGGAGATCCATCTTTCATGCCAACGGACCTCAAAAGAAAGCTGGGGTAGCAATTCTCGTATCAGACAAATTAAATTTTAAGCTAAAGACTGTAGTTAGAGACACAGAAGGACATTATATCATTCTTAAAGGGTCTATCCAACAAGAAGATTTAACAATTGTAAATATCTACACCCTCAACATGGGAGCAGCCATCTACATAAGCCAACTGTTAACCAAAATAAGGAGTCATGTTGGTAACAATACGTTAATTGTAGGAGACCTCAATACTCTACTCTCAGCAATAGACAGATCATCTAACAAGAAAATCAACAAAGAAACCAGAGCTTTGAATGATACACTGGACCAGATGGACCTCATAAATATATACAGAACATTCCACCCTAAAACAACAGAATACTCATTCTTCTCGAGCGCACATGGAACTTTCTCCAGAATAGACCACATACTGGGTCACAAATCAGGTCTCAACCGATACCAAAGATTGAGATTATTCTCTGCATATTCTCAGACTATAATGCTTTAAAACTGGAACTCAATCACAAGAATAAATTTGGAAGAAACTCAAACACTTGGAAGCTAAAGACCAGTCTGCTCAAGAATGTTTAGGTCAACCAGGAAATCAAAGAACAACCTAACCAATTCATGGAAACCAGTGAGAATGAAAACACATCAGTCTAAAACATATGGGATACTGCAAAGGCAGTCCTAAGGGGGAAATACATAGCCATCCAAACCTCACTCAAAAAAAAAGAAAAATCCCGAATTCACCAACTAACTTTACACCATAAAGAACTAGAGAAAAAACAACAAACGATGCATAAGCCACGCATTAGAAGAGAAATAGTTAAGATTAGAGCAGAGATTAATGAATTAGAAACCAGAAACACAGTAGATCAGATCAACGAAACTAGAAGCTGGTTCTTTGAAAGAATTAGTAAGATCGATAAACCACTGGCCAGACTTATCCAAAAGAAAAGAGAAAGGACCCAAATTAATAAAATTATGAATGAAAGGGGAGAGATCATGACTAACACCAAGGAACTAGAAACAATTATTAGAAATTATTATCAAAACTATAGGCCAATAAATTGAGCAACCTGGAAGAAATGGATGCCTTCCTGGAAACCTATATACTACTAAGACTGAAACAGGAAGAAATTAACAACCTCAATAGACCAATAACCAATAATGAGATTGAAGCAGTGATCAAAAACCTACCAAAAAACAAGAGTCCAGGGCCTGATGGATTCCCTGGGGAATTCTACCAAACATTAAAAGAAGAAATAATACCTATTCTTCTGAAGCTGTTTCAAAAAATAGACCAGAAGGAAAGCTCCCAGACTCATTCTATGAGGCCAGCATTACCTTGATCCCCAAACCAGGCAAAGACCCCATCAAAAAGGAGAATTTCAGACCACTATCCCTGATAAATATGGATGCCAAAATTCTCAACAAAATTTTAGCTAATAGGATCCAACAGTACATTAAAAGGATCATCCACCATGACCAAGTGGGATTTATCCCTGGGATGCAAGGGTGGTTCAACATTTGCAAATCAATCAATGTGACAGAACACATTAATAAGAGGAGAGATAAGAACCATATGGTCCTCTCAGTTGATGCAGGAAAAGTATTTGACAAAATACAGCATCCTTTCCTGATTAAAACTCTTCAGAGTATAGGGATAGAGGGAACATTCCTCAATTTTATAAAATCCATCTATGAAAAACCCAGAGCGAATATCATTCTCAATGGGGAAAAGCTGAGAACCTTTCCCTTAAGATCAAGAACCTGACAAGGATGCCCACTCTCACCACTATTGTTCAACATAGTACTAAAAGTCCTAGCAACAGCAATCAGAGAACTGAAAGAAATAAAAGTTATTCAAATTAGCAAAGAAGAAGTCACACTCTCTCTCTTTGCAGAGGACATGATGCTTTATGTGGAAAACCCAAAAGACTCCACCCCCAAATTACTAGAACTCATACAGCAATTCAGTAATGTGGCAGGATACTATATCAATGCACAGAAATCAGTTGTTTTCTTATACACTAACAATGTAACTGTAGAAAGAGAAATTAGAGAATCAATTCCATTTACAATAGCACCAAAAACCATAAAATACCTCGGAATAAACCTAACCAAAGAGGTAAAGGATCTATACTCTAGGAACTACAGAACCCTCATGAAAGAAATTGAAGAAGACACAAAAAGATGGAAAAACATTCCATGCTCATGGATTGGAAGAATAAACATTGTTAAAATGTCTATCCTGCCCAGAGCAATCTATACCTTTAACAGCATCCTGATCAAAATACAATGGCATTTTTCAAAGTGCTGGAACAAACAATCCTAAAATTTGTATGGAATCAGAAAAGACCCTGAATCACCAAGGAAATGTTGAAACAAAGAAAAAAAAAAGTTGTGGGCATCATGTTGCCCGATTTCAAGCTATATTACAAAGCTGTGATCACCAAGACAGCCTGGTACTGGCAAAAAAAACCAAACACATAAACCAATGGAACAGAATAGAGAGCCCAGAAATGGACCCTCAACTCTACAGCCAAATAATCTTCGACAAAGCAGGAAAAAATATGCAATGGAAAAAAGACAGTCTCTTCAATAAATGGTGCTGGGAAAATTGGACAGCTATATACAGAAGAATGAAACTCGACCATTCTCTTACACCGTACACAAAGATAAACTCAGAATGGATGAAAGACCTCAATGTGAGACAGGAATCCATCAAAATCCTAGAGGAGAACATAGGCAGTAACCTCTTCAACATCGGCCACAGCAACTTCTTTCAGGATACATCTCCAAAGGCTAGTGAAACAAAAGTAAAATGAACTTTTGGGACTTCGTCAAGATAAAAAGCTTCTGCACAGCAAAGGAAACAGTCAACAAAACAAAGAGGCAACCCACAGAATGGGAGAAGATATTTGCAAATGACACTACAGACAAAGGGCTGATTTCCAAGATCTATAAAGAACTTCTCAAACTCAACACCCAAAAAAATAATCAAGTCAAAAAATGGACAGAAGGGGGGCCCCTGGGTGGCTCGGTTGGTTAAGCGACTGCCTTCGGCTCAGGTCATGATCCCAGGGTCCTGGGATCAAGCCCCACATCAGGCTCTCTGCTCAGCCGGAAGCCTGCTTCTTCCTCTCCCACTCCCCCTGCTTGTGTTCCCTCTCATGCTATCTCTCTCTCTCTCTCCCTGTCAAATAAATAAATAAAATCTTTAAAAAAAAAAATGGACAGAAGACATGAGCAGACACTTTTCCAAAGAAGACATAAAAATGGCTAACAGACACATGAAAAAGTGTTCATCATCATTAGCCATCAGGGAAATTCAAATCAAAACCACACTGAGATACCACCTTACACCAGTTAAAATGGCAAAAATTGACAAGGTAAGAAACAACAAATGTTGGAGAGGTTGTGGAGAAAGGGGGACCCTCTTACGCTGTTGGTGGGAATGCAAGTTGGGACAGCCATTTTGGAAAACAGTGTGGAGGTTCCTCAAAAATTTAAAAATAGAGCTACCCTACGACCCAGCAATTGCACTACTGGGTACTTACCCCAAAGACACAGATGTAGTGGAAAGAAGTGCCATATGTACCCCAATGTTCACAGCAACAGTGTTCACAATAGCCAAACTGTGGAAAGAGCCAAGATGCCCTTCAGTAGACAAATGACTAAAGGAGATGTGGTCCATATATACCATGGAATATTACTCAGCCATCAGAAAAGATGAATACGCAACTTTTGCACCAACATGAATGGGACTGGAAGAGATTATGTTAAGTGAAATAAGTCAAGCAGAGAAAGTCAATTATATGGTTTCACTTATTTGTGGAACATAAAGAGAAGCATGGAGGACATTAGGAGAAGGAAGGAAAAAATGAAGACAGGGGGCAGTTGGAGGGGGAGACAAAGCATAAGAGACTACGGACTCCAAGAAACAAACTGAGGGTTTTAGAGGGGAGGGGGTGGGGGGATAGGTTAGCCCGGTGGTGGGTATTAAGGAAGGCATGTATTGCATAGACCACTGGGTGTTTTATGCAAACAGTGAATCATGGAATACTACATCAAAAAGTAATGATGTACTGTATGGTGACTAACATAACATAAAAAAAAAAACTAGACATAATAAACTCCATCTGTATAAATTTAAAAATAAATAAATGTGCACTGGAGTCTCATTCAGTATTGACTTTGATGACATTTTAAGTTGCAACAATTTACTTTTTTATCTTAATTTTTATGCTTCAACCAAAATTTCTGGACCTTTGATCCATTTTTTTGTTTGGAGATATAACACAGCAGAATAGCAACTCTGAAAAATTCAAATAAAATGCATGTAAGCAATAATATGCAAAGGAAAAAAAAATGTGGGACAGCAATACTTAGATAAAATAGAGTTTAAAACAAAGGTTGTAACAAATGACAAACAAGGTCATTGCATAATGATGGAAGGGTCAATCCAAAAAGGGAATATAATAATTGTGAATATCCATGCTCTCAATATAGGAGCACTAAATATATAAACTAAGTATTAAGAAATGTAAAGGGAGAAATTCTTAGTAAGAAAATAATAGGGGAGTTTAAGACCCCACTTACTTCGATGGATAGATCATCCAGACAGAAAATCAATAAGGAAACAGTAGCTTTAAATCATAGATTAGAACAGTTGGACTTAACAGACGTATACAGAACATTCTATCCAAAACACATTCTTTTCAAGTGTTCATGGAACATTCTCTAGGACAGGTCACATGTTAGGCCACAAAACAAGTCTTAATAAATTTAAGAAGACTGAAATCGTATCAAACATCTTTTTTTACCACATTATGAAACTAGAAATCAATTATAAGAAAAAAAGTGGAAAAAACACACATGTGGAGGCTAAACAACATGCTACTAAACAATGTGTGTATGAAGAATTTAAGAGAAAATTTAAAAAATACATAGAGACAAAAGAAAATGGTAATACAATATTCTACAATATCTGGGATACAGGAAAAGCAGTTTTAGGAGGCATATAGACCTAAGGATACAGGCCCACCTCAAGAAACAAAAAACGTCTCAAATAAAAATCTAACTTTATAGTTAAAGGAACTAGGAAAAGAACAAAAACGCCCATAGTAGAAGGAGGGAAATAATAAAGATAAAAGTAGAAATAAGTGAAATAGAGACCAAAAAATAACAAAACCATACGAGAAAAGATCAATGAAACTAAGAGCTGGTTTTTTTAAAAGATAAAACTGAAACCTTAACTCAGGTTCATCAAGAAAAAAGAGAGAGAGAGGTCAACTAAACAAAATAAAATAAAAGAAATTATAACCAATACCACAGAAATACAAATGGTCATAAGATAATACTATGAACAATTATACACCAACAATTTATACAAACTGGAAGAAATTACTAAATTCCTAGAAACATATAATCTTCCAAAACTAAATCATGAAGAAATAGACTACCTGAACAGACCAATTACTAGTAATGAAACTGATTCAGGAAAAAAAATCCCAATGAACAGAAGTCCAGGAAGAGATGTCTCTCAGGTGAATTCTACCAAAGATTTAAAGAATAGCTGAACACCTGGGTGGCTCATTTGGTTAAGCGTCTGCCTTTGGCTCAGATAATGATCCCGGGGCCCTGGGGTCAAGTCCTACATTGGGCTCCCTGCGGTATGGGGAGTCTGCTTCTCCCTCTGAGCGCCCCCCCCCCCACTCATGCTGTCTCTCTTTCTCTCTCTCTCGCAAAAATAAAGTCTTAAAACAAAGGAAGAGTTTATAGATATTCTCACATTATTATAAAAATTGAGGAAGATGAAACACTTTTTTTTTTAAGATTTTATTTATTTATTTGAGAGAGAGAATGAGACAGAGAGAGCACGAGATGGGGGAGGGTCAGAGGGAGAAGCAGGCTCCCCGCCGAGCAGGGAGCCCGATGTGGGACTCGATCCCGGGACTCCAGGATCATGACCTGAGCCGAAGGCAGTCGCTTAACCAACTGAGCCACCCAGGCGCCCAAGATGAAACACTTCTAAACTCATTTTATGCGGCCAGCATTACCCTGATACCAAAACCACAAAGACATTACAGAAATGAAAATTACAGGCCGTATCACTAATGAGCATAGGTGCAAAATCCTCAACAAAATGTTAGCAAACCAAACTCAACAATACACTAAAAGTGTCATATTTCATGCCAACTGGAATTCATTCCAGGGATGCAAGATTGGTTTAACATTCACAAATCAATCAATGTGATACACCACATTAACAAAACAAAGTATAAAAATTCTGTCATCTTGATGCACAAAAGGCAAAATTCATCATCATTTCTGATTAAAAACTTTCAATGAAGTGGGTACAGAAGGAATGCTTTGCAACATAATAGAGGCCATATTTGACAAACCCACCGTTAGCATGCTCCATGGTCAAAAGCTGAGAGCTATTTTTTTAAGATCAGGAACAAGACAAGGATGCCTATTCTCCACTTTTATTCAACATAGTATAAAGTCGTAGCTATAGCAATTAGGCAAGAATAGAAATAAAAGACATCCAAACTAGAGATGAAGAAGTAAAACTGTCACTATTTGCAGATGACATACTGTGCAGAGAAAACCCTAAAGACTCCACCAAAAAACTATTAGACGTAATAAATGAATTCCGTAAAATTGTAGGATACAAAATCAATAAACAAAAATCTGTTGTGTTTCTATATAATAATAATGAACTATCAGAGAAATTAATAAAAAAAAAAAACACTTAAAATTGCATCAAAATGATTAAAATATCTAGGTGTAAATTTAACCAAAAGACTTGTATTCTGAAAACTGCAAGACACTGATGAAAGAAATTGAACATGACACAAATAAATGGAAAGATATATTGTGTTCATAGATTAAAAGAACTAATATTGTTAACATATCCATACTACTCAAAGCAATTTATAGATTCAGTGGAATCCCTGTCAGAATTCCAATGAAAATTTTCACAGAACTAGAATAAATCATCATAAAATTTGTATGGAACCACAAAAGATCCCAAATAACCAAAGAGTCTTGAGAAGGTACTTGAGAAAAGTATCACACTCCCAAATTTCAAACTGTACCAACAAAGCTATAATAATCAAACTAGTTACAGCACTTGTCTAAAAAGTGACACGTAAATCAATGGAATAAGATAAAGAGCCCAGAAATAAACCCGGTTTAGATCAGTTAATCTACCACAAAGGAAACAAGAATATACAATGGGGAAAAGATAGTCTTTTTAATAAGTGGTGCTGAGAAAAATGGACAGCTACATGCAAAATAATGAAACTAGACCACTTTCTTACACCATACACAAAAAATAAGCTCAAAATGCTTTAAAGACATAAACAAAGACCTGAAACAGTAAGACTTCTAGAAGAAAATATAGGCAGAAATGCTTTGATATCAGCCTGAGTAATTTTCTTTTGGATATATATCCTCATGCAAGGTTAACAAAAGAAAAAAAACAAAACAAAACAGTGAGACCACATCAAACTACAAAGCTTGTGCACAGTGAAGGAAACCATCAACAAAATGAAAAAGCAACCTACTGAGGGGAGAAGATACTTACAAATGACATATTGGCTAAGGACTTAATATCCAAAATACATAAAGAACTCATACAACTCAACAACAACAGCAACAACAAAACATTCAATTAAAAAATGGGCAGAGGATCTGAATAGACATTTCTCCAAAGAAGACATACAGATGGCCAATGGGCACATGGAAAGATACTCAGCATTACTAATCATTGGGAAAATGCCAATCAGAACCACAGTGAGATAACACCTCACACCTATCAGAATGGCTGGTATCAAAAAGATAAGAAATAACAGGTGTTGCTGAGGATGTGAAGAGGAAACCCTCTTGTACTGATGGTGAGAATATAAATTGGTCCAACCACTATGGATCACAGTACAAAGCTTCCTCAGAAAATTAAAAATAGAACTATTATATGATCCAGCAATCTCACTTCTGGGTATTTATTTGAAGAAAATGAAAACACTCATTTGAAGAGATATATGTACCCCTATGTTCATTGCAGCATTATTTACAATACCCAAAATATGAAAGCAGCCTAGGTGTCTACTGATAAATGAATTGATAAAGAAGATACGGTATACACACATATACACACACAATGGAATATTACTCAGCATAAAGAAAAGAATGAAATCTTGCCATTTATAACATATATTATATATATATTATTATATTATATATTAATATATTATATATTATTATATAATTAAAAATTAGAGGGTATCAAGCTAAGTGAAATAAATGAGACAGAGAAAGACATTAAGTATGATTTAACTTAAAAATGGACTCTAGAAAAACAAAGCAAATTAACAAACAAAACAGAAACAAACTCATAGATACAAAGAACAAAATGGTGGTTACCAGAATGAAGTGGGGTGAGAGAACAAGAAAAATAGGTGAAGGAGATTAAGAGGTACAAACTTCCAGTTATAAAATAAGTAAGTCATGGGAATGTAATGTACATCATAGGAAATATAGCCAATAATATTATATAATTTTGTATGGTGATAGATGGTCACTAGACCTGTCGTGGTGATCATTCCTAATGTATAAAAATATCAAATCACTATCTTGTTTATCTGAAACTAATATACTATTGTATGTCAATTATAATTCAACAAAACAAGATAATGTAGTTTTATGCTTTTTCAGCTTTGTTACTCTGAAAAGGTGATAGAATGGCTATTGATATAGTCAGTCCAAAGTGTCCATTACATCTAAGACTCAGAGATTCAGTCATATGCTGGTAAGAGATGGAATCAGAGTAGGAGGGAACACAGGGCAAAGAGCGTGAATAGAGGGAGGCTATTTATTTGGGACTGTCAGTGCAATAAACCTTCCACAAGCAGCAATAGAGATAACCACTAATATATAAGGGGTGTTATGCAAAGGACTCCAGGAGAGATTTAATGTGAAGAAGAGAGGAGAATCAGTGGAAAAATTAATACTGTAAAACTAAGAGATAAGAAAAATGATGTCATTAAGGAGAGTTAGGTAAGTAGGAAGGAATGCTTGTTTAGTTTAGTTTGGATATATTGAATTTGAGGAAACATTGAAGTAATCTAAATGTAGGCATAGGGAAATATGAAAATAAAATTTGTAAGAAAGGAAAGGGACATATCTAAAAATTTGGAAAACAATCACTAATATATGGCAATCATGAAATCAGAAAGAAAACAGGGACTCAGAGAAAAGTAAGGTGGAATAGGAAAGGATGTACAAACAAAGAAAAGAAGACAAGCTTTATTTCAGTAAGTTTGTTAGATGACTATTATAAATGTCAGGCTTAAATGGTTTAAAATTTTTGTCAGATATACAGTAATATATATTTATTACATATAATATGGATTATGCAAGATATCTATAAAAATACTAATACTAATATCATACTCCATATTTTATGTCTTTCCAGTTTTCTTTTTAACTTAGAGGTTTTTGCTCCCCAAAACATTTGTATCATACAGCATATAGTTTTGTATTCTGCTTTCTTGTGAAACACAGTATATCATTAGCACTTTTCATGATTTTTGCATTCCTAAGGAAATGTGATTTTTAGTGACTCAGTAGTTTCTTATGATATCCACGTTCTTGATTTATTTAGTCTTTGTTGAACATATAGGATATTGCTGTATGCATTAACCACTGATAATATGAATCATTTTCTGAAACTGATTCATGGAGATACATTTCAGAAGTTGACCTTATTGCATTAACTGCATTCAACTCATATTAGCTATTTGTATCCCAAACTTACATATTAAGATGATTTTCCTGAAAAAGCAGAGATATTTTTTTGAAAAACATAGATATCAAACTAATTATTTAAAACAACTATTTCTTAGAACTTCTAAAAAATAATTTAAAAAGTCATGTAAGTTTACTGTTAACAGAATTAGCCTCTCCAGTGTAAGCTAAGAATCTAGATAAATATATGAATTAGTGAACTTTAGAAAACTGACATAGCCTGGGTAGTTACGTCAGTTAAGCATCTGCGTTAGGCTCAGGTCATGATCTCCAGGTCCTAGGATCCAGCCCCTGCATCAGGCTCCCCGCTCAGCAGGGTGTCTGCTTCTGCCCCTCCTCCCCACTCGTGCTCTCTCTCTCAAATAAATAAATACAATCTTTAAAAAAATAGGTGATTCCTGAGATGAGGGAAACAAATTATATGAGCCCCATGATCCCTTGACTTTTGGTCTAGAGGACCTTTCTGGACTGTGGCATAGGTGGAACCCAGCCAAATCACAATAGTCTCACTAAACTGAAGGGGCAGAAAGTGAAGTTCAGGAGTGCTGATATAGGTAGTATTTCTGGATCAGGGTCAGGGAGGGAAGGAAATTGTGAAGAAGAGCCCAAGAAATTTACACAGAGCCTTTCTTTATTGAATACTAAGCTGTGCATGTGTAGGAGGACCTTTCACAAGGCCAAGCAAAGAAAATCTTCTCAGAAAGGAACTACTACAAAGAAGCTGTGAGTTGAACGACACATGAGTGCTTGGGACTATTCAAATTCCATCCAGCCATAATGGCAAGACCTTATTTAATGCACCAGGCATAGAGTAGAGACCCTAAAAGGTTACACTTAGCTGTATGGTAACTTATAGTCCTAGGATAAAAGCTATGGTAGAATGATTCTAACAAAATTTAGAAACAGGCCTTGAAAGGATCTTGCTGATTCACAGCTAGATTTACTGCCCACTGGAACAGTATAATACAGAAAGTCAGCAACATGGTATCATTAATGTCTAGCATCCTTTCAGAAATTGAAACATGAGAAGAAGCAAAGATGTATGATCCATAACCATTAGAAAAAATCAATTAATAGAAATATAACCAGAAATGACAGAAATAATGGAATTAGCATACAAGTTCCAATAGCTATTATAAATATGTTAAAAGAAAACCTGAGTACTAAGGGGAAAATTGGAAATTTCAGTACAAAAATAAGAGTAATATATGTGATAAAACTGTTAAAAACAGAATAGGTAAGTATAAATATGAAAGTATCTTTGCCCATAATCAACAATTTAGATTAAACATACACATTCCTTGAAAGATTAAAATTACCAAAACTGGTAGTAGAAAACATAAATTACCCTATTCTGATTAAATAAATTATATTTAAAATTATAAACCTCTCCACAAAGATCACTCCAGTTCCAAATGAATTCTGCCATACATACATTTGAAGAAATAACAGCACTTTTAAACTTTTTAGAAGAGACAGTAGGGAATATTTCATAACTCGTTTTATGAGATCAGCATTATCTCAATATCAAAACCAAACACATCACAAGTAAAACAAAAACAAATTCAGACCAATATTTCTGATGAACATAGAAGTAAAATCCTTACTGCATATTAGTAATAGAATCCAGCAACATATAAAAAGAATAATACATAATGATCAAGTGGGATTTATCACAGGAATGCAACGTTATTTTCACATTCATAAGACAATGGATATAAATCACAATATTAACAGACTTATCAAGAAATTCATATGATCTCAGTACATGCAGAAAATGCACTTGGCAAAATTTACCACCCTTTCATGAATTAAAAAATATGTATATCAACATAGGAATAGAAGCAAAGTTTCTCAACCTGATAAAAGTTCTTTCTATGAAAAACCTCTAGATATAACCAGTGGTGAAAGACTGAATGTTTTTCCCCAAGACTATAAATTAAGGATGGATGTTATCTCTCATCTCTTCTGTTTAGCATTGTACTAGAGATCCCAGCCATTTCAAGCTACTGTACTTTTAGAAAGGAAGAAGTAAAGGGTCTCCTGGGTGGCTCAGTTGTTAAGCGTCTGCCTTCGGCTCAGGTCATGATCCCAAGGTCCTGGGATGGATCCCTGCATCGGGCTCACTGCTCAGCCAGGAACCTGCTTCTCCCTCTCCTGCTCCCCCTGCTTGTGTTCCCTCTCTAGCTGTCTCTCTCTCTCTGTCTCTCTCTGTCAAATAAATAAATAAAATCTTTAAAAAAAAAAAAAAAAGAAAAAGAAAGGAAGAAGTAAAACTATATTTAGGGCCAACATGATCAGGAATGTAGAAAATCTTAGAGAGTTTACCAAAAAGCTACCAAATCTTGAAATAGACCCACCCACATACGGCTAATTGATTTTAGACATAGCAAAGGTAACCCAACTGAAAAAGAACAGACCAACAATTCAATATAAAAACAAGCAAAAAATTTGAACACAAAAAAGAAGATATACTAATGGCCAATAAATACATGAATAGTGCACAATATCATCAGTCATCAGAGAAATATGTTGAACAGTGGCCAGAATGGCTAAAATTGAAAAGACTAACAATACTAAATTTTGGTAGGGTGTGGGAACTATAAATTGCTACTGGGAATGTAAAGCAGACTGGCAGTTTCTCAGAAAGTTAATTATATACTTACCATACGGCTGAACAATTCAATAGCTATGCTGACATAAACAATTGTTCAGGAGTGTACATAGCATTTTAATTTTGAGTATCTGGAAATAACTCATATTTCCATGACAGAATCAATGAACAAGTTATCTTAAACATGTTCAGTGGAATACTGAATTCAGTGTTGAATCAGTGATACACACAACAGCATAGATGGACCTAAAAAAATACTAGGCTAGGGCGCCTGGGTGGCTCAGTTGGTTAAGCGACTGCCTTCGGCTCAGGTCATGATCCTGGAGTCCCGGGATCGAGTCCCACATCAGGCTCCCTGCTGAGCAGGGAGTCTGCTTCTCCCTCTGACCCTCCCCCCTCTCATGCTATCTCTATGTCATTCTCTCTCTCAAATAAATAAATAAAATCTTTAAAAAAAATAAAAATTAAAAATAAAATAAAAATAAAAAAATACTAGGCTAAGTAAAATAAGCTAGATACAAAAGAACATATATGGTATGATTAAATTTCTATGAAGTTCTAAAATTAGGCAGAACTAATGTATGGTGAAAGATATTGCAGCAGTGGTTGACTTAGGGAGTGGTCCTGGGATTGACTGGAAAGGGGCATGCAGGACTGGGGTGTGGGTAGATGGGTGTATGCAGCTGTCACTCACTGTTCATCAAAATGTGCACTGAAGATCTGGGCATTCCACTCTGTGAACTATACCTCATTTAAAATATATTTTTTGAAATCTAACTTTTTTATCTGAACCCAAAGTAAATATAATAATGTAATTTTTCTCAATTTTATACTCAGTTTTTTAGTTCACTTTGAAGACTGTTTCTTTATTCCTATCATAATGAATGCTAAGATGTCACCAAGAACTGTATGAAAAACAATTTTAGTTTATAATGATGGAAAGCTTTCTAAATAATCACTAAGTCAAAATGAACATATAGTATGATAAAATAATATAATATATATGACTCTGATTCAGTTTCTAACGTACTAGTATACCAGATGCAGGAGAGATCCTATCTTTTAAAAATTGGTGAGAAATATAATAACTATTATGATAGACATTTACAGAGCCTTATTATGTGGCCAACATGATTCTGAACATTTTATACTTCTCTAAGGCTTCTACATATATTTTCTGTTTAAAATAGATAGCTACTAATTTTAATTTTCTGGTTATGTCATTTAATTCTCCCAACTACACGATGAAGTAGTATTGTTCCCATTTTACAAAAGAGGGTAAGTGGGATTAGAAGATTAGAGTAACCAGCCTGCAGGCACAGTCAGCACAGTACCAATTACTGAACTCAGGAAGTCTGACTCCAGAGTCTGGAAGATCAACTATGCAATATTTCCTGTTACTGTCTGATCACCATAGTTCTCTGCATTTCACTGACATTGTTTTATATTTTAACTTGTCATCTACAACTCATATGTATATTTTCCCACTTATTTTTTATATAAGTAAAATTACTGTAGGTAATATATTTGTATCAATTTTAATATCTGCTTCTGTAATCTGTGAACCAGATTTTTGAGAAGGTGGGTTTGTATCATGATCTTGCGATCTTTTCTATAGCTGTACTTACTTAAATGCAGTTCTCTTGGGTCTTGAAAAAATTGTTTATATGATGCTAAGGATAACACTTTCATAGTATCTTGACAAGCATGTATTTTGTGTACACCTATTTGGAATCTTTTCTTTATCAACTGATTAAAATTAAGAGTTTTCATTTATTTGGAGTGACAGAATTTTCTCATCATGATTATTGTATACTTACCATCTGTGACATAATCACTTTGGTTTTCTATTTATTTTGAAAATGACTTTGAAAAAGTGGCTTCTGTGGGATTCCATAAACTGCTGACATATTGATTTAATAAGGGCCTGCATTGTTTGGCTGTGCAAAACTGAGAACAAAATCAAGATATTGATTTTATTTTTTTATTTATTTATTTATTTTTTTTTTTTAAGATATTGATTTTAATTTCTCAATCATTATGCCATTGGGACCTTGTGTTGGAAAGCTTTGTGAGTAGCTCCTTTCAATGGCTTTCTTCCTCTTCAAGCAGCTGTCATTTAGGAAAAGCCTGTCAGTAAACAAATAGTTACAAAGCATCCGTGGGATGAATATGTCTATCAAAGGCAATGGACAAGTTTTCTGTTTTGTTTATAAGAATTTTGTTAATAAATTTACAGATTTCTCTGGATAACTAGATGGTATGTGATTTTCATAGAATCAGCCTTCTGATCAGGAACTAACTAAAATTTTATGCTACTGAAATCTAGCTTATCAATATGTTTTATTTTTAAACTTTAACAAAAGTAGTGTTCTGTTTATGTGGAAAGATGTCATGGAAAAAGAGGCATGATAATGCTGCTATAAACATTGGGATGCATGTATCCCTTTGAATTAGCATTTTTGTATTTGGGTAAATACCTAGTAGCACAATTGCTGGGTCATAGGGTAGTTCTATTTTTAGCTTTTTGAGGAACCTCCATACTGTTTTCCAGAGTGGCCGTACCAGTTTGCGTTCCTTCCGACAGCATACAAGGGCTTCCCTTTCTCCACATCCTCACCAACACCTTTTGTTTCTTGTGGTGTTAATTCTTGTGAGGTGATATCTCATTGTAGTTTTGATTTGTGTTTCCCTGAAGATGAGTGATGTTGAGCAACTTTTCATGTGTCTGGTGGCCATCTGATGTACCTCTTTGGCAAAATGTCTATTCATGTCTTCTGCCTATTTTTTAACTGGATTATTTGGTTTTTGGGTGTTGAGTTTCACAAGTTCTTTATATATTTTGGATACTAATCCTTTATCGGATATGTCATTTGCACATATATAATTCCATAGGATTTTAGTTTTGTTGATTGTTTTCTTTGTTGTGCGGAGGCTTTTTATTTCAATGAAGTCCCAATAGTTTATTTTTGCTTTGTTTCCCTTGCCTCAGGAGACATATCTAGTAGGACGTTGCTATAGCCGATATCAAAGAGGTTACTGCCTGTGTTCTCCTCTGGGATTTGGATGGTTTCCTGTGTCCCATTTAGGTCTTTCATCCATTTTGAACTTATTTTTGTGTATGGTGTGAAAAAGTGGTTCAGTTTCACTCTTTTATGTGTTGCTATCCAGTTTTCCCAACACCACTTGTTAAGAGACTGTCCTTTTTCCATTAGATTTTTTTTCCTGCTTTGTCAAAGCAAGATTAATTGACCATATAGTTGTGGGTTCATTTCTGGGTTTTCCACTCTGTGCCATTGACCTATGTATATATTTTTTGTAGAAGGAGCCCAAATGTCCATCAACTGATGAATGGATGAGGAAGATGTGGTATGTGTGTGTGTGTGTGTGTGTGTAATGAAATATTACTCAGCCATAAAAAAGAATGAAATCTTGCCATGTGCAATGATATGGATGGAGCTAGAGGGTATTATGCTAAGTGAAGTCAGAGAAAGACAAATACCATATGATTTCACTCATATGTGGAATTTAAGAAGCAAAACAAATGAATATAGGGGGAAAAAAGGAGAGAAGAAAACCAAGAAACAGATTCTCAACCCTACAGAACAAACTGATGATTACCAGAGGGGAGGTGGGGGCGGGGCAGAAATGGGTTAGTAGGTGATGGGGATAAAGAGTACATTTATTGTGATGAGCACCAGGTGTTATATGTAAGTGTTGCATCACTAAATTCTACACCTGAAACTAGTATTACACTGTGTACACTGTATGTTAACTAACTAGAATTTAAATAAAAACTAAAAAGGGGGAAGCACCCGGGTGGCTCAGTTGGTTAAGCATATGACTCTTGAGTTCAGCTCAGGTCATGATCTCAGGGTCGAGAGATTGAGCCCCAAAATGGCCTCCATGCTCAGCAGGGAGTCTGCTTGAGATTCTCTCACTCCTCTCCCTCTGCCCCAAGGCCCTGCACTCTCTCTTGCTCTCTCTCTCAATCTCTCTCTAAAATAAATAAGTAAATCTGTTTTAAAAACTTTTTAAAAAAGAAAAAGAGGCATAAATGCTTAGTTTATACTTTATATTAATGTTAAAGAATCCTAACTCCAGTCCAGCTCCAATCTGGGCCCTATTAACCAACCACTCACCTTGATATGAGGGTAAGTAGGAAGGTAGCAAAGATAGCATTTTATAAAGAAGCTGAAATCAATCAAAAGAGTTTCTGTGGAGTGTCAAGTAAAATCAGATAGGCAGAGAGAGAATGCCAAAGCAAGACAGGAAGTAGACAGTGTGAAGGTTCAGGGGGGTCAGTCTTGACCCTGGCAAAATACTTGCTGACACTTGTGAGCAAACTCATGGCTGAATTGCCAAATTGAATTCTATGAGTCAGAGAGATATATTTATTCAACACAAGCTTTACAAATAATTTTAAAGAGATAGACAATCAAAGGGCACAGATGATGTAGAAAGGGATGTGGGACATCCTGTGTGGTTCACAGGGTCCTTGTTTGAGACACGTCTCTCTGTATTTGAATGATGGATGAGGTCCCCCAGTGAGATTCTACAGGGTTTTTCACACAGTGGGAGCTTTAAGTTGGTAAACATCTCCATTTCATAACCCAGAGAATTTTACAGGTAATATGATGATCTTCAAGGAGCCATGTCTTCTAGATTCTGAGTCTTTTTAGTATAAGTAATTATACTAAATTAGGATTAATTAATTAATTCCTAATTAATGAATTAGGAATTTTCTACTAAGGACATTAAATAGCATAAAATTTCTTCTTAATAGCAAATGCCAGGAGGCCCACTTGAGGAGATAGACCTAGTCATCAGCCTCCTTTTCTTTCCCTGTGGCATATTCCCAGTAAGTACCAGCAGCTTTATTTTTTCCTCCTAACTCACTGTCAAGTTCCTGAGGCTTCAGTGTGCTAGGAGAATTGTTTATGAAACCGAGTCAGCTAAGAAAGAAAATTTCTTTATAAAGGTATATTTCAGTTGTTGACATGGTAAACAGGTTTATAATACTCCCCCAATAAATCTATATAATTTATAATAAAAGATGAATACTAAGATTACATAATGAACTACACATCAATAAGAAAAGGAGTTAAACAATCCAATAGAAAATTGGGCTAACAACATGAAAAGTCAGATTAAGAGAAGAGGAAACATGAAAGGAAAATTGATATGAATGATGTTCAACTTCAGCAATGACAGGGAAATGAAAATTTAAAAAGCAGTAGGATGTTTCACACAGAATATATTGACATAAACAAAAAACAACAATATCAGGTGTTAGTGATTATGTGGATAAATGGAATTTGTCACTGAGTAAAGCTGAAGATGTGTGTTTTCTAAGATAGAGCAGGGCTACTGGACAAAGGAGATCTGTGCTCATTTTAACATTTTTGTAATAACTAAAAATTGGAAATAACAGTGCCCATTTGTAAAAGATGGCTGGATGTGGTATATCAAAAATGAATATTCTGTAGCAGTTAAAATGAATAAATCAGGTCTTCATGTATTAACAGTGATAAATTTTGAAAACTGTAATGTCAAGTTATAAGGAAGAACAAAGTATTGAAGGAATAGAGCTACCCAAATATACCGTTTTGAAAATTATATTCAAAAAATTTTGCACACACACAACCCACACAAGACACTCTTTCAGTATATCCATACTTTTTTTTTTTTTTTAAAGATTTTATTTATTTATTTGATAGAGCGAGAGAGCACAAGCAGGGGCAACAGTAGAGGGAGAGGGAGAAGCAGGCTCCCCGTCAAGCAGGGAGCCCGATGCAGGGCTCGATCCCAGGACCCTGGGATCATGACCTGAGCCAAAGGCAGACGCTTAACCATCTGAGCCACCCACGCACCCCAGAATATCCATACTTTTAAAGAGTCTTTTAAAAATACAGAATCTGAAGTAAATGTGAGAAATTATTTTTTTAATTCAAGTTAGTTAACATACAGTGCAGCACTGGTTTCAGGAGCAGAATCCAGTGATTGATTCATCACCCACATACAACATTCAGTGTTCATCCCAACAAGTGCCCTCTTTAATACCCATCATCTGTTTAGCCCATCCCCCCACCAACCTCCCCTCCAGCAATCCTGTTTGTTCTGTATATTTAAGAGTCTCTTATGGTTTGCCTCCCTCTCTCTTTTTATCTTATTTTATTTTTCCTTCCCTTCCCGTATGTTCATCTGTTTTGTTTCTTAAATTCTACATATGACTGAAATCACTAGATACTTGTCTTTCTCTGGTTGACTTATTTTGCTTAGCATAATACACTCTAGTCCCATCCACGTTGTTGCAAATGGCAAGATTTCATTCTTTTTGATCACTGCGTAGTATTCCTGTGTATGTGTGTGTGTGTGTGTGTGTACACACACATCTCCTTCATCCATTCATCAGTTGATGGACATTTGGGTTTTTTCCATAATTTGGCTGCTGTTGATAGTACTGCTATAAACACTGGGGTGCATGTGCCCCCATCCAATCAGCATTTTTTATCATTTGGATAAAAACCCAGTAGTGCAATTGCTGGGTCATAGGTTAGTTCTATTTTTAACTTTTTGAGGAACCTCCATACTGTTCTCCAGAGTGGCTGTACCAATTTGTATTCTCACCAACATTGTAAAAGTGTTCTCCTTTTTCCCCATCCACACCAATAACAGCTGTTGTTCCTTGAGTTGTTAATTTTAGCCATTCTGATAGGTGTGAGGTGGTATCTTATGGTTGTTTTGATTTGTATTTCCCTGCTGATGGGTGATGTTGAGCAAATTTTCATGTGTCTGTTAGCCATCTGGATGTCATCTTTAGAAAAGTGTCTATTCATATCTTCTGCCCATTTCTTAACTGGATTGTTTTTTGGGTCACCACATTAATAAAAGAAAGGATAAGAACCATGTGATCTTCTCAATAGATGCAGAAAAATTATTTGACAAAATATAGCAACCTTTCTTGATAAAAACCCTCAAGAAAGTAGGGACTGAAGAAACATATCTCAACATCATAAAGGCCATATACAAAAGACTCACAGGTAATATCATCCTCAATGGGAAAAAATTGAGAGCTTTTCCCCTAAGGTCAGGAATACGACAGGGATGTCCACTGTCACCACTGTTGTTCAACATAGTACTGGAAGTCCTAGCCTCAGCAATCAGACAACAACAAAATGAGTATTTAAAAGGTAGGCATCCAAATCAGCAAGGAAGAAGTCAAACATTCACTATTTGCAGACAACATGATACTCTATGTAGAAAACCTGAAAGACTCCACCAAAAATTTGTTAGAACTGATACACAAATTCAGCAAAATTTCAGTATGTAAAATCAGTGTACAGAAATCTGTTGCATTTCTATACACCAATAATGAAACAAAAAATGAGAAATTAAGGAATCAATCCCATTTACAATTGCACCTAAAACCACAAGATATGTAGGAATAAACCTAACCAAAGAGGTAAAAGATCTGTACACTGAAAACTATAGAACACTTATGAAAGAAATTGAAGAAGACACAAAGAAGTGGAAAAACATTCCATGCTCATGGACTGGAAAAACAAATATTGTTAAAATGTCTATACTACCCAAAGCAATCTACACATTCAGTGCAATCCCCAATCAAAATAACACCAGCATTTTTCACAGAGCTAGAACAAACAATTCTAAAGTTTGTATGGAACAAGAAAAGACCCCAAATAGCCAAAGTAATGTTGAAAAAGAAAACCAAAGCTGGAGGCATCACAGTTCCAGACTTCAAGCTGTATTACAAAGCTGTAATCATCAAGACAGTATGGTACTGGCACAAAAACAGACACATAGATGAATGGAACAGAATAGAGAACCCAGTGGGCTCCTGGGTGGCTCAGTCGTTAAGCGTCTGCCTTCGGCTCAGGTCATGATCCCAGGGTCCTGGGATCGAGTGCCGCATCGGGCTCCCTGCTCGGCAGGAAGCCTGCTTCTCCCTCTCCCACTCCCCCTGCTTGTGTTCCTGCTCTCGCTATCTCTCTCTCTGTCAAATAAATAAATAAAATCTTAAAAAAAAAAAAATAATAGAGAACCCAGTAATGGACCCACAACTCTATGGTCGATTAATCTTTGACAAAGCAGGAAAGAATATCCAATGGAAAAAAAGACAGTCTCTTCAACAAATGGTGTTGGGAAAACTGGACAGTGACAAGCAGAAGAATGAAACTGGACCAATTTCCTACACCATACACAAAAATAAATTCAAAATGAATGAACGACCTAGATGTCAGACAGGAAACCATCAAAATCCTAGAGAAGAACACAGGCAGCAACCTTTTTGACTTCAGATACAGCAACTTCCTACTAGACCTGTCTCTGGAGGCAAGGGAAACAAAAGCAAAAATGAACTATTGGGACCTTATCAAGATAAAAAGCTTCTGGACAGCGAAGGAAACAATCAACAAAACTATGGAATAGGCAGCCTATGGAATGGGGGAAGATATTTGCAAAGGACATATCACATAAAGGGTTGGTATCCAAAATCTATAAAGAACTTACAAAACTCAACACCCAAAAGACAAATGTGAGAAACCATTAACAAGCATTGAAAATATATAGTGGACTCAAGAGTCATGCTTTTTTCACCTGTGAAATATTTTTATGATGAAAAATATTTCAGAATTAAAAATATAAAACATTCTAAAATAAAGTCTCCCTGGATATCAGAACTATTTTGATTTAAAATGAAACCTTAGTTTTTAATGGCTTTTTTACAGAAATATGTCTCTCTTTAAATACAGTTCATACTTCTAATCAGCATATTGTTGGGTATAGTAGCCAAGCTATTAAAAATGAATAATGCTTTTGGAATATTGATAAGAATGGGGTGAAATCTGAATTTAGAGTATCCTATGCATACTCATATTAAATACTTCAGAAACCTAATGCTTACAAAGTAGATGACATTTCTACATGAAATAGATTTTTCTTTTAATTGGAAGGAAAGCATATTATAGCAGAAGAAAACTCAAAAACTTTGCTGCCTACATCAGGGAGCATTTTTACTATTCAAATATCTGTTTAACTGACTTGTTAAATAAAATAAAAGCTAAGCAATTCATTTATAAAAATGGAACATGCAAATTAAATGTTCTGAATCTGGAATGAGTTTGTACATACTTTCTCCAAAGTAAACTAATTTTCTATATCAGGGCAAAATGTAACAACTTAAATAAGCATTTTTTAACAAGATAAAGAGAAAAGTAATCATAGCTCTGAGCAACAAACAGCTGACCTATTTCCGTTGATAGAGGAAGCACATTTTCTGAAATTATGCATATTTTGATCATATCTAACAACTAGAAAGCCTGGCTCAGTCAGCAGTCAATCCATTAGGGAGAATAGTTTGCATCAAACTGTGCTCAAGTGGACAATATAGAGGTTAGGGGTTCTCAGCACTGGATTTTCTTTTCTTATTTTGGATCGTTTTACAAGAACTTAGGAGAAATTCCTGATAATGAGCTCTATTTTAGATTAGTGCTGTTTCTCCTTTACCAGTGTTTTTAGTGCAAATAATTAAATAGTAGGTAAGGATGGAGCAAGGCATAAAATTCTCCAAAATACACTCTTGGCCTAAATATTTCTACATTGCTGAATGCCTTTTTGAAGCTGCTGCTTATGAAGAAAAACTTATCTGTGAGCTCAACTGGCAACAAAGTTGAAAGTTAGCTAGGGCATTTGCCACACATAAGCTAGATCTTTTTTTTTTTTTTTAACAGATTTTTTTTTTTTTTTTTAAGATTTTATTTATTTATTTGACAGGGAGAGACACAGCGAGAGAGGAAACACAAGCAGGGGGAGTGGGAGAGAGAGAAGCAGGCTTCCTGCGGAGCAGGGAGCCTGATGCGGGGCTCGATCCCAGGATGCTGGGATCATGACCTGAGCCGAAGGCAGACGCTTAACGACTGAGCCACCCAGGTGCCTCTAAGCTAGATCTTTTTAAAAGAAGTTCTCCAAGGGTAAGCTAAATCATTGTGTCTAAGAGCATGAGCTTTAGGGAATCAAATGCCTGGTTAAAATGGCATGTGATCTCTGAAGTAGTCTCTTTTGTAAACAAATCAAACCTGAAGGCTCTAGAATGAATTACAAACTTACAGGCAATACAGAAGAGAGGGACATGTTAAATTAACCATGAAGATGTAGTTGGTAAATTCAGACTGCACAGGAAAAATAACTCATTATCTTCAACAGATAGACTGCATTATAATGAGAAGGTTGGGGAGAAAAAGAGGAAGAGGGAGCCTATATTTTAAGAGAGTAGAGAGACATATTAACCTGTTGCTGTTATCAGAGATTGATGAACTGTGGTCCGTGGGCCAAATATGGACTGCTACCTGCTTTTGTAAATAAAGTTTTATTGGAACACAGCCATGTTTATTCATTTATGTCTAGTCTATGGCTGCTTTTGCACCAAAAGAGCAGAATTAAGTAGTTGCAGCAGAGACCATATGGCCAGTAAAACATCAAATATTTACTATCTGGCTCTGTACAAAAAGGGTTTGCCAATACCTGCTACATATGAATCTTACTTGTATACTGACTTGAACAAACTAGAAAATATAATAAATTATAAGACACTTGGAGAAAGTTGAACACTGTATATGATGATATTAGGGAATTGTTAAATTTTTTAGATGTGATAGTATTATTGTGGTAATGTTTTTAGAGGGTCCTTATTTTTTAGAAATAAATATTTAAGGATTAAATAAAATAAAAATAATAATGCTTTTATTTTATTTTTATTTTATTATGTTATGTTAGTCACCATACATCATTAGTTTTTGATGTAGTGATCCATGCTTCATTGTTTTCGTATAATAATGCTTTTAAACCTGAATTTTTTTTCTCTTAAAATAGTGACAGCAATAGTATCTATCGCATACTATCGCAATAGTATCTATTGCAAAAATACTATCGCATTTTTGTGGGTCTCATTAATGATCCATATTTGCCTTTAGCAAACAACATCCTAAGTGCCCAATGCTGTTGCCTGCTGTTATTGTTACTATTTAACAAGATATAAAGCTTAAAATACAAAACTGCTCTGACATTAATATGCACTTATAAAAATGAATGATACTAGAACCATCTTCAAGAGCAGTTTTTCAGGTGTTTTGTTTGATAGCTCATGGTCTCTAAACCGTCTTCTGTGGAAGACAGACATGGGTAACCACAAAGATTGTTGTTTTATTCGTTCCCCTCAACACAAACATTGGACAAATATTTAAGAAACAATCGAAGAGGTGCCAAATTGGTCTGGTGCTAATGTCTGTGACACTGTGCATCTGAAGAGGGCTGAAAGATTTTTCCCAGGAAGCCAGAAAATACATTTTTCATGCTTTATAATTTTGCTTTTGCATAGTGAGTAATACTTTAAATTCTTAAAGTTCAAAATCCAAAATGTGACTTACTTTGCATTGGTGGTATAGTGTGAGCACAGCTACCTTCCAAAATGTGGCTGGATGACACGGGGTACGTTCATCACAGTCTCTCTCCTACTGATTCAAACTTAAAATTTTGAAAAGAAATATAAAAGAAACAACTACCTGAGGACTCTAAAATGTGAATTGTTAAGGAGGACAATTGTTAAGGAAGAAAAAAAAAGTATGGAATCTGTTTCCCTTTTTTTTCTCTCTTATCTCCCAGACATGATCCAAGAGCAGCCTCACTCAAGGAAGTATCCAGTGCTTGAGAGTCACAAGAGCTTGGACAGAAACAGGTCTTTCTGGCAAGCAGACAGGGAACAGGGCCTTTATGAGCTGGAAAGTATGGCAGGAATCCTTGAGATGTTCATTTTTGCTTTTGTTTTCTCTCCATTCCCTTCAGTAGTGGTCATAGTCATTTAACTGTGCACAAATGGCAGGAAGGCTTAAAACTCTGAGAGAAACCCAAGCCTTTCTGGCAAGAAGTGAGGAAAAAGAGGAGAGGATGGGGGTGGGGATATAAATTCTGATTATCTTCTAGAGACATTAGGCATCATTTTTTTGTTGTTGTTGTTTTGTTTTGAGGCCGATTTTCACAGAATTGACTATCACGAGTTTGTGGGGTGGTGGGATGTTGATTAAAAAAATTACTTAGCCGGGGCGCCTGGGTGGCTCAGTCAGTTAAGCAACTGCCTTCAGCTCGGGTCGTGATCCCGGGGTCCTGGGATCAAGCCCCGCATCGGGCTCCCTGCTCGGCAGGAAGCCTGCTTCTCCCTCTCCCACTCCCCCTTCTTGTGTTCCCTCTCTTGCTATGTCTCTCTCTGCCAAATAAATAAATAAAATCTTTAAAAAAAAATAAAAAAATAAAAAATTATTTAGCCTTTTAGAAACCTCTTGATGTTTTAGACACTATCTTTAGATAAATGCTTTAAGGTTGAATGGCATTTAAATAGTGACTATTGGGGGCGCCTGGGTGGCTCAGTTGGTTAAGCGACTGCCTTCGGCTCAGGTCATGATCCTGGAGTCCTGGGATCGAGTCCCGCATCGGGCTCCCTGCTCGGCGGGGAGTCTGCTTCTCCCTCTGACCCTATCCCCTCTCATGCTCTCTCTATCTCATTGTCTCTCTCAAATAAATAAATAAAATCTTTAATAAATAAATAAATAAATAAATAGTGACTATTGAAAGTAACCCAGCAATTGCTTTATTATTTACCCGAAGAATAGAAAAATACAAATGCAAAGGAACACATGCCCCTGATGTTTCTAGCAGCATTATCTACAATCCCAAATTATGGAGAGAGCCCAAGTGTCCATTGACTGATGAATGGATAAAGAAGATGTGAGAGAGAGAGAGAGATAGATATATGGAATATTACTCAACCATCAAAAATAATGAAATCTTGCCATTTGCAACAACATGCATGGAGCTAGAGAGTATTATGCTAAGTGAAATAAGTCAGTCAGAGAAAGACAAATACCATATGATTTCACTCCTATGTGGAATATAAGAAACAAAGCAAATGAGCAAAGGGGGAAAGAAAAAGAGACATAGGCAGACCAAGAAACAGACTCTTAACTGTAGAGAACAAACTGATGGTTACTAGAGGAGAGGTGGGTGGGGGGATGGGTGAAATAGGTGATGGGGATTAAGAAGGGCACTTGTGATGAGCACTGGTGTTGTACAGAAGTTTTGAATCACTATATTGCACACCTGAAACTAATATTACATTGTAAGGTAACTAACTGGAATTTAAATAAAAACTTAAAAAAAAAAAGTGAAACACCATCACAGTATTTTTGTGGAGTATGACTTCCACTTAGATGATTTTGCTGAGAAGTTAACACAGGAAGTTTTGTTTTATTTTTGTCTGAAAGTAAAGTGTCTTTAGATCAATTAAAGATGCCTTACTTTGCAAAATCTTCTCAATTACCATAATATCCTCATTAAATGTTTGGTAATTTTAATTACCCTTCTTTCTGTTTCAGTTCAAAGCTACAGGCCTGTTGGGAAAAAAAAAAAAAAAAAGGAGAAATCTATAAAGATGTAGGCAGAAGTTTCTTTTTAAAACCTATTAAAGAACAAGTGGTTCAAACTAACCATTCGAATAGCTAGTTCATGCTAGAGGGCATAATCAATCAGAGATAAAGAAAGACCAGGATGATTTAGCACTCAAGGCCATGTACTGTATACTTGTGAATATTAAATGGCCTCTGTGCCCTAATTTCAGAAGCCATATCTGAAGAGGCTGTAACAGTACAACTTAAAATACGAAAATGAATTATATTATGATTTCTTAAAAATGATAAGCTGAAATTTTAAAGTTAATTATTAATTTATTTGTGATTTGATCATGGGTGAAGACAGAGATATAATAGAATTGGCAACATGGGTGGAAAGAGAATGGAGTGCCAGTTGGGAACCTTGGGTTCTATTCTAGCTCCATTATTTACTAGTTTAGCAGCTTTGGAAAATCCACTACTCAGCCTAATTCTAAAATCAAATGCAGTTGCTGTTTGGTGGTAGGTATATTTTTTTATCCCAGGTAGTTGAATCAAAGACTTAGGGTGGCAGCCAACCCAACATGTGGTTTATGGGTACTCTTTAAACATACTGCATCATGATCAACCCACTTTTTGGGCCATTTTACCATATTAGTTTGGAGAATATCTCAAGGGCTATATAGAGCAGATGCCCACACAAAGCATAGCGACATTAGTAATGCTTGAATGAATGGCTCATGATTCTGTGTTTGTCTCTCTCTTGACACAGTCATTATCCATAGCTTTTTGAATCATGATATTAATAACTCTTTAAGAGTAGAGTTTGTAATCACAAATCATATCCTAAAATTTAGATTTGGAATTCCTGATTAATTTTACACCTGCAAACAAAGGTTCTCTGCTACATTGAAAGGTAACAGTGAAACATCTTCCAAAGCCTTAAAAACATAACAGAAGCCTTCTAGCAATGAGTGAATGCGTTGGGGTTAATTTTCTTCATCTTGAAGATCTCTAGAATAGTCAGTTCCCCATGAATTGTTTAAACTTTCTCAGCTCTCTGCATTTCTGCTTATTAATTTGGAAGTTTGTATTGCAAATTAAAATCTTTATGTTCAAGAATGATGCGGTGAATACAAAACGCTAAATAAATATGCAAATCAGTAACTTGGTAAATGTTTTGATTCCAAAATTTAAATTATGCAGTGAATATATCAGAGTATATTTATTATTATATTTATATCAGTGACCATGCCTGAAGGCATCCCCCAGTTCTTGCCACATTTTAGGAGAGAAGTTAAAGGCAGTGGTTTTCTATTTTAATATATTTATATATTAAAATGAATTTAGTATAATTGAATACTAATTATACTATGAATTTAGTATAATTTAAATATTTATATGGATATTGAAAAGGAAAGGAAGTCCCAGATCTCCACTTTCCCTAGCTTCTCAGAAAAAGCATTACATACAAGTGGCTTTATTACCTGTGACTACTTAGCACACAAGAAATAAGACCATCATACAATTTAAAATAGGTGTGAGTTGCATCTCCAACCTGTGTAAGGGTAGGTTTATGACTCCAAATGCTTAGAAAGCCCTTGCCCTTTTTTCCTATCCACTGGGAACCAGGTGAAGCAGGTGGGAATTCACACTTCACTCTTTGAGTTTGTGGGATTTTTCTCGCAGTTTACCTATTCACGGTGACTTTTGAGGGCTTCAGCTTACATGGGTGCCTCTGTTCCAAAATCCCACCTTGTCCAGCCTCAGCCTTCATCTTCTACCCTGTGTAGAGGTAGCCAGGTGAAACCCAAAATCTTGCTCAGCAAGGACTAGCAAATTCTCCTGATGGGACAACTTCAGCATGGTCAGACAGATCATCTCTTTGTATTCAGTCTTTCTTATTTCTGACTCTCAAAGATGAACCTTCTTTTCCAGACAGTTCAGAAGAAATTCTCCTCTTGTTAATTGTATGTCTTTGTGTCTTCATGAATCTGTGAGGGGGAATGTGTGTTTACTTAATAGTTTTAGGTATTCTGTAGCATGAAGGTTAATTTGATCACCCAGTTCATCATATTGCTGGAAATCATTATCATTTTATATCTTAATTTTCTACATTTATTTGATATATTTGGGAAGTATATTGGTGCATGGAGTGAGGTGAGTCTCTAAGTGGGAAAAAATTCAACTTCCCGGTTGTTTGTTGAGTATCTCTCACTCTTTTCCTTGGGTTTGTGATGCTTCCTTTATTATTTAGTTTTCACATGTATATTGTTTGTTCATTAACCTCCCTCAGCTCTCACACTGTTGCCACACCAATTTAGTTACTTTAGCTTTATTATATATTTTAATACCTAGTTGTAGTAACTGCCTTTTATTAGGTGTTATTCTTGTTCATGCATCTGAATGGCTTTAAGAATAATCTTTTCAAGTTTAAAAATAAAACTGAATAGATTTTCATAATTTTTGTTGAATGCCGGGAGCCTTTAAAACAGCATTTTTTTCCTGAGGAAACATTTTTTAAAATTATATCTTCCAAAAAGACCAGTCATTGTGGTTTATAGCTCATATTCACTGGACTTACAATATTTTCTCATCATTTTCATCATCCCTTGGTCCTTACCCATTATATATCAGGCAAACTTCTCAAGCTCTCCCTTCATTCATTCAGTGTTTTGTAACGCTGCTTCTTGAGTTTATCTTCAGTGTGGACTTCAGCTTTCCTTTGGAATTTTAGTTATCTTATGATTTTTCTTCATTTGACCACATTCCGCTTTTATTTCACTGTGTGCTTTTTATCATTCAGTATGCATGTCTTTTTATCTTTTATTGGCTCTCACCTTTTCATAATGGACATGGGGCAGAACTTGCCGAACCATCTTCCCTCCATTTATTCTCGTTTCTAGGTAAGTCATATTCAGTCTCTTCTTCCTCGTACTTAGGATACTACTCATTTTCTTGCATCATTTCTCATGTTATCTATGTTTTTGTTTGTTTAATTGCCTTTTTCCTTTGTCTTTATCTTCTGAGAAACTTACTATTGGATCTGACTGAGATTTCCTCACAAATGCCCACGTCATTTGTCCCTGTCTTTGGTCCTGGTCCTTGTGCACTCAGGTAACAGGAAACCCCCCATTCCATTCTTCTGCTAGAGAGATTGTGACACCTATGTTCAGTGCTTTTCTCTTACTCCGACATGGAATCCTGTGCCCCTGACCATAGTGTTTTGGTGAGCTTATGAGATAACAGTAAGACCAGAGGGCTGAACATTGACAATTTCCAAAGCTCTTGCTGCATCTTGCTGTATACATAGTATCAGTGCCCCTTGATCCCCCATCCTGTTGTTTGGCAAGTCCAGGAGAATTTTTGGAGGGCTATGAATTATGTTTCTCTATCCAACTGTCAGCTTCTGGCATAGAGTTTCTTTAGTGAAAAACTGGTGGACTCTTAGGGAAATCATTTTTTTACAAGAATTCCTATCATCACCTTTAAGCCTTCTATGCTCTTACTAGAAGTTGAAAAGAATTAGGGAACATTTCCTTATTTATTTATTTTAGTAAGTTAATGAAAAATGTGCTTCAATAAAAGAATCAGTGGCATTCTCTCTCTGAGTTCTGAAATGGTGCACAGAATCATTATAAAATAGGAGCAAACAGTGGTGGAGGAACCAGGTGCAGTTGCTGTCACAGTTCTGTGCCTTAGATTATAATTAATTCACGAGAAGTTTTGAGTAAGTACAGAAAATAAAGCCAGTTATTTCCTCTGTATTTGGCTGTGGTAACAACAAAATGTCAATTAAGTATGATTAATTTTTACTTTTTTTCAGTAAGCATGAGAATGTGTTGCTGCGGTTTTAACGGCTGTCATGATGAGGTCTACTAGTACTGAAAGAAATCATCAGAGTTACTGTAGTGACAGGAAATTCCAAATGTATTTCAGTAAAATATCTTTTCCTTTGCTCACTGTGGCAAGTAAAATTATATTTGTTCTGAACAATTTTCTGACACAATTAAAACCTAATTCCTTCTGTCACCTAATCATCATGGCAGGAGCACAAATCTCCTTCCTCCTTCTAACTTTGGTAGATATTCACACATTTTATTGGCAGTAATTATAGTGCAGTATTGTTTTCATGTTTTCTCTTTGGACTGAGGTTAGTGCAAATGTCTTATCCATAGTTTTACTTCTAGAACTCACTTACTGGAAAAAAATGTGTTGACTAAATGAGAACTTTTCACTTTAAATGGAAAGGAAGCAACCCACAATCAGCAGTTGTCACTGACTCTGAAACCCAAATCACTTGTTTTGTAAGCTGTAGTTCACTCAGAATTGAAAAGGAAAGAACATTAGAATTTACATCTCCTCACCATGTCTACTTTATGTAGAAATCCTTTGAGTGCCTCAGAAGAATGATTTCAGGAAGAAGACTAAAGTGTGGCTCTCAATATTTTTCTGAGAAGGTAGGATATGCATGGCACATATTGAGTACATTAAAAAGTACTTACTGGAGGAATGGAAAGCAACAATTTAACAACAAAAGCAAAAATAAGTGCAACTACGTCAAATTCAAAAGCTTCTGCACAGCAAAGGAAACCATCAACAAAATGAAATGGCAAACTATGAAATGGGAGAAATATTTGCAAATCATATCTGATAAGGGGTTCATATCCAAAACATATAAGAAATTCATACAACTTAATAGCAAAAATACAAACAATCGAACTAAAAAATGGGTTGAGGAACTGAATAGACATTTTTCCAAAGAAGATCTATAGATAAACAATGGGTACATGAAAAAGTGCTCAACATCACTAGTCATCAGGGAAATGTAAATCAACACCACAAAGAGAGATCACCTCAGACCTGTTAGAATGTCTTATCATAAAAAAGACCAGAGATAACAAGTGTTGGTAAGGACTTAGAGAAAAAAGAATTCTTGAGCACTGTTAGTGGGAATCAAATTGGTGTAGCTACTATGGAAAACAGTATGGAGGTTCCTCAAAAAATAAAAAATAGAACTTCCATATGATTCAGCAATACCACTTCTGGGTATATGTCTAAAGGAAATGAAATCAGGATCTCAAAGAATTATCTACACTCTCATGTTTTGTTTTGTTTTTTTAAGCATTTTTTTTAAAGGATTTTATTTATTTATTTGACAGAGAGAGACACAGCAAGAGAGAGAACACAAGCAGGGGGAGTGGGAGAGGGAGAAGCCGGCTTCCTGTGGAGCAGGGAGCCCGATGCGGGGCTTGATCCCAGGACCCTGAGATCATGACCTGAGCCGAAGGCAGACGCTTAATGACTGAGCCACCCAGGCGCCCCTACACTCTCATGTTTATTGCAACATTATTCACAACAACCAAGACATGGAAACAACCTAAGTGCCCATCAATGGATGAATAAAGAAAATGTGATACACACATACATACACACACACATAAATACATTCACATCAACACACATAATGGAATATTATTCAGCCATAAAAAAGAATGAAATCTTGCCATTTCCAACAACGTGGTTGGGCCTTCAAGGTGTTAATTCTATGTGAAACAAGTCATATGTGAAATCTGAGAAAACTGAACAGATTGCCAGATATGGGGGTGGGGGATGGGGGAAATGAGTGAAGTTGTCAAAAGGTACAAACTTTCAGTTATAAGATAAATAAGATATATTCTGGGGATATAATTTACAGCATGGTGACTATAGTTAACAATACTGTATTGTATATTTGAAAATTGCTGAGAGAGTAGACTTTAAAAGTTCTTATAAGAAAAAAAGCTTTGTAACTATGTGAGGTGATGGATGTTAACTAAACTTATTGTGGTAATTTCATGATACGTATGTATATCAAGTCATTATGCTAAACGCCTTAAACTAATACAAAGTTTTATGTCAATTGTATTGCAATAACAGGAGGAAAATGGAAGCTACTAAAAGGTATAGAGATAGAGGTGTTCTGTATGGCCTAGAGGTGTCAAATGACAAGTCCAGTGAATAAAAGAAAAACAGAAAGAAGGAAAGCTGTATTCCACCTGTGGAAGTTTGGAATTTAAGGTTTTAGAATTGAGGCACTTCTAATTGTTGGTTATGTAGTAGGTGTCAAGTTCACTGCAAGTTGACTAGGCAAAGACATTGTTTGTCAGGGGCCCTGGATGATTCATCCAATGGGCATAGGAATCAGTTAAGATGACAGCAGCATGTAAAGCAGAAGGAAAGGGGCCTGAGAGAGGTGATCACTACCTCCAAGAGTACTGGGTATATATAATATTGACAGATGAGTGAAAGAATGAAAATTCTTTGGATGAGAGGTAGAGAGGAAACACTGATATGAAGGTTTACTATTAAGGTTCCTGCTGTGGGCAATGGGCTCAACTCTGCCATAATTCCTGGGAAGCTGAGCTTGGTGGTTGTGATACAGCACACTCAGATCTTCTGCCATGCTGTCCAATGCCCTTCCCAACTAGATTGCCACTGTCTAAGCTCCTCTCTCAAGGAAACTCTAGAGTTGCCACAGTTAAGTGCAGAGCCAGGTTTTTGTGAGGCCACAGAGACAGTTAGTCTCACCTGTAATCATGATTTGCAATACTAATTAAAGTACTACTTCTGCTCTCATTTATTAAGCAAATTATTTTGAATATGAACCGTAGCTTCTCTCAAAACTATATTCTTGTCATTATTATTAATCTAATATTTATTTAGCTCTTACCATGAGGCAAGTCTTGGTATTGAATGTCCTGGGGGGTAAGGCATGTGGGACACTTACAGTGTAATTGTGAAGAGAAATGCTTGCTGCAGCATCCAAACCAAAGTAGGTCATGAATAAGTATTTTGAATGAGCACATAAATAAAGTAATTGTTAAAGGAACAGGTCTGCATCTTATTTAATATATTTAGATTATATAGAGAGATGATATTAATATTTTAATATAGAAAGCAAGTCTGAAAAGATTTAAGAAGAAAAGAAAAATATGGTGGCTGGGCAGTCCCCTGACAGCCCCATAGGAGAGAAAGGATTTAAGGCACTGAAGTGAGGAAGGGACTGAAGGAGAACATTTCAGGTTAGCTGAGGGTACTGACGGCACAGCATGAGGCCTGGGTATGTCAGAAGGGTGGATTGGAGAAATGAGAACTACATTCTTATTCACTCTGGGGAAAAAGATCACACTCGATGTTTTTGCTGATGCTTTCCTTGGAGATTATAATTTTAACCATAACCCATGGTTTATGGCTTTTTATAAATATTTTCTTGGAAGTGCTCAGATGTTCAAAGAATGCAAATAGGAAAAAATGAGGACTCCAAAGAAATTTATGAAGAAAGACGTCTCTTGTACAGTCTTGGTGATTACAGATCGATAGTGCATAATATAGAGTAGACTAGGGATTCGGTGGTGGTTGGCAGGCTGAAGTGAGATCTTCGTGTGACTCTGTAGCAGTACAGGAAAACCTCTGACTCTCAGTGTGTGTTTATGCCTAAGAATCTGACTTTTTTGTGGAATTGCTCTTTTACAAAATATTACAGTAACATTTGAGGCGGTGTTTCCATAAACATTCATCCCATGTGGCAGATTGATTTTAAACCCTTCACCGATGAGCACATCTAATGTTAAAATGTGAAAGCAGTGAGAGAATTTACTAAAATGTCGTAGCAACTTTTCCATTTTCATCTTAAACATGAACAAAATGGTTAAGCATCTGAGGAGATAACTATATTATATATTCTATTTCATTTAGCCTTTAAAGGTCTAGTATACTGAAAAGCACCTACAGAAGTTGAAAGCAGGGATTTGGGAAAGGAGAAAATGCTGATAGCCTGTAAAACAGTGAGCTTTTATTATGATTATTAAATAGTATCTGGTTAATCCTTTAATGGCCTAAACATACAATCCAATTCAAATATTACTTAACTTGCTTATTTGCAAATGGGCCTAGGATATTTTTTAAAAAGAACTGAACATCTAAGTTCTATACGTAAGTGGGCTAGATTAGGGATTCAAATATGTAATGAACTTCATTTTTAGAAATTTTAACTTGAGTCTTAACTGTTTTGTTTCCTTTCTGTAGAAATAAAAATGCCTTCTGAGCTTGGTTGCTTTGTGGAAATATTCCTCTGTTAGGAAGCTGAACCTCGGCTACCCTGTATCAAAACCTCAGAGGTTCATGGGATGTGGCAAGTGTTTATTTTTTTTTAAAGGCTTTGAAAATAGAAATACATAAATTAAATCTTACTTTAATCTTATATCGTTCTTCAGGTGGTGCTATAATCATCCTAAGGACAACTTCATTATTTAAAATATTCATGCTATACTATAGAAAGAAAGCTTTTAAGATATATTTTTATTCAGAAAAAGCTGGCACAGTGCTTTCTTTTTGAAAATAAACTAATATGAATAGCTCCAGGTAGCAACAAGTTTAGATTTGGCTTACAGTATATGTGTCTTAGAATTTAACCCGAATCAGCAGGTATTTTTTTAGTGCATCCTGTATGCAATGATCTACATCAGATGTCTGCGATTCACAAAGCAGAAAAAGACCCACTCACTGTGGTCAAGGAATCAAAAAGTTCTTTGCTATTTGTATTTCTAATAGGTGTCATTAGTGCATTTTGAAGATGCTTATGAATTATTCAAGTTGCTATCTTTTTAATGTTGATCTAGAAAAGAGGAGCAAGCCCTACTCATTCAGTAGGAGCCAACTAATTCATTCATAAGTATAATGTGTAAAGCATATACATTGTCCTGACAATTTTGTATGTTTTGATTCCTATTTGAATCAAGATGGAATACAAATAAACACAAAAAAAATTATAAAAAGACAACTAAGTAATTTTAAAATATTCATGTTTAAACTATGGACAGCGAAGCAAGTGAGTTCTTCATTATGCTAGAACCTATCTAGCAAGTGTTCAAAGGGCTTTTCAGTCTTCCTGAGCAGTGCAATATATACGGACAGCATAAAATTGATTAGGTATCAAGTAAATGCTGCCCACAGTGTGAAGTGAGAAGACACAAGGCATTGGGCTGTCGGGGGGCCTTGCCAGGTGGAGAGTGTGCAGGAGGCATTTGTGTTCTCCAAGGAGAAAGTATATTCCATGCACCTCTGAATCCTCAATACCTTATAGGAAATGAGCAACAAATACTTGTTTTTTCTTGAGTTAAGTTTGAAAGATTTGGCTTCTAACACAAATGAATACATATTTCTTTGTACCTCCTATATCCAAGATTTGATAGACCTTAAAGAATGAGAACAATATAGACACAAAACAAATGGGAGAGAATTGTAGAAGTAGGGAAGAACATGAGCAAAGTGGATGAGAAATTATTCTGGGTGTCAGTTTATTTGAAACCATAATAATGAACTTTTCATACTCTGTTATCTTAAAATCCATTGGTGTAGCTTGCACTTAGAATGGACCTTTTACCCATTCATTAGTCACTTGGTTGGTTCACTGAGTTACATAAATATACTAAATGTTGACACATTCTATTGCACAATATTTAAAAAGACTATTACATCTCTCAATATCACCACTGATATCATCAGAAAAGTCTTTAAATATTAGGAAACTTTCCAGCCCACTGTGGTGGATACAAATTTTTCAGACTTCCAATTTTTACTTGAAAGCTTCAATTTATCATCGGTAACAAATACTGTAATTTGTTTTCTTTGAAATGACAGTTTCACTTCATAGTTTTCTGTTAGCTATTCTTCCAAGTAGAAACGGTGTTCCATGTAAAAAGAAATTAACTTGGCTTGGAATTCAGTCACCCAAGTCATTTTTCTTGTGAAAACCATCATACTTAAGCATGCAGCAGAGTGCTTTATACATAGTTCCAATTTTGTCACAGACTATTAAAAAAATGTGCACTCAGGAATTGCTATTTAATAAAATTAATATTTTTTTGCTGCTCCATCAAGGACATTCTTGAAACTGGCATTTTGTTATTTTGTTTGTTTTTTTTAACTTTTGTTTGTACACTCATGCTAGGTAATGAAGAAAACAATGCCTACTTACATAGTTTGGTACCACTGCTTTGATTTGGTGCTAAGGTGCCCATGACTGATCCATTATTGCTTTTGTACAACCAGTACAAATTATTTGTCTTTTTCACAAACATAGTGAAAAGATGAATAATTTTAAAACTTTATTTTGATAGTTTTGACCTCGTAGCCCCTCTGAAGAGGTCTATGTTTGTGAACCACGCTTTGAGAACTGCTCATGGAAAATAGGGTTCAGTAAAGCCAATAAGAAAGGTTAATGCTAACAAAGCAAGGTTTCCTAATACCTAAGTATTAGGGACCTAGAGCACTGTGCTCTAGAGGGTTATAGCTCATAGAATTTTAGAGCTGCAAGGGAAGGGAAAGATCATCTTGACTGATCCCTGCATTTTTACTAGTGAAAGATAGAATAACTCCAGGGAGGTTCTGTGACTAGCCTGAGGTTGCTTATTTTAACAATAGCAAAAAATAAGAGTGCTGAGCTAGCTCTGCAGTTTCAGAGTTTTGTGGCCTTAGGAAAAAAGCCATCTGATTCGATTCTTTGTTGTAAGTCAAAGATAACATATCTACACTACATAACTTAGAGGGCTATGAAAAGCATATGAAACAGTGTACATCAGGAGGCTTTGAAAACTATACTGAAACTCTATGACAGGTCAAGGTCAGGAGAATTCTTACTCTCTGGGAAAATACTGACGTTCAGTGTCTTTCAGAAGAGTTAAGTCCAAAACATGACCTGAATCCTAGTATGTGTTGTATAAATTTTCTGTATCAGAACATAAATTAGGTTCTGTTAGAAGATGACAGAATGAAATAATGAGAGGCTTAGAGAGTATAATCTAAAAGATAACTATGTTAGAGAAGATCTGCTTTTGATGACTTCCATTCTTCGAAGACTATGCAACATTTGGTTGGAATATCCAAGTAACAGGCTATCCTGGTTGATTGTTAATTGGATTTTCTCTTTAAGAGTTAGTTTAACATAATTAAATATTTTCTAGATAATCTTGGAGAGTGCGATCCTTGTGAATGTCAGTTCTCACTGGACTTCAGCTGAACTAAAAAGACTGCATTAAGTGATTCTGTGTGACCATAAATTCCTTTTTAAAAAATAAATCCTGGGGCACCTGGGTGGCTCAGTTGGTTAAGCAACTGCCTTCGGCTCAGGTCATGATCCCGGACTCCTGGGATCCAGTCCCGCATCGGGCTCTCTGCTCAGCGGGGAGCCTGCTTCTCCCTCTGACCCTCTCCCCTCTCATGCTGTTTCTCTGTCTCTCTCTCTTTCTCTCAAATAAATAAATAAAATCTTTAAAATAAATAAATAAATAAAATTAAAAAAAATAAATCCTACGTTTTTCCAATTCTTATTTTCACATTTTTCCCAAAAGCATAATATCAGGGGTGGGAAGAGTAAGTTAATTGAGGATTCGAAACCATTTGAATTCTGGTTAAGGTTTTTATTTGAGAATTTGCTCTATTAAAGACATGCTATTAAATTTACCCTTTAAACAAGAGATGGTATCACTCAAAAATTTTTTGCTTCAATTTTTCAGGTAAAAGAGTTGGCTAGTGTTTTCAGTATAAGACTTTGGTCTGGAAATATTCTTCTTTAAGAAATTAAATAAACAGAAATTAATATAAAAATGACCAATATTAATGTGTAATGCAAAGTTAATGTCAGCAGTAATTGTAGAGTGGTGGACTATGGATATTTTTTGTGGTTGTTAATCTAAATTCTCTAAATTTCCATTATACTATGTCTTTTTTTTTTTTTAATAGACTATGTTTTAGGGCAGTTGTAAGTTCACTGCAAAATTGAGAGAAAGGTACAGAGATTTCCCATATACACCCTTGTTGCCACTTAGTGTAGCCTACCCCATTTATCAACATCCCCCATCAGAGTAGTAAATTTATTACAACTGATAAACTGCACTGACACATCATTAGTACCCAGAGTCTATAGTTCACATTAGGATTCACTCTTGTTATTGTACATTCTATGAGCTTAGACAACAAATGTGTAATGACATTTGTCCACCATTGTAGTATCATACAGTATAGTTTCATGCCCTAAAAATCTTCTGTGTTTCGCTTCTTCATCCCTCTCCCCTCCATTAATCCCTGGCAACCACTGATCTTTTTCCTCTCTCTATAGTTTTGCCTTTTCCAGAATGTTGTAAGAGTTGGAATCATACAATATGCAGCCTTTTTAGATTGGCTTCTTTCACTTAAGTTTCTTCCATATCTTTTCATGGCTTGATACCTCATTTCTTTTTAGCACTGAATAATATTCCGTGGTTTGGATGTTCCATAGTTTATTTATCTATTAACCTCCTGAAGGAAGTCTTGGTTGCTTCTGAGTTTGGGCAATTATAAATAAAGCTGCTATAAACATCTGTATACAGGTTTTTGTGTGAACATAAGCAGTCCTTTATCAGATGTGTCTTTTGCAAATATTTTCTCCTACTCTGTAGCTTGTCTTCTTCTTTTCTTGACATTGTCTTCTGCAGGAGTTTTTAATTTTAATGAAGTCTACCTTACCAATACTTTCTTTCACGGATCATGCTGTGTGTCTTTTTCAATAAGAAAAAAAGTAATTTTTTCTATAAAGAAGAAAAATTGTTGGAAACAAAGATAAGAAAGAAAGAAAGGAAATAATTTTGGCCAACATATGTTTGCACTAGTAATAGCCAATTTCCAGTAGCTTAT
The DNA here is from genome assembly GCF_011800145.1 of Mirounga leonina. Classification (NCBI taxonomy): domain Eukaryota; kingdom Metazoa; phylum Chordata; class Mammalia; order Carnivora; family Phocidae; genus Mirounga; species Mirounga leonina. The sequence continues at coordinate 37,414,530 of NW_023270807.1, forward strand.
ATGAAGAGCTTTATTTAGACTGACATATTTGTCTGGCTTGTTATACTCATGACCAAGCACAGAAGAGGGTACTAATCATGACAGGGGAAAGTGATAGTGGTGATGGCCATGGTAATATAAATACGCCCTGACTGCTTGCTGTGTGCCAGCCCTGAGCTGACTTGACTTATGTTGTACCATTTAATCCTCAAAACAACCCTCTGGTGTAGGTATCACTTTTTGTCATTTTATAGGTGAGATGATAAATAACTTCTGAGATTAGGAACTGGTATCTGAGCTGGAATCCAAACCTTACGGTTTCAAAGCCCCATGGATTTTAAGTATCAACCTGTGCTACCTCAATAATAAGAGTATAATAAGAAAAATAATAATAATAACAGCATCTATTTTTTGAGCCTTTCCTATGTGTGGGTCTTATGCTAGATACTTAAGAAAATTATTGCATTTGAACATTACAAAACTCTCTGAAAGAGATATATTTTTTTTTATACTACAGCTCAGGAACAGAGGTTCAGAAGGGGTAGATAAACGACTCCAGGTCACATGGTTAGTAAAGCTCAGGTCTATGTGACTCCAAACTCTAGTTTCTTATCTGGTATACTTTATTCTTGGAAGGGGAACAAAACAGGTAAATTAAAAAGACTTATGCTTTGCTACAGTGGTTGGATTTACAGAGTAAAGATTAAATGGAGGAAACCCTTTCTGTTAATGAAAGGAGTCTCCCACTTCCCCTTTGGAAACAAATTACATTATTAAGGAAACACAACTGGGTTGGTTTCTTCATCTCAGTAGAATCAGGTAATGTAATTGAGACAGTTTGATTAAGACTTTAACAAAGTTCTTTAACAAAAAATTAAAATTCAAAATATGTACTGTGCATTCTTATGAGTAGAATTTGCTGTCTTTCTCCCAGTAGGTTTTCATTCTTCTAATGACTTTACCCGCCTCCCACAGGACTCTATCAAAAATGTTTCTCTTCCACTTACATCCATTCCCTGGCACCTCATTAGTTATGGGGTAAAACACAAGTTCCCTCTCATGGTAGACAGGACAATCTATGAACAGGCCCCATCTCTACCTTTCCAGCCTGGTCTCTCACAGTGTGCACTGAAAAGCGGTATTCTCTTTCTTAGATTCTGGCCTTGGTTGATGCCCGTACCGCCTGCCTTGAGTGCCATTCCTTAACCTCAGCTTTCCTTGGCTTTGCTGACTCCTTCCTATCCTTCAAATTCAACTCAGGTGCTTTCCTGACCCTCTCCACATTCTAGGGGGTATTCCTGTGCTATGTTCCCATAAAATCTCATGTATATATGCCATTGTACACATGATAGATTACCTAAATTTATTGGAAGGACAGGCTTCATGAAATTAGCATTGTTACCTTCTTGATAAATGGAGAAATGCGGAAGGGAAACAGACTAATGAGAATCCATTTAGTGTCATGAGCCCATAAGCATGTTGCATTGTTTGAGGAATGCCCTTTGATCTCCAGCTGTGAATCAAGGCCCCCTAGTGTTGACCCCTTCATGGCTACAGAGTGTAGAGTGCAGGAGCATGGTTAAGGCCTGGCACTGTCACTCATAGTCAGAGAGATTTGGGCAAACCAAACGTTGAGGCTCTGTATGAAGTAGGTGATGATATTAATGTATCTATTAAAGTCAGATATGAAAAAGAACATTGGAAACCCTACAGTACGATTCAAATAAAGATTATTAGAAATAAAGGAGAAAATATATGGCAAATAGTGAAAATTCAGTAAATGAATAGATGTGTTACTTATTCAGGGTATGAAGAATTCAAAGAAACTACTAAAACAGTTTTGATGTTTTTAGAATATCTAAAAAATTAGTATTTTACAATAGATTAGATAACTGTTGTTGCTTTTACAGAGAAAATAACAGGTGTCTCAAACTGAATTCTAAGTGCTGTGCTGCCTTTTTGAGTACAGCTGATTTGTCATGCATCTGATGGGCAGCTTAAGGATTTCTAGTACTCTGAAGTTATGTGAATCAGGTTCTGGGTTTGTTTTAATATTTCATTTACCCATGTATTGATAAGTTTAATTTTTTCTCTTCCTAGTGCAGGTTTACAACCAACCTGGTGAGATTATTAAAGTATCCTCAAGATTTTCCCTAGGATTACAATGATTCTTTTGCTTAATGTCATCAAAATTTACATCTTACAATATTGATTCGTTTCTTCCAGGAACATGCTATGTAATTGTTTCCAAGTGGTTTGAATTTATTGTTACTATCCTTTTGTTTTTAAATTCCAGTTTAACTGCATTATGGGCAAGCATGGCCTTTATAACTTAGATTTCTTGTGTGTTTTGAAATTTTCTTTGTAACATAATATATGACTTTTTTTTTAACTACTTCATGAATGTTTCAAAAGAATATATTCTCTTTGGGTAACAAGTTCTGTATGTGATAATTATCTAGTTATATTATTAATAGGCTTATAATTTTGTTTTCATCTATCATAATTTCAGAAATGTTAAATTATTCTAATATGATTATAGACACATATGCTGCTTCTTCCATTTTTGACAGTTTTTTAAAATTTGTTCATTTTTTACAGCCATGTTGATAAATGGCCAATATAACTTTGTAGTAGATTATGACTTTTCTCAACATGATATAAACTTTTTTATCTTATTCAGTACTTTTCACCTTGATTCCTATTTTTGTCTATTATATGTCCATGCCTGTTTGATTTTTCATTAGCATTTGTCTACTTTATCTGTTTCAGCCATTTTGTACTTTTCTTTGTTATTTCATATTTATCTGATGTAAATAGCATATAGCACTGTGCAAGTCACTAAGAATATATTACTGAATTAAAAGGTAATAATCCCTTCCCTGTAATACATTCCACCAGGAGCAGGGTAGCAGAGACACCCTGAACAAGAAAGAGTAGATTAATTACATACTTTGATAAGCTTTTTGAAGAAAACAAAGGGGACCCATTTGGAGGTCAAGTTAAATAAGGTAATCAGTGATGTGTTCTTTTATTGTACCTTTAGGTCCTTACTCCTGCCATCTTTTTATTTTTTCTGTTTAAGCATAATTTATTGTTTAGTTTTCTTTTCCTTTTCTTGTTTTTTATTATTGATAGAGGGTATTTTCCCTTCTATTAATTTGAGGTTACACATCTTAAATTTTTTAAAGATTTAATTGTTTCTTTCGGAGAGAGAGAGAGAGCATGAGTGAATAGGAGCAGGGGCAGAGGGAGAGACAGAGAGAGAGAGAGAGGGAGAGAACACTGAAGCAGACTCCCTGCTGAGCCCAGAGCCCAACAAGGGGCTCAGTCCCAGGACCTAGAGGTCATGACCTGAGCAGAAACCAAGAGTCAACCACTGAACCAACTGAGCCACTCAGGCACCCTGTTACACATCTTATTTATACATATATTTAAATGTATAATTTTTTAGTTAGTGCCTAGAGTTAATCAGTATTTACCCCAAACAGGAAAAGGACCTAAGCACTCTCATCCTTCCACCTGATTTTACCCTGAGCACATGAATATTACCATCTATTTGTGTCCCCCTGAGATTTTATTTTCATATATTTAGTACTTTTTGCATTATATATTAATAATTGTTTGGACTAATCACATTGTACTCAGTTTTGGTTTTATTGGTTGTGTGTCTGTGTATGTATGTATTCCAATTTTATGTCTACATATTTTTCTTTTTAGAATCTCTTTTTTATTTACTGGAGTATATCCTCAAGCAGTTCTTTCAGAGAGGGTTTATGAGCAGAAATTTCAGATTATGTTGTGACAAGGTGAAACATCTGTATATTTTAAATACTCTAGGAGGTTTTATTTCATTGAGTCATATTTTCTGGACAAAATTTCTCATTTTGGTAATTACCAACTTTTTAGAAGACCTACAGAGGAGAATATTTTTTAAGTATGGATATAGTTTATTTTTGTTTGCTATTCAGCAAATAGTTGGAAGGAGTAGGAAGTTGTCACTGATTAACTGATTGTAGAAAGAGTTCAAAGGAGTGGGACATTGATTTCATCATATAGGAATGATTGTTGCTTTGATACAAATTCTCCAGTTGCGCAGTCAATACTTTGAAGGTATTCCTGATGATTCCCTAAAATTGGCAATTTCAAAGATTCCATGCCATAGTTTATCATCTATTTTTTTCCTTACTAAAGCAAAACCACAGGTATATGAGTTGTGATGGAATTAGATTTCCACATGGGTTGCCTGTTTGTATCTATCCACCTGATCCATCTGGCCTTGTCACTTTTGGTCATTGGGGCCACTGTGACCACATTACACAGAAGGCTCATGCCAGCTGCAAAGTTTATATCTAAATTGCCCCAAGTTCCTTTTTTTCTCTTTAAAGATTTTATTTATTTGGCACAGAGAGACAGCGTGAGAGGGAACACAAGCAGGCGGAGTGGGAGAGGGAGAAGCAGGCTTCCTGCGGAGCAGGGAGCCGATGTGGGGCTCGATCCCAGGACCCCGGGATCATGACCTGAGCTGAAGGCAGACACTTACAACTGAACCACCCAGGCGCCCCCTCAAGTTCCTTTTTAACAGTTTGTAGAATCAGTCTTAAACTCTCCATAAAATAATGTTGTCAAAAGAGGTTACTTTTTTAAATAATTTCAAAATCCAACAATTGGTGAATACATTTTTTCATTTATGAAATGCAAAATTCCATCCAATGTAACCATGTATTTAGCCATATTTATTGAAGAAACACTCTGTGCCAAGTGACATTCTAATCAGACTGCTGCTGATCGATCAGACGTAGTCAGCATCACAGTTACTACTAAGTAAATTACATGAGAAACATCTGCCTTTGTATATGTATTTTTTAGCAATGCAATAATGCCATATTTTTATGTGTGTAAATAATGACTAAAGTTAGAAGAGGAATCACTTTTAAGTATATTTTTATTTGCAATATATACACTGCATGAATGTTTTTACCTAAAATTATAAAGTTACTTCAGTTATCTAACAGAAAGCAATTTGTTTAGGAATCTTTATCTTATCAACTGTAAAGAAGTGTCATTGGATAAGAAATAATATGACTTTGGTTTCCACTGATATGTTGTTTTGGAACAACATATCATGTAAAGGCCATGCTTGCCCATAATGCAGTTAAACTGGAATTTAAATTTTATTATGCCTTTACCATCAAGGCATAATAAAAATAAATATGTCACCTGATAAATGCTCCTCGTGTTAGATAACACACAAAACCTTCCCACAAATGAATATATTTACTAATGGTCAGAAGCATATATAATTCTCCAGAACATTTAAAATTAGTCAGCATTTAATAATAGCTGAAGAATAACTATAATGCCAAAGATGATCATATATTAACAGTCAATTTAACTTATTTGGTATAGCAGTTTAAACTGATATATTTTTTATTTTTTAATTTTTTACTCATTTTTCTTACTTTAGTTTTTGAGAGCATGTGCACTAGCATACACAGAAACAGGGGTTGGGGGAAGAGGGGCAGAGGGAGAGAGAGAGAGAGAATCTTAAGCAGGCTCCACACTCAGCATAGAGCCCTGCACGGGGCTCGTTCTCACCATCCTGAGATCATGACCTGAGCCAAAATCAAAAGTCAGACATTAACCACTTAACTGACTGAGCCACCCAGGCGCCCCATAAACCTATTTTAAAGCAATAAATTTATATATGCATGTAGTAATTGGGAATTTTTTCTTATTCATTTAATTATAATACTTAATGATCTTGCTAGATCAGATTTCCATGAACATTTATTGACTGCCTCTAGTGTTCAAAAACATCAATTACCTTTTTAAAGAAATTTGAGAAAGGCCCTAAAGGTCTGTATTTAGGAAGAAATGTTTACTCAATGTAAGAATCTTTTAAAAAGTCTAATTTAGATCTAAGAAACAAGTAACATCTTTGGCTTGACGGTAAGATTTGGTCTATGGAATGTTTCTTTTTAATTCTTTCTCTATATTTCCATCACAAGTTATTTTTGGGTTTCTAACAGTGTCTTTCTTCTTGCCTACTGGAAGGGAAAGCCTATAATTTATATAATTGGATACAGTTTAAGAAGGATGAATTTTAAGTGTTTTGTAATCCCTTTTAATCTGGTATTCTGAATTCTTAAACAACTCTAATGGGAAATAAGTAGAATTTTAGTGGACTTTGGTGACCAAAGAATTTTTATCAAGGCTACCCACACAAAAGAATGAATCATGGAGAAAGCAGTCTCTTGATTCCAGCTGAGTTACTGATCTCATGTACTCAAAAATCCATTTGAAATACAAGACTTAGAGATCCCCCACCCACATTTTAGAGATGAAGCCCTTGGGCCCATCACTGTATGCTAGTAGTTTACTTGTGATCCAGGCTGATCATCACATCAAAAACCTGCACTTGCTCAGAAGCCAGTACAGATCCTATAAACATGAATTGACTCTACTGACTTTTATTCCATTTGAAATCAGTGCATTATTAAACTCATGTACTTCCAAGAATAACTTACTATAGAATAACCAAATCCTACATCTTAAAATTTCCAGAATTCCTTTCACATCACTTAACTAATTTGCTTCTCACAATAATGCAACCACTAATTTGCTTCTCACATAATGCAATCACAGAACAGGCAATGTGATTTTCACTTTGCAGAGAAACTAAGACTCTGCATTCCTTATTAGTTAGCAGCAGAGATAACGTGTTTCTGGATTTTCTGATCCTTTTCATTCCACTGCTCTCTCTACTATAACACATGCCTCTCTAAAAGTGATTGTGAAAAATCTGTGAAATGAAATTTGAATGAAGTCAGAAGGGGAGAATTGATAGCAGCTGCTGTGTGTACCTAAATCTATTACTTAGCTGGTTTATGATTCCAGTGAAATATGGAGCCATAATGTTGTTTAGAAAGATTCAGCAAGCATTTTGGTCAGTGTACTTTATTAAAAAACCTTCCGGAGGGGTGCCTGGGTGGCTCTGTCATTTAAGCATCCAACTCTTTTTTTTTAATTAAATATTTTATTTATTTATTTCACAGAGAGAGACACAGCGAGAGAGGGAACACAAGCAGGGGGTGTGGGAGAGGGAGAAGCAGGCTTCCTGCGGAGCAGGGAGCCCGAGGTGGGGCTCGATCCCAGGACCCTGGGATCATGACCTGAGCTGAAGGCAGACGCTTAATGACTGAGCCACGCAGGTGCCTCAAAGCGTCCAAGTCTTGATCTCAGCTCAGGTCTTGCTCTCAGGGTTGTGAGTTCAAGCCCCACATTGGGCTCCACACTGGGTGTGTTTTTTAAAAAAACAAAAACAAAAAGCCTTCTGTTCACACTCAGATAAGTGCTAATGGGGATCATCAAGATGGACTGAAATGCTATAAAATGATTTTACTTCATAAAGAATCATCTTTTCATTAATAATAAACTGTATCTCTCATCCCAGGCTCTGAGTTTCCAACAGTACCTTTTATTACATTTCATAGCATTATATCAAATCTCTTATAGAATGAGAATTTTTATTTTGCATTTAATGATGCCTCCTTGACCATATTAAGAGTAAAATAGATGTACATATAGACACATATATACAGTATACATATTATATACATCTGTATTGAATATGAGTATCTCCAAAATATAGTTCAAAACTTTCCACATCTCACCATCTTCTTTTTTGCCATTGTAACACATGACAGCATGCGTCACATGGATTCCTGAAATTTCCTCTCCAGAATGATCTTACTGTCTCCCTTTTCACTGCAAATATTTTTTTTTCTGTCCCTTCTATTTTCTTGTACATGTTCTTTGCATTTCACTGTGAATATTTTTTCTGTTCTATTTCTTGTTCATGTTGTATGCATTCATGCCTCAGCATTTTTCCTTGTTATTCCCTGCGCCTTGCATGCTTTCTTCATATCTTATCATGTCCAGCTGCTTCTTGTCTTTCATATTATTACTCCAATAACAGTATCACCTTCTTAAGAGAGGGCTATCATGGCAGTAGCATCTGAAATAGAATTCCTCTCCACCCCATTACCCTTATAGAACTTATCTGAAGGCATCTTTATATATAGTAATTGTTACTTTATAGGAATGGCCTTGCTCTTCCATAATGCTATCTCCATTTGTCTGTCTCATTCCATAGTGCCCTTTTGATTGGTTGCAAAGGTTTACATGGTAACAGAATTATCTGCCTCTTAAAGCTCCATAAAATTTGCCTATAAAACTGTCTAGGCCTGGTTCTTTCATTAAAGGCTTTGTTTTCATTTTGTTTTTCAACAGCAGCTTTTTCCATGGCTGTTGAGTTTTTGAACTACTTGTTATGTCAATTTGTGTCAATTACATCTTCCTGTGAAAATCAGTCATTTAATAGAAATTTTAACTTTTGTGCCAAAAAAATTTTAATGGTCTCTTGCAAATTTTAATACTCTTCATTTACTTTGTTACATGTGCTTTTTCATTTTTGGTTTTAGATACTCATTTTCTCTGAGCATCTGCATGTATAATCATACAAATTTGGGTTCTGGAGTCAGGCAGACATGAATTCAAAACCTGATGGAGGCACTTAGTAAGTGGGTGAACATAAGCAAGTTAATTAAATTCTCTAAGATTCCATTTCTTCATCTGTGAAATAGGTACTTGATTACTTATCATAAAAGTTTATTTTGAAGATTAATTGGTGATGTACATATGAACTGTTGAGTCAAGAGTCTAACACATAGTAAATTCTGCATGACAGTTAGCTCTTGCATTGTTATTATTCTTACTAGAATATTTATTAAAATAATGACCATTATTTTAAAATTAAACTATACAGCTGCTTGTTATTATTGTGCACACTTCAAAAAGAAGTTATGTTAAATCTTTAGTAAGTATATTGGTTTTAATTCATTAATTTCTACTTCTGACTTTATTTTTTCTTCTTGCTTGAATTACATTTCTTTTGTTATTAAAAAAAACTTATATTTTAATTTAAAGTTTCTTTCTGAGAAAAAAAAAATTTCATTTCCAAGAGTTTAGGAGGCAATGTTCAGGATAGTGGTTAAGCTAAAAGTTTTGACATAAGACTTCCTGATTTTCAGTGCTGGTATCACTTCTAACTAACTGGGCTCCACTTGTGCTCTTCATCTGTAATACGCAGACAATAATAATAAGTACTTCAAGGGGTGGTTGGCAGCATTAAATTAACAAATACAAGTAAAACATATAAAGTGGTGTTTGTGGTTTTCAGTTAATCTTAACTATTGTATTTTGGTTATTTATATTTTTATTATTAATTACTATTTCTATTGCATTCTACTTAGATCATGGTGTCTACATATTTCTTTTAATGTTTACTTAATATATCAAGTCATACCTAGTATGTCGGATCAGCTTTTATAAATATTTGATAGACAATTCAATAAATACTATATTTTATAAGGTTGACATTTTATAATTATTAAAACAGCCATAAAATTTTGTAATATTCACCTTCTCTACAGTTTTCATTGGTTTGAATCCTTCAATACCCTGTCCTGTAGCTTGCCTCACCATCTACCAGCTGGAACTCTCCAAGCCTTCCACAAGCCCTCTTTATCATGCTAATTAATGAGGATAGTCCTCACTCACTGTTCACCTAGAAATGAAGTTTGGGAGAATTAATGAGCTCTGTACATGATTTGTGTTGCCAGATTGGCATCCCAAGATGTTTACTTTAAGGAAGACTGAGCCTATGGTATGTTAACAACTGTGCTTTGTAGGTGAAGCTTCTCTTTCCAGTTGAGGTGTGTGGTGAACGTACATATGCAGAAATGGAAGAAATCCCTAATTTCTAGAAAGTGCATATCAGTTGTAAGGCTTTTTCCATGAACACTTAATGAGTTTTCACTCTGTATCAGGCATTAGACTAAATGATTCTTAAGCACCATCTCATTTATCTTATCATCCGCACTTTACAGGTATTACAGCGGAGGCTTAATGAAAACAAATAACTTCTCCAAGAGTAAACAGTTACAAGTGTCAAATGAGAATTAAAACCCAGGTCTGTCTGATTCCAACCTCATATTCCTAACCTCTGTACATGTTGAGGATAATGAGAAAGGAAGATAAGAACGCACCTGTAGAGTTGTTGTTCTCTATCATTAAGTCAAAAACAGACAAAGCTATTGAGCAAAAGTCTCCAGAGAATGAATCTAAGACTGGATTAATAATCTAGTCTAGCTACGGAGTAGCTATGTGTACCTGATCCTGTGATCATCCCCAAGATTCCAACCAGCAATGTCCAAATGAAGTACAGCATGGCCACTGCAGTGGAAAAGAAGGGGTTGGCAATTGGAAGAACAGCACCCATGCTTCATGCAGCCCCTGCCCTTGTGTGGGGTCTGCTTCCTTACTCTTGGAATGTGTCTTGCTCTTGGATGCATCTCCTGCTTGGCCCAACCCAGTGCCTTATGCAGAAGAGGTCCTCAGAAAAGTTACCCACTCATTCGGCATTCATATACTGAATGGCAACCCTGTGTCAGAGACTGGTTTACGTGGTGGAAATACTGCAGTGAGCAAAACAAAGTACTTCCTAGACTTTACATTCCAGTGGAGGGAGCCAGAGAAAAAAAACAGATACATATAAATACTGTCAAATAATAAGTGCTATGAAGAAAAATAAGTTGCAGTGAGGAGACGGAACATTACAGAGCCATGTCATTAGGTAGGGTGGTCGGGGTGGACCTCTCTGCAGAGGTGACATTTGAATACTAGCCTGGACAAAGTAAGGAAATAGACTCTGCATAGTTGGTGAAGAAGATATCAGGGAAAAGAGGCAGCAAACACAGAGGTCTTGAGGCTGCAGAGTGTTTGGAATAAATATTTGGTAAATGCATAAATGACTGATTAGAAGGGTGGGAGTAGATACATAGGAAGTATCTACTGAATTGGGAGGCATAGGGATGAATGGACTGCCCACCAATTCTCCAGCACTCCTGGACACTCCATCTTTTCAAGCCTCTGGAGTTATGGGGAGGCTTCCCAGGGCAATCCCATCATTCACTGGACAAGAAGTGGAGGAAGTGCTACATTGTGTACCTAATCACAGGGATAAGAACAGGTGGGGTGTTGAGAGACAGAAAGGATATGGGTAAACTGGTCTGCTTCAAACATAAAAATATTAGCGATGCATTTGAAATCCACATTTTGAATGCCAAGAAGAGTGAACAAAAGAACCATCAATTAAGTTTTGAATAGTTACACAATACTGCTAAATGTCACTTTACTTCATAGAGCGGTATGTCCAAACTATAGAGTTAAATGGATATAGCTTTGACTTTCTCTAATTCTGGAGTAACTTTTTTAGGCATTTAACAGAGAGGTTCAGGAAGAGTATTAGGAGAAAACATAATTACATGCCATTCAAACTATTTACAAACATGAATGTTACAGAGCTAGCAGAACTGTAATTACACTGAGTGAAGCCATAATAATGCAATCAAGTGGTTGCATTATTAAAAGTTTTTTTTTACAGCAAAGAAGTATAGTTTCTAAAAGGAGCTTATATCTTGAATTTATAATGAATATCTGCTTACCATACTGCATTCTGATAATAAATTATTGAAACTAGTTCTTCCTTTTAAAATAATGACTGCATTGTTTTAGATTAACTTTTGAACTTTAGGTTTGGTTTGAGGTTTCATCAGTTAATTTAGCATTTTTTGACAAATATTTATAAATTATGTTTAAAGAGAACTTCTATAGTAATAATAACACATCTCCTATGTGTATTTTTATATTGTATACTTAGTACCATGAGTTGGATTCCTTAACATTCAAATAGAGCCTTACCTTGTTTTCTGATCATCACAGAATTTTATAGCTGGAGATGGTTTACAGGATTTACTTACCCCTCTGCCAGTCTTTCTTTTACAAATAAAGAGACAGACTCAAGGGAGAGCAAAGACTTCTTCAGGATCATAGAGCAAGTGTTCTGGTGTTCTTTCATCCTACTTTAAAAAAAATAAAAGAGCCATAAGTCCTTTTAAAAAAAGGTACTTGAGAAATTATAATAATCCTATAGAATATGTTCATTTTGAATTTAATTTAATTTGGTAGATTTCAATACAGAGCCCCCAACATACTATTAAAAGTTACTTTCAGTAGAAATGTTTATGTTGGAAAGCAAAATTGTCTTTTGTGAGCCCTGAAGAAGGCAGGGAGGTAGATGTCTTGCTTATTTTCAGTTTGCTTACACATGTACACATAAGACTCAGTCATCCAGGCCAATTCATGTTATTCTCTCTGCCTAGAGTACTCTGCCCACTTCCCTTCACAAAGTTGGCTCCTCCATAGGCTCTCTATTCCCCTGATGACAGTCATGGGTGTCTCCCCATTTCCTGATTTTATTGCATTTATTTTCTTCATAATATTCACCTCTGTGTGTGTGCATGTGTGTGTTTAGTTGTTTATTTTCTTTCATATTTACTAGACTGTAAACTCCAACAAGGCATTTTCTATATCTTTTTGGTTCACTACTACATAGAGGGTCGATGGTTCAGGGAACATATAGGAAGCACCTAGGAAATGTTATATGAATAAATGACTCTGTGAATAAATGAAATGACTATGGGATTAAGTGTGAAGGAGTTGTGATCAAAGTATAGTTTAACAATGGCTTTAGCTTTCAGCCGTATTTGACACAACTGTAAAAGACGTAGAACCCTTCAAGGCACATTATAATTCCCTGAAATTCTAAAACAAACCTTGAAAAGGTCTGTCAACTAAATGAAGAGTAGTTTCAGCCATTGTCAGTGATTTGTAGTGCTTCAGAAGATTAGAAATTCTGAATTTTGGGAAGGAATTTTCTTTAATAACAAACACTGAATTAATACTGCTTCATATTGTTTTATGCTACATCAACGTCTTAATAAAGTTTTGTGGCAACAGAATTTAACAGATTTTATGAATGTGTAGAGAATTGAGAATTACATTGAAATACATATTTTGCAATAAAATGCACATCATACAGCAAGAGAGATGCATATAACAATCTGTGCATTGGGGGAGTTCTAGTCCATATGGAATTTATCAAACCAGACTATTAAAGGGATAATAGAATTGAGACCCTCATTTTTGACAAACTGCAATCTAGAAAGATTAGCTGATTTATCAATTTCACATCCTTTTTCTGGAATGTTATGATATAAATCAATACATATCTGACTTCTCTCACACCACAAGATATGGAATTTAGGATAACAGAACACAGGCTTCAGGGCCATAGAGACCTGGAGGAAATCACAGCTCCATCATGATCCGGGTCATCTTGATGGTTTCTTTATAAAATAGTGATAGTACTACCACCTAATCCATTGTCATTTAAGTAAGAATTCCTATGTCAAATACCTAGGATAGTGTTTGAACCACAATTGGTATTCAATAAATATTAGTGTCCTCTACCTTTTCTTAAATGTCCCCTCTCTTGATATAATGTCTAATATAATAGGAAATCCACAGTGTTGCTATAAGACAATCTGTTTATTGATCAATTAAAGCTATCAAAATGTCAATTATCATGACTTAGAAAAATATAAGACAAAATACTATAACAACTCAAGTGACAAAATGTATCAGGGAATGCTTCTCAAATTAGAGAAATAGAAAAAGTGTAAAATGGAGAGGTAGAAAAAGAAGGAAAAGAAAAAGGAAAATGCAGAATGAAAATTTCAAATGTTAGCATAAAATATAATCACACCTAATTCTTAATGTTACTAGCCACAAACAAGAGCTTGTGTATATATTATATATAGTTGACCCTTGAACAACACAGGTTTGACTGGATGGGTCCACTTATATGCAGTGTATAATGCATACAACATATAAAGTATGTGTTAATCAAATGTTTATGTTATCAGTAAGGCTTCCCATAAATAGTAGACTATTAGTAGTTAAATGTGGGGGGAGTCAAAAGTTATACTTGGATTTTAGACTGTGCAGGGGATCAGCATCCCTAACCCCAGCACTGTTCAAGTTTGGCAGTATATATCTCCTTCTAAGTTTCTTATGGTCCTTCCAAGTTGTATTGATATGAGCCCATTAATAGATGGCTTTGCTCAGATTTCCATGGTCAAATATTTCAGAAGATAATATTTTGACAGTTGAAATGCCAGTATTCAGAAGGAAGAGAAAGTATGCCATTTTCCGTGTCATCCAATTGATGGTGACTGACAAGGGAAGATTTCCTCCTCACCCACTTAGATTTTCCAACCTTTTTAGTTCACATTCATACCCAAATAGATGGCTCATAGTTCAAACTTGAATAACTATCTTAAATATTGATTAACCAGAAATGTCAACTCTGCCTATTTGAAAACTGAGTGTTTTTAAAATATCAGGTGTTGTGACTGAAAGAAGCATTGATTAAGTCTGTTTTCCTAATGGTTTTATTTTAGAGAGGGTAAAAAATGCTGTGCTCCAGGAACCAAGTAGTCAGCCATCTTTTTTGGAAAACTCTGAGTATAGAGCACTGGAAAAGGCACTGGAAGTTGTGAGAATGATTCTCTCTCCTCTCAAAAATCTTGCATTCTTCTTGAGACACACACACACACACAAACACACACAAATTTAATGATTTAAGTAAGAACAAAAAGATTTCTTGGAAAAGATAATCCATGGTGTGACTTTTCTGAAAACTGCATTATGAAGGTAGTCCAAGATGGTGTCTCAGGAAGAACCTCCTCCCATTGACAAACCAGATCTACAGCTACATATGGAATAATTCCCACAGAAAAAGAACTGAAAACTAGCTGAATAGCTCTTTCCACAACAAGGGATAAAAGGGCCACACTGAGATGAGTGGGAGAGGCAGAAGCACAGTCTCACCAAAAACCACACCATGGACATGCAAACCACAATAGGAAGGGATCTCATGGGTCCAGAGCTTCTCCCTGAGGAGTGAAGAGTATCCCTACATTGAACACCACAACCCTTGGGACCTGCAACCGGAAAAAGGAGGACCAAAAAATGTCTGCCTTTGGAAATAACCTGAGCTTATATCCAGGGGCCTCAGGGGGGGATCTCAGATACCCATTTCGAGGGGCTTATGCCTAGACTCAATTTCCTCAGACCCAGCACAAAGGTAGCAATTTGAGAGGTGACTGGAATATATGTGAAGGAGATTCATTTGCTGATTTTAAAGCATCTGCCAGGGGGGCAAGGACCAAGTGGGACTTTCTTTGGGGAAAGAGGTGCTGGTGAGCACCATTTTTGCTCTCTCCCTCTACCATGCTAGTGCTGGCAGCTATGCACGGACACAGCTTTGCTAAAGCCAAGGGTGTGGCCCTGCCCCAACATTCTTTCCCTACGTTGCTAAAGCTACAGGCATGTCAGGCCCCTGTGCTTTCTTGGCTTCACTAAAGCTGTGGGTGTACCCCACTCCCAGAACTCTTTCCTAGCCTTGCTAAAACCCCTAGTGTCTACCCCAGTGCACTTCCCCTGCATCACAAAAGCTGCAGACATGCCCTGCCCTCAACACTCTTCTGCAGCATTGCTAAAGCTGGTAGGAAAGCAAAGTCCATTCATGAGATTCCCCTCAATTACCTGGCTCTGGTGGCCAAAGGGGCTTGTGTTCCTGGGCCCCATGAGACTAACAATTGTAAAGACAATTCTGGGCAAGATATCACACCCAGGGCACTGCACAGACAGCAACAGAAACATCCCCAGTCTGTCTTTGAAAAAGACCCATTTACTTGTCCTGGAGTTTCAACCTGAGAGATTGGCTTTAGCTTGCCCCATATTTAGAGGCTACAGAGGCACTCTCAGAGAATGTAGGTAGAGAGATGTCATCTTTGTACACCCCCATTGTCTTTGCCACAGTTCACTGTGAAAGGAGCTTTTACACTCCACAGTCCTCCAGAAAGCTTATACACTGCCACTGTCCTCCAGAAAGGAACTTACACACTCAACTGAAGCCCTTATTCCTGCAACTGTCATCCAGGTGATGCCTCCAGATCTCATATGGAGGCCAGCAGGGTTTATGATTGCTGTTCCACAGGACTATGTATATTTGCATAGTTTAAAAAGCTGCTGCCTGAGAATCTGGCTTCCAATCAGCCTGAAACTAGGTGCTAAATGAGATCACATGTTTGGGAACAATGACAGGCATTGGCACACCCTAAACAACTGAGAGCTATCAAGAGTAAATCAGGCTACTCAGTCACAAAGGTTTGAGAATCAACAAAGAGCTAGGGTAAGGCTCAACAGTAAGGTTTATTTCTCATACAAGACCACTTCTCCAAGACTAGGAGAGGTAGCTATTTACCTAACACATAAAAACAAATACAGAGAGTCAAGCAAAATGAGAAAACAAGAATATGTTCCAAACCAAAGTACAAGACAAAAAATCAGAAAAAGACCTTAGTAAGTAAGTAAGACCTTGGAGACAAGTGACCTGTTGAAGAGTTCCAAGTAATGGTCATAAAGATGCTCACTGAACATGGGAAAGAGTGACATCTTCAACAAAGAGACGGAAAATATAAGAAAGTACTAAACAGGAGTCACATACTTAAAGAATAAATAACTGAACTGTGGGTGCCTGGGTGGCTCAGTCAGTTAAGCATCTGCCTTCGGCTCGGGTCATGATCCTGGGGTCCTGAGATTGAGTCCTGCATTGGGCTCCCTGCTCAGTGGAGAGCCTGCTTCTCCCTCTCCTCCCTACTCGTGCTCTCTGTCACTATCTCTGTCTCTCTCAAATAAATAAATAAAATCTTTAAAAATAAATAAACTGAAAAACCCAATAGAATGTGTTCAACAGCAGACTGAAACAGAAGTTTTCAGTGACCTGGAAGACAAAGCAATGGAATTCACCCGAACAGAGAAGTAAGAAGAATAAAAGAATTTAAAAAAATGAAAATATCTTAAGATACCTATGGGACAACATCAAGTGGAATAACACTCACGTTGTAGTGGTCCAGAAGGAGAAGAGAAAGGGAAAGGGGCAGAAAACTTACTTGAAGAAATAGTGGCTGAAAACTTCCTTACCTGAGGAAGGAAACAGATATCCATGTCCAGGAGCATAGAGTTCCAAATAAAATGAACCTAATGAGATCCACACCAAGACACATTATAATTAAATGTCAAAAGTTAAAGATAAAAGGAGAATCATAAAAGCAGCAAGAGAAAACAACTTGTTATATACAAGGGAAGCCCCATAAGATTATCTGCTGATTTTTCAGCAGACGTTGTGCAGACGAGAAGGGAGTGGCATGATATCTTCAAAGTGTGAAAGGAAAAAACTTCCAACCAAGAAGGCTCTACCTGGCAAGGTTATCAGTCAGAATTGAAGGAGAGATTAAAGAGATTTCCAGACAAACAAAAGCTAAGAGCTCATTTACCACTAAACCAGTCTTACAAAAAAATAAATAAATAAAAGTTAAAAAGACTTCAAGTTGAAAAGAAAAGGCACTAATAACAAAAAAATATATGAAAGTAAAGATCTCACTGGTAAAGGTGACTATAAAGTAAAGATAGTGGATTAAACACATATAAAGCTAATATGCAGGTTAAAAAACAAAAATAGTAAAAGTGACTAATTATTGGTCAGAGGATACACAAAATAAAGATGTAAAATATGACATAAAAAAATGAAAGGGGATAGTCAAAACAGTTTTTAAAATGTGTTCAAATTTAAGTTGCTACCAACTAAAAATAGACTTATATGTACATATAGGCTGTCATATGTGAACCTCATGGTAAAAACAAAGCAAAAAAGTAGATACACACAAAAAATGAGATAAATATAAACATAATTCTAAAGAAAGTCATCAAACCACAAGGAAGAGAACAAGAAAGGAACAGAGAAGAACTACAAACCACACAAAAAAACAATTAACAAAATGGCAATGATTACTTTGAATGTTAAATGGACTAAATTTTCCAATCAAAAGACACAAAGTGGGTGAATGGATTAAAAAACATGATTCATTTATGTAATTTTCTATAAGAGACTCACTTCAGATCTAAGGACACACATAGACTGAAACTAAAGGATGGAAAAAGGTATTTTATGCAAACGGAAACCAAAGGAAAGCTGATATAGCTAAACTGATATCAGAAAAAAATAAACTTGAAAGCAAAGACTGTAATAAAAAACAAAGAAGGGTATTTTATAAATATAAAGAGGCCAATCCAACAAGAGGTTATAACATTTGTAAACATTTCTGCACCCAAAATAGGAATACCTAAATATATAAATAGACCTAAAAGAATTGACAGTGATGCAACTAAAGTAAGAATATTAATACCCAATTTACAATCATGGATAAGTCATCCGGAAGAAAATCAATAAGGAAACTTTGGCTTTAAACAACACATTAGACCAGGTGGACTTAAAGATGTATATAGAACATTCCATCCAAAATAAGTGGAATACACATTCTTCTTGTGTACACATGGAACATTATTTGGAATAGGTCACATGTTTGGTCACAAAACAAGTCTCAAATTTAAGAAGACTGAAATCATAGCAGGGATCTTTTCTGACTACAGTGGTATGAAACTAGAAACCAATTATGAGAAGAAAACAGGAAGTATCATAAATAATTGGAGATTAAACAAGATGCTACTGAACAACCACTGGGTCAATGAAGAAATCAAAGGAGAAATCTAAAAATACTGTAAGATAAATGAAAATGGAAATACAATTCAAAATCCATGAAATGCAGCAGAAGTAGTTCTCAGAGAGATAGTCATACTAATATAGGTCTACCTCATAAAACAAGAAAACTCTAAAATAACAATCTAACTTTATAACTAAAAGAGCTAGAAAAAGAAGAATGAAGCCCAAAGTTAGTAATATGAAGGAAATAATAAAGGTCAGAAGGAAAAGAAATGAAATAGAGACAAAATAAAACAATAGAAAAGATCAGTGAAACTAAGAGCTGGTTCTTTGAAAAGATAAACAAATTGACAAACCTTTATCTAGACTCACCAAGAAAAAAGAGAGAGGGTTCAAATAAATAATACTGGAAATGAAACAGGAGTTAGACACCTGATACTACAGAAGTACAGGGGATAGTAAGAGACTATTGTGAACAATTACACACAGCAACAAACTGGACAATCTAGAAGAAATGGATAAATTTCTAGAAACATACAATCTTCTAAGACTGAATCACGAAGAAATAGAAAAATCTGAAAAGACTAATTACTAGTAAGAGGATTGAATCAGTAATCAAAACCTCCCAACAAACAAAAGTTCAGGACTAGACAGCTTCACTGGTAAGTTCTACAAAATTTTCAAGGAATAATTAATACCAATCCTTCTCAAACTATTCCAAGAAATAGAAGAGGAGGGAACTCTTCCAGACTCATTTTTTTTCTTTTTCTTTTCTTTTCCTTTGTTTTTTAATAATATAATGATTCAGCAATTCACATTACACAGTGCTCACCATGATAAGTGTACTCTTTAATTCCCATCCCCTATTCACCCATTTCCCCACCCCCACATCCCTCTAGTAACCATCAGTTTGTTCTCTACAGTTAAGAGTCTGTTTCTTGGTTTGACTCTATCTCTCTCTCTTTCTTCCCCTTTGTTCATTTGTTTTATTTATTAAATTCCAAATTTGAGTGAAATCATATGGTATTTGTCTTTCTCTGATTGACTTATTTTGCTTATGAAAGAGGGGTCAAGAATATACATTGGGGAAAGGACAGTCTTTTCAGTAAGCACTTTGGGAAAACTGGACAACTACAGGCAGAAGAATGAAACTGGACCACTATTTTTAAACAATAACACAAAAAATATGGATTAAAAACTTGAACATCAGACCTGAACCATTGAAATCCTAGAAGAAAAAATTTGCAGTAAGCTCCCTGACACAGGTCTTAGCAATGATTTTTTGAATCTGACACCTAAAACAAAAGCAACAAAAGCAAAAATAAACAAGTGGGACTACATGAAACTAAAAAGCCTCTGCACAGCAAAGGAAACCATCAACAAAATGAAAAGGCCACCTAGTGAATGGGATAAAATATTTGCAAACATGTACCTGATAAAGGGTTAATGTATAAAAAAATATATAAAGAACTCATACAACCCAATAGCAAAATCCCCCAAATAGTCCAATTAAAAATGGGCAGAGGATCTGAATAGATGTTTTTCCAAAGAAAATAGACACATGGCCTATAGGTACATGAAAAGATGCTCAATATCACTAATCATCAGGGAAATGCAAAACAAAATCTCAATGAGATATCTCTTCATACCTTCAGAATGGCTATTATCAAAAAGACAAATATAACAAGTGTTAGAAAGAATGTGGAGAAAAGGGAATCCTAGTGCAGTCTTGCAGTAAATGTAAACTGTAGAATTACCATCTGACCCAGCAATTCCACTTCTGGGTATTTATCTAGAGAAAATGAAAACATTAATTTGAGAAGATATATGCAGCTTCAGGTTCATTGCAGAATTATTTACAATAGCCAAGATATGGAAACAACCTAAGTGTCCATCAGTGGATAAATGGATAAAAAAAAGATGTGATCTACATATATAAAACGGAATACAATTCAGCCATAAAATAAATCTTACCATTTGTAATAACAAATGCCCCTTAAGGGCATTATGACAAGTGAAGTATTTCAGACAAAGAAAGACAAATACTATATGATCTCACTTATATGTGGAATTTAAAAAACAAAACAAAAAAATAAGCTCGTAGATACAGAGGACAAATAAGTGCTTGACAGAGGCATGAGGTGGTGAGTTGGGAAAATGGGAAAAGGGGGTCCAAAGGTACAAACTTCCAGTTATAAAATAAGTAAGTCATGGCGATGTAATGTACAGCATATTGGCTGTAGTTAATAGCACTATATTGCATATTTGAAAGTTGCTAAGACAGCAAATCCTAGAAGCTCTCATCACAAGAAAAAGATTTTTTGTAATTGTGTATGGTGATGGATGTTAATTAGACTTACTATGATTTTTCACACATATATAAATTGTATCATGTTGTACGCCAGAAACAAATATGTCAATTATACTTCAATCTATAAAAGTATGAAATATGAGGGGAAAATCTTACGAAATTTATTTTTATATTTTTGTGACTTCCTTAGATCATCTGCATACCTTCACATAATTTGCCTTAACTTCAAGACACACTAGTATATTCCAATTCATTTAATTCCGATGCTCATTACCTGGAATTACTACAAACCCCATGTGTTAACAGTATAGTCCCCATCAAGACTGTCCTCACTTCAGATGCCAGCCCCAAGTTCATGGGCCTCCAGGCTATCTACACTTCTCACCAACTTGCTACAAATGAGGGGGAATTCCTCCTACCTCCTTTAGGTTTGATAAATTACTAGAATAACTCACAGAACTCAGGAAATTTCTGTCCTTATTAGAAAGGATACAAATCAGGTCAGTCAAATGTAGAGACCCATAGGACAAGGTCTAGAAGAACCCTAAACACAGAGCTTTATGTGCTCTCTTTTCATGGAATCCAGGTACAGCACCCTTTTGGTTTATCGGAAGATCCACCTACCATCATTTTCCAGAGTTTTTACTGGAGAATCATTATGTAGAAATGATTCACTCCGTGGACACATGACTGAACTCAGTCTCCATCCCCGCCCTTCCCTCGAGGTCAGGCTGGTTTAATGCCCAATTCTCTAAATACATGGTTGGTGTTTCAGGTGATAGCCCCTGTCTTTACTCTTCTCGTTAGCATAATCTCAAGTGTGAGCCATGGGCCCACTATGAATAACAAAGGCACTCCTCTATCATTAAGGAAATTCCAAGGATTTAGAGGTTGTCTCCCAGAAATGAGGTACAAAGACCAAATTCTTCTCAATACATGCTTTCTAAATTGTTGTACTATATTTTTATGAAAAATAATATACCTTTAAGCCAAAGTTCTTTTTTTTAATGAGAGCCTATGCAGGTTTTCCCATAATTGCTTCAAAACTATGTATATAAAATGTTATTGTTGCCAAGATATACACTCTCATGGATCATTAAAATGAGTATGTCCATATTAATTATATGCAATTGTATACACAAATATATTTATGCATGTGAATATGTGTATACACACACATTTTCCTAAAATAGTTGTATATATAGTTTGGGTACTCTTTTTCTCTAAACGAATTTTCTAAAAACTGTATCTTTGAAAGGATAATAGCAGTAAACTTTCTAGTATACTTGCTAAGAGTAACTATTTTGTAGTAATTTTCTGTGGATAATCCCTGGAAACATATTAGTTAGGCTCAAAGAGGTAATGTTATTTGATGGTATGTCACATCATCTAAGATCATTAGGAAAATTTCTGCATAATAGATTTTTCCACACAAGATTCTTCTTAAATTTTATTTTAACATTTTAATGGAACTCTATGGTATATTTTGACTATTTACTAAATAGAGCAAATCAAGCATCACTTAATCATTTTCCAGAATCATCACCTGTTTTTGAATTGTACTGTTATATCCTTGGCAACACATTCAATTTAAGCATATTGAGCTCTTTTCCCATTCTAAGAGATCCAGAAATCATCAGGTCTGAATTTTACAGTTTTTTTCTAATTTCTCCTTTGCTGGGCGCCTGGGTGGCTCAGTCGTTAAGCGTCTGCCTTCGGCTCAGGTCATCTCAGGGTCCTGGGATCGAGCCCCACATCGGGCTCCCTGCTCCGCGGGAAGCCTGCCTCTCCCTCTCCCACTCCCCCTGCTTGTGTTCCCTCTCTCGCTGTCTCTCTGTCAAATAAGTAAAATTAAAAAAAAAAAAAGTAATTTCTCCTTTGCTATCAATTCTTGCTTCTTTCAATTTCCTGTGGCAGTATTTCCTGCCCTGCTCTTATTACCTTCAGAATTAGCCCATGATATGAGTTGAGGAAATGTGAGGACCCAGTGACCCTCTCTCTAGAGTCACATGCACAGTCTACCAGGAATTGTTTCCTGGTGGCTGTTTCACTGGCTCAGGGGCTGCAAATTCCAGGATGTTTGACATTTGGAAACTGGACATCCAGATAAGTGCGGCTTTATTCCCAAAAAGTGGAACATTTTACAAGGAACTACTGTATTCCCTTACAAAGGAAACATTATGAATTAGAGTACTAAAAAGCTTTTGAATAAAGGATTCATTTTTCTTCTTACTGAAGCCACGTTCTTCAAGTATTTGGAGGGTTTTTGTTGTATTAGTAAATATACCGTCTTACTTAAAACTTTAATGTCATTGTGTCAGATCCAGATATTATATTTAGGAGTGAATTTGAACAAAGAATAGATCAGTCTTCTAAAGTTAGCAGCATAGTTTCCAAAAAAGGTAAAATTTATTGGAATTTCAGACTCATATTAAGAAACAAATCTAATTACATTTAAAATGTTGTCAATGTTTTTTAAACATGTCTTCGAAATTAACCAGTGATAGTCAACTTATTGGGCACATTATTTTTTTCTGAAAATAATTGCTTATAAAGCATATATCCAAGTCCAAACACTGTTGATTAAGTAAACTACTTGATATGTCTTATAAATGCAAGTATCTCCCAAGAATACTTGATTTTAATTTTGTAATATGTATCTGAAAAAGACAAACACTTTTGACACCTGTGTATTATATGCATACTAAATTGTTCTCCTACTTGTTTTGTTTTCACTGCATTTCAGTTACCATGTGAATTTCCCATCATGTACTTCATTTCCCTTGTAAGCCATTGCTAGTTTAATTTTCTAAAACAGTAGCATTTAGAATTCTCCATTGAGATTATTTGCTGAGTGCATTCTTCATATTTTTTTGACTGTAACCCACTTAGCAGCAATGCCACTATAACACTATGGACATGACTCTCTTATGATATATATCACATTATATTGTGATTGTTTACATATTTAACTCCACCTTAAATTATGATGCCTAAAGGATATGAAGCCATACTTCTGTCATTTTGTGTAATTTCCACCTCAACATCATGGTTGGCAGTAGCTACTGAGGACATGTTATTTGAACAAGAGAGCTAATGGAAGCCTCAGTTCTCTGGTTCTATACTCCCCTCCTCCTTTTTTTTCTATTTGTCGTCAGGTAGTGACTGTCACCACCACCTAAGAAAGCTTTCTCTAGGGTCACTTAGCATTTTTGTGACAAATAAATTTCCCCAGCAGCATCTCACTGTGAAGATAATGAAAATAGTTAAGCCAGAAAAGCTATCTCATAGTTTGAAGTCTACTTCCTTCTCCTAAGCTTTCTGCATTACATATGGATCTTGTCTTTTCAAAAAATTTCTCTAGAGTACCTTCAGATAACAAAATTATAGTTGTTTGAAATAGTATTTCATATAGTTGTGAAAACAACTAAATGTTGTATATACATTTTAATTAGAAAATCATCTAGATAAAAGGTAACATTTAAAATGTCATTAAACAATATCACATAGTTGTAGCATGACTGCTGTTTATTCAGAGATTATTTCTATTATGACATTTCTCTGTTCTTAAAAGTAATTTATCAAATTCATAAAACTAAACACCATTTTACTGTAGGCCAATTATATCTCAAAAAGCCTTATTTTTAAAAGAGGAGAGATAGGGGTTGGTTGATTTTTAAAAGAAGGACAAGAATGTATCACGTACCTTGCTCTCGGCCCAGTCTCTACTACAACAGTAATACAAAATGTTCATAAGAACACAGAGTTTTTACTCCATTGTGTTTCCAAACTTTCCCGTGTGTTGTGTAGCTTATCAAGCTCTGATAAAGTGGTTTCATTGAATTAGTGGAGATACATACCGAAAATAGGAAGAAAAAAGGGACAAATGTATTGACTTTTAATTTCTGTGACTCCAACCCTGTTCAGCTGGCCTTTGGGAGATAATTAGTAGATTATCTGAGGCCAATCAGATTTGGCTTTCAGTTTCCAAACAAAATTATTGCAAAGGGTCTGGTCACTATGAGCCCATCCTCTTGTCCTTGATCTTGGGCTTTGGATCCAGGGCTCTTAAATATATAAACCTTCACACACACACACACACACACACACACACACACACACACACTTGACTACTTTGGCAAATTTATCAAAGCCTAGATATGCAGCCTCTAGGAAATTATTTTAGCCTCTGGCTTTTGCCTGGCTGGGCAGTCACTGATGCTACTCCAACAAATCTGGTTCCTGCCTTCTGCCTAGTTGGGCAGGATCTGATGCTGCCTTGGATAATCTTTATTTAGAGTCCTAAAGAAGAATGTTTCATGTTGATTTTACCCCCACTGGTTATTTGAACATTTGTTTTCCATCAGTAATGGCCATCTGGATCTGTTTTTCAATATGTATCAAGTATTTCACCACTTTTTCTCAAGCTCTGTCTTAATGACATGATGGAAATGGCTTAACTTGGTGAAACAGTGCATTTTCTCTCCCAAGAATACTACTTTTGTGCATCATGATCTGGGCCTTCCTTCAGGAAGGTAAGTATAAAACATTTAAGTGGCAATAGAGCTCAAGGAACCAAACACATTCTTTAAGATTGTGTTAACATACAGAATTGATTTGGCCCTTGACTGCACACACCAGACAGTCCAGTCTGGTTCCACTGCCTTAGAGAAGGCAGAGGTGTAGGGATTCTGTAGAGATTGGTGACATCTTTCCCCACACCCCTATAAGCTCTCTGCCTCTCCCTTGCTTCAGTGCGTATTCACCAGCCAGAGACAGAGGC
Source organism: Mirounga leonina (assembly GCF_011800145.1). NCBI lineage: Eukaryota > Metazoa > Chordata > Mammalia > Carnivora > Phocidae > Mirounga > Mirounga leonina. Next base: position 37,440,195 of record NW_023270807.1, read on the forward strand.
CCCTGTGGTAGTAGCCAAACAAGTGTTTTATCTATGCTAATAATAGCTTTCAAGTCATCTCTCCAAAAGAATCCTGCTATACCCCCCAGGCGGAAGTGAGCCTGCAATATCCCCATTCACGACTAAACTCATTTCCTGACATTTAGCGTCTTCTCACACCACATGACTCAGTTCTCTTGAGAGTTCTTCTCTCATCCTTACAGCATGCACTCTGCATTGCCATTATTTATTTACTTCTTTGCCTCCCTAGAAGCATACTAGGAATTCTTGTAGAGGTAGGGATCTTGTCCTATCCGGCCCTGTATCCGCAGCACTTATCATCGGGTGTGACACACGAGAGCACCCAACGCATGCAGTAGGACTGACAGAAGAGAGAGATGAGTGCAAAGCAAGCAGAAACAAAATTTTAAAGTGCTAAGTACTCCCAGCTGAATTAGTCCTTAAGGAATTTAGCTGCTTTTATTCCAGTCTCTGAACCCTGTTCTTTCACTTAATAGACTCTTATATTAATAACCAGATTATCTGGTTTGTACTGCTTTGCCAAGAACTATGTGATGAAAGTCCAAACTAGTGAATGATCTATTTGCTTCTCAAATGTACTTGAAAGGAATTTCTAGCCTTAGATTAAGTTTCATATTAATGGTATAAAATGGTGAAAATTGTCCTATGAGTGGGATTGATGACCACATAATGAAGGGTACAGATCCTAAGAAAGGAGTGAGGATTCAGTGTAAAGCTGTTTAAAGTTGACTCAGGAAATCTGTTAGAACAGAAAAATGCCATGTCCCTGTATTAGAAATTCTCTATCATGTATGTGAGGAAATCTGAGAATAAGAGTCTAGGTGAATCTATCTTATCATATCCACCATTCTGCTTATTCTGATGACCAAGAAAATGATAAATAGGAGTCAAAGCACAGGATATTTCCCCAGAGAAAAGTGTAAGTATAAAATTTTCAAGTACTTGGGATTTAATCTATGACATTAATGGGTTAGTCATGAGAAGGGCAAAATTACTAGGAATCAGAAACTCATTTTTACCAACTTGCCTCTAGGATAAACCTGATCTTTTTCACACTAGTCAGATAATTGGAGAATATAACACTTAAAAAAAAAAGATAGTCAAGCTGGCTATTTATCATGTCTTGTTAGGGAGTCAGAGGTAGGGATGGGGCTGATGGACATTTTTACAGTTGTTCATATCACATAAGACTGCATTTAACCCATACTGATGCCATCTTCAGGGCCTTCTAATATCAGAAAGGCTTTAAAGTAAATATCTCACATTTTGTTTCTTTAGCATCATCCTTCTATACAAAAAAGAATGCTCTGCTACTTTTGTCTATGAAGGACTTCCTTGGTAGAGGAAAGTAGATGGAAGATACATCCTTAGGTTCTTTACACAGCTCTAGATGAACAATTTGCAGTAAGTTTGAAATGCTTCTAAAAATTGACCACAATACAGTACTTGAGTAATAGCAGTAGCCTTCCTCCAGGTGAAAAGTGCCTTATGGATGGGACTATATCTTTTTCACTTTAGGTAAACACATAATGATAATGGGGCACAGTCAAGCAACCGACTCTTGGTTTCAGCCAGGTCATGATCTCAGAGTCATGAGAGTCAGCCCTGCATCAGGCTCCACACTCAGCATGGAGTCTGCTTGAGATTCTCTCTCTCTGTCTCCCTCTGACCCTCCCGCTCATGCTCTCCCTCTTTCTAAAATAAATAAATCTTAAAGAAAATATAACAATAATGATGGTGATAATAAGATAATAGATAATACTTATTTGAAAATGTGCATGTTTTAAATATGTAAATATGTGTGTGTATCCTGTGCTGGGTTTTGTTTTTGTTTTGTTTTGTTTTTTTTCTGTGCTGGGTTTTGAACATGTAATTTAATCTACTCTCTCAGCAACCCCAAGGAGGAGTTACCCTTGTTATTTCCAAATTTTGGATGAGGAAAGGTAGGTTTAGTGAGGTTAAATAACTTGCCCAGCTCACATAGCTAGTAAATGGCAGAGGTGGGGTTTAATAAGCAATGAATATGTGTTCAATTGATGGCCTTTGAGGAAAAAAAAAGTCTTGCTTAGTAAGATTCTATTTTCTCAAAGATCTCAACCAACAGGGCCTCTGCCACATCTGTTCTTATTTGGAGTCTCAGCCTAGATATTTTTGTCAAACAAATACAAATCATCCTTCTCCTTTCTGTGATTCTTGTCCAAACTCCTTGCCCTCTGTAGGCCATTTTCTTTTTCAGTCTGTTCATTTTGCTATTGCTTTATTATATAATCTCAGCCCTAAGAAACAGATTTGAGAAAAGTAGGTAAAATTGGTTAGTGAAAAAATTATTATTTTTAAACAAGGCTCATAATGACAGATTTAAATTTTTTGTTATGTATATTCATTTCATGAGTAGCTTTAAATCTTGCATACTCAAACTATTTCCCATAGAAAACATGGCAAAATACCAAGATTGCAATGTTAGTACTTTCAGTAGTTTAGAACTTTTCATCTAAGTTACCCTCAAAATTAGACATAAGCCCTTAGAACCAGTCCAGGATTCAGTGTTTTAGGCAGATAATCATACCATTATCTGTATAAAGCAAAAAGGATTAATACCCATTGGATCCTTTTTATTCTTCTTTACCTGGCAATCTGATCAAAAGATGACTCACCAATCTGTACCCCTCACACCCTTTGAGCCCTGGCTCACAATTCATCTCTAGGAAATCTTTCCTAATTAACTATATTCTGCTCTGATCAGCCTTTTGCTTTATACACCTTCAGTATGGTTTGGCACCCAGGTTGTGGGGAACAAAAAAGGATAGAACACCATTTTTGCAGGACATAGTTTTAAATGAATGTGTGCTTCTATTGCAATCATAAATGCATTGATTTTAAATATACATATATGGGGCACCTGGGTGGCTCAGTCAGTTAAGCATCTGACTTCGGCTCAGGTCACAATCTCATGGCCCTGGGATCCAGCCACGATCTCAGCATTCTGGGATCGCGTTGGGCTTGGCGCTCAGCTTCTCCCTTTCCCTCTCCCTCTGCCCCGCCCCAACTCGTGCTCACTTTCTCTCTCTCTCTCTCTCTCTCTTATTCTCCCTCTCAAATAAATGTTTTTAAATTTTATATTATGTTATGTTAGTCACCATACAATACATCATTAGTTTTAAAATATTTTTTAAAAAAGTAAATAAAGAAAGAAACATACATTTATATAACGTACATACAGTTCTCCTACTCTGTTCTCAAGCACTGTTGCTACCATGGTCATGCTCAAGATTCTGTTGGCCCCAGAGCTAAGCCCCTGCTTACTTATCAGCTCTTTCAGTGCTTTCTCCTGTGCTTCAGAAGCGGCAAGCTAGTGAACTGCTGATAGAGGGTTAACTTCACCCTCCTCAACCCCTCCACTGAAATCTACTGCCTTCTTTGCTTTCTAGTAGATAAAAAAGGCTAAGTTATTAAAACTCAGGGATAAGTTTCCCACTTAATTATCATGGTGACAACTGACCTTTTCCTTTAAAGTATTATGTTTAATTCATTCTTTTAGAGACTACTAATTTTAGTTGTATCTTACTTATTGCTTCTATCTAATAAATTCTGGCATGGAGGATACTGAGCCAATGTTATATTTATATTCAGTGAACATTTAATTTAACATTTAGATTATTTGCCTATACTCTCTGACTTGATTTTCTGCCCTGTAATGATCCAGTTTTCTCCACCTCTTGCGCTTGTAGCAATAAGAAAAATGTCATGTTGTGTTTTTACCCCTTCCGTAACAGCATGCTTATTTCTGAAAGTGTCAAGAGTTCACCACTGCATGCCTTTGGCTAGCACACGTAAATTATCAAACCACTGAATTTAATGAACTATTACATCTTTATATTTTTCAGTATTAAATATAAGCATCCACACTGCGAGCCACACTCAAATGTACGGTACACTTTGTTACATCATCTGCTGTCAAGAAACGTGACTTTGTTATTGCCCCTTTAGGCATCTCTGTCCTTCCTATGTCAGAGACAGCAGAAGGCAGCACCTTCTCAAGGCAAAGAAACCTTCAGAGCCCCCTTCCTGCCTAGTTGAAGTCTCAAGGTTCCAATTTTATTTTTTTTTAAGATTTTATTTATTTATTTGAGAGAAAGAGAGCACGAGCAAGAGAGATAGGGAGAGGGAGCACAAGCAGGGGAGGTGAGGGTCAAGGGAGAGGGAGAAGCAGACACCCCGAAGAGCAGGGAGCCTGACTCAGGGCTTGATCCCAGGACCCTGGGATCATGACCTGAGCTGAAGGCAGATGCTTAACCAGCTGAGCCACCCAGGCGCCCCACCAAGGTTACAATTTTAAAAGACCAAAATGGAAGAAGGGGACCCAAGCATAGTCCAGGAAGGTATAGCCATCCTGTGTGGATATATTGAGCTGCACCATGCCTCCAGAATCTGGCCCTTTTTACTGACCCATGGGTGGCCCTCATCCTCAAGCTCACAAGATGGCTACTCTACCTCCAAGCGCTGTATCGGTATTTCAGAGCAGGAAAAATGGTGAAGAGGGAAGCCAAAGCTGCCTTCTACCAGACTTTGCCTACTATTAAAGAGCTTTCCCAGAAGCCCACCCAGTTACTTATATTTATATCTCTTTGAGAAGAATTAGCCTTAAGAGAGACTGGACAGAGACATTTTTAGTTGATCTATTGCCACCCTGAGCAAAACCGGGTTTCTTTTGATGAAAGGGGAGGGAGAAATGGATATGGAATAAGCAAATAGTGCCTGCTTCAAGGATAAGTCTCTACAAAAAATGTCAAGCTAACCTTGACTGACTTCCAACTAAAACAATAATTAGGAAACTGGCATTATGTGTCTATAGCCTAACTTCAGGATCTAAGTGTTGAAGTGAAACTTAGCAGCATGTAAAGAAAATTAATATTTTTCACCACTGAAAAAAGTATTTGGAGACTAACTTTCTTAAGCCCAGCTCAGAAGTAGAAAAATAAATCTAAGAAATATTTTAATTCTGAAAATATTCTACAAAAATATCTGGTGATTTTTCTACCAAGAAAATACTTTCTCTTTTGAAGGTTCCTTATTACATAAAATGGGATTAGGTAATAGAAATAGTCATGGAACTCTAAAAGCTTCCTCTCAAGATTCCTTCCATTCAAAAAGACCTGGATAGAAAGATAAACTGATAGCATTTTATCAGATGCACACAGCCATCTTGTTCATGTACCTGGGTCATTCAGTCTTCCTGGCAGGATGTTCAGGGAAAACACTTGAGTATTTTCCTGGCTGGTATGTTCCACCTGTGTTGGGTATTTTCTTTTTTTTTTTTTTTTTTTAGATTTTATTTATTTATTTGACAGAGACACAGCGAGAGAGGGAACACAAGCAGGGGTAGATCCAAAGGGAGAGGGAGAAGCAGGCTTCCCGAGGAGCAGGGAGCCCGATGCGGGGCTCGATCCCAGGACCCCGGGATCATGACCTGAGCCGAAGGCAGACGCTTAACCGACTGAGCCACCCAGGCGCCCCGTGTTGGGTATTTTCAAACACTGATGCGATTCAGTCTAGTTCAATGCTGAGAGTATAAAAATAACACCAAATCCGGTGGACTGTCACTTTGAGAGCATTTATTTTTCTTTTATTCAGTTTACACACTAATTCAGAAAGTGTCTGAGCATATGATTAAGCAGAGCAGGCAGCTGCCAGTGTGATGAAATCTGGGAACTACAGGAAAGACCGCCCCCACAGATATGCCGTTTCAGTTGTGTTGAAAGGAAGGCTGTGAAGGCATGTTAGCTAAGCGTATACTGCCCCTAAAGAGAGGAGTTAGTTTCAAATTACTGTTCTGTAACTGCTAATATCTTAGAGTAAAAGAATGTGTCAAATGATTTGGTACAGGCATTTAGGATCGAGGTGGAACCCAAGACAGATAAATTCTAGTAAGTGTAAAGGCAAAGTCCAAAACAACATAGAGATGGGGCACTAGGGCAAGGACCGCAGCCCACCTGGAAGCAGAGCTAAACATGCCCAAAGTAAGAATCTCAAAGCCAATGGAAAGGTACCAAGACACACTGTCTGCTTCACACTCTTGCCCTGAAATTTCCTGGGATGCTATGGCCTTTATCAGAAGGGAGAAACTCCCTTATTTGTGATAAGCACCATTTGACAACTTTTTATTCATAGAATTGTTATACATGAAAACCAGGGTTAACTAAAAATATATCTAAATTTCAAAAAAGAATAGTCATTGAGTTCACAAAATCCTAATGTATTTTAAGAGCCCAGTAAGATAAATGCTGAAATATATAGCTAATATTATCAGTAGAGGTGAACCCTAAAATCACTGCAACACTCCTGCCTAGATTATCATGATAAAATATCATACCCTGTTGTAGTTAAAGCTTCAAAGTGAATTAAATAAATGTGCCCTTTTGCTACAGAATTTGTATTTCAGCGCTACCTAATTTATGTTAATGTCTAAATAGGTTAAGCAGCTATGTTTATAACATAGTTCCAAGGAAGAATTACCTGTTAACTCATACAGGATTTGTACTATCTATGGTCATTAGTGAGCAGGTTGACAAATATTTAAGTATTGCTGATAAGATCAGGTTAAACACATACTGTGAATTTTTTTAGTTTGGAATAAGTATTTGAAAAGTATTTTTAATATTGAAAAATGGCTCTGTGATTCTCCTTCAGATAGTAACCAGTATGTATCTATAGTAGTTCCTTTTACATTGCTCTAATTCCTGTTCAGTTCAAAACAACAAATGTATATTGAGATCTACTATGAGCAAGACAGACATTGTTTTAGGAATTGTAGAAACTAGTAACAGGAACACATTTGCTTCTCTCAACATGTTTAGAATCTAAGTGGGTGATGAAATAAATATAACCAACCAGAATATAAGGGAAATAGTACAAATCTATAAAATTGAGGGGCTTGGGAAAGGCTCAGTGGATAGGTGGCATCTACGATAGGTGCTGAAGGGTGCTCAGGGTGCTAGTAATGAGATATTGATGAGAGAGGCCATTCTAGATCAAGAGAATTGGCACATAGATATTAGGAATATTCACTTAAGAATGTAGAGTCCAGTTTGTAGGAGTGTGATATACAGGCAGTTAGAGAAGTAGTTCTTATTACAAGCACTTTTTTTTTATTATGTTATGTTAATCACCATACATTACATCATTAGTTTTTGATGTAGTGTTCCATGATTCATTGTTTGCATATAACACCCAGTGCTCCATTCAGTACATGCCCTCTTTAATACCCATCACCAGGCTAACCCATCCCTCCACCCCCCTCCCCTCTAGAACCCTCAGTTTGTTTCTCAGGAAAGTCTCAAACAGAACAAGCAATCCTAAAATTTGTATGAAAACACAAAAGAACCTGAATAGCCAAAGCAATCTTGAGAAAGAAGTACAAAGCTGGAGGCATGCTTCCTGATTTCAAACTATATTACAAAGGTCTAGTAATCAAAACAGTATGGAATAGGCATAAAAACATACACATGGATCAATGGAGCAGAACACAGAGCCCAGAAATCAACCCACACATATATATGGTCAATTAATTTATGGCAAAAAAGCCAAGAATGTACAATGGGAAAGTAGCCTCTCCAATAAATGGTGCTGGGAAAACTCAACAGCCACATGCAAAAGAATGAAACTGAACCACTATTTAATATCATAGAAAAAAATAAAAATGGATTAAAGACTTGAATTTAATATCTGAAACCATAAAACTCCTAGAAGAAAACATAGGTAGCAAGCTCCTTGACATTGGTCTTGGAAATTAGTTTTTGGATTTGACACCTAAAGCAAAGGGAAAAAAAAAAGTAAAAAGAAACAATTGGCACTACATCAAACTAAAAAGCCTCTGCACAACAAAGGAAACCATCAACAAAATAAAAGGCAGCCCACTGAATGGGAGAAAATACTTGCAAATCAAATACTAAATAAAAGCTTAATATCCAAAATATATAAAGAACTTCTACAACTCAACAGCAAAAACACAGTCCAATTACAAAATGGGCAGAGGATCTGAATAGACATTTTTTCCAAGGAAGACATGGCTAACAGGTACATAGAAAGATGCTCAACATAACTAATCATCAAGGAAATGCAAATCAAATCCACAATGAGGTATCTCCTCACACCTGTCAGAATGCTATTATCGAAAAGAGAGAAATAATAAATGTTGGTCAGAATGTGGAAAAGAGGGAACCCTTGTGTTCCCACTGTCAGTGGGGATGTCAATTGGTGTAGCCATTATGGAAAATACTATGGAGATTCATCAAAAAATTAAAAATAGAATTACCATATGATCCAGAAATTCCACTTTGGGGTATTTATGCAAAGAAAAAGAAAACACTAATTCAGAAGTATATATGTATTATCCATGTTCATTGCAGCATTATTTATACTTGCCAAGACATGAAAGGAAGCTAAATGTTCACTGATGGATGAATGGATAAAGAAGGTATGGTGTGTGTGTTTGTGTGTGTGTGTGTGTATGTATATACATAAATGCATACATATTTATATATGTGTGTGTACACATACACATACATACAATGGATTATTATCTAGCCATAAAAGAAGAATTAAATCTTGCCATTTGTAACATGTATGGACCTTGAGGGCAATATGTAAATGATACAAGCCAGACAGAAAAAAATAAATACCATATAATGCAGTTATATGTGGGATATTGAATGGAGCACTGGGTGTTATACACAAACAATGAATCATGGAACACTACATCAAAAACTAATGATGTAATGTATGGTGATTAACATAACATAATAAAATTAAATTAAAAAAACTATAACAAAACCAAGCTCATGAATATAGAGAGCAGACTGCTAGTTGCCTGAGGTGGGGGTTAGGGGGTGCTGAAATGGGTGAAGGGAATGGAAAGGTACAAATTTCTAGTTATAAAATGAATTTAAGTCACAGGGATCCAGTGTACAGCATGGAGACTATAGTTAATAACTATATTAACTAAACACTGTATTGAATATTTGGAAGTAGCTAGGAGAGTGGATCTTGAAAGTCCTCGTCACAAAAAAAAAGAATTTGGTAACTATATAGTGATAGATGTTAACTGGACTTACTATGGTGATCATTTTGTAATGTATATAAATATCCAATCATTATGTGATACCTGAAGCTAATATGTTATGTCAGTTATATCTCAGTAAGAAGAAAGTATATATTTAACTGTTTATAAGACCACCTTGTTATGGAGTACATTCCTCTGGGCTCTAAAAGAATGTTTCTTTTTATTTATGTATTATTAGAGTGGATAGATTTGGGGACTGTTTCCAACACATGTCTTAATAAGCAAATGATAAAGCCAGTTTATATCTTTATTTTTTTTTAAGATTTTATTTATTCATTTGAGAGAGACAGAGAGAGCACAAGCAGAGGGAGAGGCAGAGAGAGAGGGAGAAGCAGACTCTGCCGAGCTGGGAGCCCAATGCAGGGCTCGATCCCAGGACCCCAAGATCATGACCTGAGCCGAAGGCAGACGCCCAACCATCTGAGCCACCCAGGTGCCCCCAGTTTATATCTTTAAACTGATTCCTGTATCCCCTCAGATTATGCTTTCCATTGTCCACTTTTTAGGCCTTACTTGATTCATCTCACTTTCAGTCATCTAGAGCCAAACAATAACTTCTCAAGACACATCTGTATTTTTCCTCATGATCATGTATGTGATTCCACATAATCTATCCTGTTCCTCCTTGATTTGTGTAGACTCAGAATGAGATCATATCTGGTCTCTTAGAGATCATAACTGTTCTAAGACTGAGTTATACTGAGTTACTCTATACTGAGTCATAACACATTCTTAGGCCGCCTGGGTGGCTCAGTCGTTAAGCGTCTGCCTTCATGATCCTGGGGTCCTGGGATCGAGTCCCACATCCGGCTCCCTGATTGGTGGGAAGCCTGCTTCTCCCTCTGCCTCTCCCCCTGCTTGTGTGTGCTCTCTCTCTCAAATTAATAAGATCTTAAAAAAAAAAAAAAGAAACATTCTTAAAACCCTACCCCCAAAATCTTTATGTTATCATTGGCAGTGTCATGCACTGAAAGTCTTTACCACAACACTGAATTCAACACACAAGACATTGTCAAGTATTCTCAGATTCATCTGAGTAATGAATTTTAGCAGTAGTACAGAGAAAGGATTTTGAGCTTTATAAACCATCAAGAGGAAAAAGTCATTCACCAAAACTGTAAAGTTTTTGAAAGAAAGGAAATGTTCTCCTTTGTTCTCCCTCCATCACAATTAAAGGAACAGGAAGATAGAAAGTGTTAAATATATCAAGAATTTACTTTTTGTCTGAAAATTTAATATCTTTATTTGGCTTTTTCTGAGCTGAGCTACAACCAATATGTGTTTTAAAGGAGTTTGTTTTTTATTTGTAGGTTCAAGCCAGTTATGTGACACAGTATGAAAATATTTTCTCCCTGTTCTGGGTTCTGGAGCAGCTTCTTCAAAAGGAAACCAAAGAAGGCAACACTTCAAGTGTAGGGCATGATGATCAAGAAATCAAGAAATTTCTTCAAAAGCATGATGAAACTATTTTCCAACTCTCTGATGCGTTTCCTTTATTCACTTTTTATTTATGGAGACTGGGCATTCTCTTGAACTCAGTAGAAACTGTTGAAAGTAACTCACATCCTTAGCAATTTACTAAATGTCAGAAGCATACTGAAGTATGAAGATCTTCTGCTTAAAAGATTTTCAAGAATATTTTTTAAATGAGCATTTTAAATGGATCTCAATATAATCATTAATTCAGTAGTTTTAAATTGTATATAAAAGATTATGAGTCATATTTCTATACTAAAATCAGCCAGTTTCACTTGAGAATGTCCTTCTTATTTCCGTGTAACTGTATTTTACCATATGTTACTCAGTATAGTCTAGCTCTATTATTCTCTATAACGGACCATTAATTGTCTATCTCATAAACAGTACTTACATTTTAAAAGATTTACATGTAATAGATAGTAAAAGGCAACAGAAGAGATCTTAAAAGTTTTGTTGTTTTATCAAAACAGTGTTTAAGTGGTTATAGGGCGCCTGGGTGGCTCAGTTGGTTAAGCAACTGCCTTCGGCTCAGGTCATGATCCTGGAGTCCCGGGATCGAGTCCCGCATCGGGCTCCCTGCTCGGCAGGGAGTCTGCCTTTCTCTCTGACGCTCCCCCCTCTCATGCTCTCTCTATCTCATTCTCTCTCTCAAATAAATAAATAAATAATCTTAAAAAAAAAAAAAACAGTCTTTAAGTGGTTATAAATGAGATTTTTAAAACTTTGTTCTTACATAGTTTCATTTACATCATTGTCTATCATCTTAGAGGATGATTCTTTAACATTTATAAACTGAATGGCCCTCAATTTCATAAAATCAAATTATTTGTTAAGTCCTTTGAAAGTAATAATTCATTGTTTAAAATGTTTGTTTTTCAAGTGTTTGTTTTGATTCTGTTTATTATGTATAATATTCCAGTTATTGTTAAAATGTAGTTAAGTCATGTATAATTATATCATTAAGGATATTTTTACAAATCTAATATCTGCCCAGAAATATACTTATTGAAAGTATATTTATACTTATTAAACGTATTAGTTGAATTTTCCAGTTACACAGTTTCATTGACTTTATTTCAATTATTAAATTCATAACCAAGTAGCTTAATGAGTACACATTATGTACTTTCCTATAGTGCAATTTAGGACACAACAAATACAAATTTACTTTATTATTTATGTGTGATATTGTTTCATAAGTTAATTACCATTCCTAAATGCCATTGGTATTTAAAAAAAATGTATATAAAATCATATCATCTGCCACAATTATTTTTGGAATTATTTCTGCTTTGTAGAAAAGAAAGCCTTTTTTATAAAACTCAATGTATGTATCAGTCACCTATTGTTATGTAACAAACTACTACAAAATCTCAGTGGCATACAACAATAAATATTTCTTGAATGCCTGTGGGTCAATCACTTGCGGGATTGGCTCATTTGAACTGGATTCTGTTGGAAAGCTCTGCTCAGGTTGCAGATCCCACTGAGCTAGGCTCTTTATTACAAATTGGCTTTGGTCTCTTCCACTTGTGCTTATTCTGGGGCCCAGGTTCAGAGGGAAGCAGCTACTCAGAGCAGCTACTCAAGCTCTTCTGTGGCAATGGCAGATTGGCAAGAGGAAAAGGGCTAGGCTGAGAAGCATTACACTGTAATTGTCTGTCCACGTGCATTAGCCGAAGTACATCAAATGGTCAAGCACAGAGAAAAGAGGCAGGGAAATACCCTCTACCCAGAGCGGGAGAACCTGCAAAGTTCCATGGCAAAGGGCATGGATACAGGAGAGGATGGAGAATTGGGGCAAATAATTTACTTGACCACACACACCAGTTGAACACAAGAAGGGTATTCCAGTTCCTGAATTAGGAGGAATTTTTCTAATATTTGATTCCCAGGATTTGTATAGTTGATGACACCACACAAAATCCACTACCCATGATATCTCCCCATCCTCACTCTTAATGATTAGACAAGGTTGGTAAATACATAAGACACAGCAGTGGCCCCTTTCCCATTGCAGCCAGCCAACATAATGATCCTAAGAAGACTTTTGTAACTAGAACAGATTTCTTAATTCTAATAGTCTTTAAAGCTTCATGGTCTGAAAATTAGCCTAGAAAATGTGTTTATTTTAGAGGAACAGACAAGATGGTGGGATCATCATTAATGTACAAAATGGAGATACATATTTTCATTTGATATTATTTTTTGTAAACACTTTAATCAATTATAGGATGCTTAACCCTTCATGTTTGTCTCCAAGAGACGTTTCATTTTGAAGACATGTGGTACCACCCTCTTGCTGAAAGCACTGGTTCCCCTGTTGAAACTCGCTAGGGATTACAGTGGGTTTGATTCAATTCAAAGCTTCTTTTATTCTCGTAAGAATTTCATGAAGCCTTCTCACCAAGGGTACCCACACCGGAATTTCCAGGAAGAAATAGAGTTTCTTAATGCAATTTTCCCAAATGGAGCAGCATATTGTATGGGACGTATGAATTCTGACTGTTGGTACTTGTATACTTTGGATTTCCCAGAGACTCAGGTAATCAGTCAGCCAGATCAAAAACCCTGGAAATTCTGATGAGTGAGCTTGACCCAGCAGTTATGGACCAGTTCTACATGAAAGATGGTGTTACTGCAAAGGATGTCACTCGTGAGAGTGGAATTCGTGACCTGATACCAGGTTCTGTCATTGATGCCACACTTTTCAATCCTTGTGGGTATTCGATGAATGGAATGAAATCGGATGGAACTTATTGGACTATTCACATCACTCCAGAACCAGAATTTTCTTATGTTAGCTTTGAAACAAACTTAAGTCAGACCTCCTATGATGACCTGATCAGGAAAGTTGTGGAAGTCTTCAAGCCAGGAAAATTTGTTTCAGTGTTTCAGTCTCTAACAGTGTTAACTGTGCAGTACATTTAGTATTGAGGTCTAAAACTGCTGGTGAATAAGGAGATAAAATGAGACATTTATATCTCTGTTTCAAAAAAGTGGTATAAGATAGAGAATGAATGAATGATTTAAACTAGAATTAAGATGATTTAAAAATGTAGCGATTAAGATTTGATTAATGTCTAACTTCTCAATTAAAATTCAGGGTGTAAGACTAATGGAGACAGTAGAAATTAGGCAGTGCTGAAATTGATTTTAGAATAGGATGGGAAATAAAGAGGACCACGAGGCAATACTAAAAATGGAAGAAATGATAAATGATAAAAATGATAGTAAGTGCAAACATTCATATAGTAGGTATAATAGACGCCAGGCTAAGCCTTTACATGTATTTACTCATTTAATTCTCCCAACAACCCTATGTGGTAAGTAACATTATTACGTCCATTTTAGAGATGAGGAACTCAGGCAAAGGAATGTTCAACAGCTCGCCCAGTATCACACCACCAAGAAGTGGAAGACTTAGGTTTCACCCCCAGGAATTATGTCTTCGAAGTCCACACTCCTCATTAATCTGCTACACTCCGTCTTCATTAAAACATTGCTAGCACTTCGTGAAAGTTTCATAAATACCACTTCTTGGGAATTATCACCAAAGCTTTATATGCCCTCAACTACAAATCTTATACCATAGCAGCTATTAGCTTATTTTGGATTCTTCAGCCCCTGCAGAGTAGCTCTCCTATCTACCACCATCTCAGAACAACAGCATATTTGTTCTTTTCTACACTGTAGCATTTTACTGTAGTAAAGACTCTTTAGGTAAATGACAGATCCTCTTTGAACAATTAAGTTCTAAAAAGTACAAAGCTCTCTTTAAAGAGGGGGTAGGTGAACTATCAGGCTGCAGTGCTCAGCCCGGTGGGAAGAGAAAACAAATCTGTTTTATCCTTGGATCTATAAATAGATATTGGTGGTACTTAATGCAATTCTTTTACAAACTTGTACTTTTCCATCATACTTGTGCGTGTCCTGTAGATAAGAGCAGTTATCCAAGGGTGGCATGGAAAAAAAGGCATTTATGTTTCCAGATTTTTATGTGAATTTGTAGATTTTTTTAAAATATTGATGGCTCTGGCTTATGATAACTTGGTTTTGTTTATTCATCAAATATTAAGCACCAACTGTGCACAAACCAGTTATTTGCATATATGAAAAATAAACATAGTAAGTTTTAGCTTTTATCAAATGTATAAAGCAGAACTTTGTTTTTGTGGTCACTATAATGACCCAACAACATCAATAGCTTGTATTTGCTGAAGGGGATAATTAGAGTGATAACATTTACCTAATTTTGAAAAAAAAGAAGAAAGGATTTTTATTATTGAAAGCCAATTCATTCTTCTTAAATTATTTATAGAATTGGACAGCACTAAATTCATCCGGTTAATGAACAGGCTGTTCTTTTAAAAACTGCCTAAATATTATGGGGTCTGATTGACACATAGGAAATGACCTCAGCCTCTTTTTTGTTTTTCCTTTAATATGAAAGTCCTTTAACTAGTTTTAAGAATCTATTATTATGGGGAACAAAGCTTGTATAAAGATAATACAAGTTTAACATTCAAGACATTGAAATAATTTCATAATTCATGGATATATACTCTGAATTTATAATTTTTTTTTATATTTTAATCTAATTTTTGTTGTAGCTGCTTACAGGTTAGGGAACTTTTGCTGTTTCTCAGTCAGTAGTACTAAATGTTCCATAGCCAATCCACAGGGGCATCAAGATTTACAGATAACATTAACTTCATTTGTCTCTGATATATAATGTAAAGCAGTGGTTCTCAAACACTGTCCCCAGGCCAGCATCATCAGCAAAACTCAAATCCGTTAGAAATACAAATTCTTGGGCCCCATTCCAGATCTACTTCAGAATCAGAAAGGGTCAGGTGGAGTCCAGATATCTGTTTTATCAAGTTCTTTTAGTGATTCTGATACCCACTAATGTTTGGGAACCACTGCTATAATCATGGTTTTTACTGAACAGAAGGGCTTAATACATATAAAAGCATTGAGAAAGTAGAAATTCAATCATCCCACATTACTTAACTGAATTTTTTTTAGCTTTCTCTCAATGTGCCTTAAAATTCCAAAGTAGGATTTGGGGATATTTAGTTATTCCTGATTCATTTAAAAGGAGTAACAAATTTGGGACACCTGGGTGGCTTAGTCGGTTAAGTGTCCCACTCTTGGTTTTAGCTCAAGTCATGATCTCAGGGTCATGGGATTGAGCCCCGTGTGGGGCTCCACTCTCAGCAGAGAGTCTGCTTGAGATTCTTTCTCTCCCTCTCCTCCCACCCCTCCCCCCCTCTTTAAAAATAAAGCTTTTAAAAAAATAAATGAGTAACAAAGTTAAAACATATCTGTCAACCTTAATAACACTTTAAATAATTAGCATCTTTACATTCATTTTTTAGTTGCTTCACTAAAATTACTCCCTATTGGTGGCATTTTTAAAAAAGTTATTATAATCCAACTTTATGAGCTATAAATTAATTATAGCTTTCTGTTCAGTCCTGGTATAGAATGATGAAAATGCAGAGAGATGCAGATATGATGTTACTTTACTCTTAAGTGGGCACCCCCGAATAATATCAGAATGTTCATCTTTTTCCCAGAGGTCTGTTTTTATAGGTAAGGCAAATATAGCTTAGTTATAAATATATTGTTCTATTTCTCAGACCTAGAGATGAAATTCTACCTTCTTTAAATCCTTCTGGAATATGGTGTGATAATAAATAATTAATTAATAAATGATGGTTTCTTCTCAACTCTTCTGTTTAATTTATTTCCACCATGTTGTGTCTTTACCATGTTACTGTGAGCTCCAAGTTGCCTAAGGACAGCACCCCAACATAATGAATGAACAGAGCTATCACTGCTTTAACTTTAACGACATAACTACTAAGACATTTTCATGAATGATGAATGATTTCAGGAGCATTAGAAATGCCACTCAACCAGCAAGGAAGAGGATGTATTTGTTCTTATTTCTCTCTCACGTACACTGAAATTCAACATTCATTTTATAAAAAGAGATCCAAATCTTTTGAAACTAATTTTTTAAAGTTTGGGGGGAGGAAAAGTCTCCCTTACTTTACCTTGTGGTCTTTAAGGGGTCCTTCCACAAGTATTGGCTACACCTTTGGTGCCTTTTTGCCCTAATCTGCATCAAGGATATGAAGCAGGCCCCAGAATGGCCCTGTCATGACCGTCCTCTCTTGGAGAACTCCAGTCAGGAAATTCTTCTGAGAGGAGTAACCACGGGCCTTTAAAATGTGTGGCTCATTCCCTTCCACAGTGGCCCATTACCAAGAAGTAGAGTTCACCACAGCTGATCAAGCACCTTATCTCACAACTCGATAACATCTAAGAAAGAACACACCAGAGACTAGACGGAGAGAATATGTTTACTCCAATTATAAAACAAAACAAACAAAAAAGAGCTGATTGATAATCAATAAATGTTAACCATAATTTCTACATGTTAGAAACTGTGCAACATGCTTTATTAGAAAATTTAATTTGCTGACCTGCTATAAACCAATCAGTCCTTCAGAGGTCTTGATTCAGTAAGACATAGTGGTATATTTAAGAGGACTCTTTCCTACCAACCAGAGAGCTCAGGAATGGATTTCATATCACTGCACCCAAGGCAAACAAATGCTTTGTACACCGTTCACCTGCCAGACTTTTTGCCCTTGCTCTTGATTGTCATTCTGGTTCCCCATTGAATCTGGATTCTCATCCTGAATGCTACCAGGACAGTGGATAATAGTTCTCCATTTGGAAATAACCTCTTAATTTCCTTTTGTGTCCTATGTCCTTGCCCCATTGTGCACAGTCTTTTTTAATACTAAAAAAATCAAGATGCCTTCTTTCCTAGCTGAAAGGTATTCGCATGACACCAGTTAAGCCAATTGGAAATTCCCTCTCTCAAGTCTGAATCCTGTGCAGAATCACTGAAATCAGCTGTAGCTTATTCACTATGGCAGCAACACTAATGAGATTGTTGAGCAATTTTTGCTGCTAGCCTCCCAAAACTACCTGCTTTCTGCCTTTTTCTAAACCTGATTTTTCAGCTTTTCAGTTCAATCTATCAGTTAACAGATTTTCTTAAATGACATTGCTTTTCTGTTTATGTTAATCAGAGATGATTTCTGTAGCTTAGAACTGCTGACCCCTAACTAATATGCCCATTGAACTGTGGTCCTGTTACCCTTGTTTGTTCCTCTTAATGCCCTCCTTAACAAGCCTGGACCATTCTTCCAGTATTTGTCTCTTACAGTTCCCCTTAGCATCTAATGACATTCCAACTACTAGCTGATATCTGCATCAATCACAAGAGTTCTTGTGAATTATAACTTTGTTAGTCACCTTGCACTAAAGAACACTACTCCTTGAAACATAAGCTACCCTGTACCCATCATCTTCCAATCTAACCTGCCTGGACTGAACTCTAATTCTGCATGTCCCTTGGACCTTGTGATTCCAAATCCTGATGATTTTTTTTTTCTTAAAGATTTTTATTTATTTATTTGACAGAGAGAGAGAGAGCGAGAGCAGGAACACAAGCAGGGGGAGTGGGAGAGGGAGAAGCAGGCTTCCCGCGGAGCAGGGAGCCCGATGCGGGACTCGATCCCAGGATCCTGGGATCATGACCTGAGCCGAAGGCAGACGCTTAACGACTGAGCCACCCAGGCGCCCCAAATGCTGATGATTTCATTGGCAGTCCACTCTCCTCCTCTGGACAGACATCAGTTGCACTGACTTTTACCCATGAATCTTGCAATCTTGCAATAAAAGAGCTTATTACAGAAATGCACTATTGACTTCATTGAGCCATCATTCATACTTTCTAGTTTGTGTATTTAAAAATGTCCAAAAATTGTTGAACTTAAAAGAATCTTGATACTATCTAGTTATTGCCCTCATTTTATAGATGACAAAACAGATACCAGAAAAATTAAGCAATAAGCCCAAGACACACATAGTTGACTGGCTGAGCTAGAACTAGTTTTTTTTTTTCCAATCTAAATTAATGTAGGTGGGCTTGATATTTGGCCACTACACTTTGAACACTTTGGAAGAGTCTTCCAAAACAGACTCTGATGTGTAGCACAGTTAAATACTATATTTCTGGCAAGAAGTGATCAGTAATTACTGACTACATTGCTGCATTAATTGATGAAAGCTACTGATTTCCTCATTCTTTTCCACACATTGGAGTTAGAAGCCTCAGAGAATATTCTTCAATGGCCATCAGTGTCCCAAACTGTGAATGATCTACACTCAAGTAGGTGAGTGAATAAAAGTCTGAAGCACCCAATATCACTTTCAGTCCAGGAAACTCCTTTCCTTTATTTCACAGAATCAATGACCTAATACAGATCTGCAATCTAATTATGTAGGTGGGTGTATTTGCTTATGTAGCTATCTTATTTTCAAATGCTATTGCTTAGGTAGAGAATGAGCTGAATTCCTTAGGGAAAAAAGAAAGTTACCAATTGCAAGTAGGTATATGTCAAATAACAGTGCATGGTACATTGGATTCATTTTGGATTAACATGACTTTTTGTCCTGATGAAAAATCTTATCTCCATGTACATAATTTTTGTGCAAAATATATTCCACTTTCCACTTTATAAGTAAAATTTTGTATTCCAACTCATTTCTGTTGTATAGACTGTCAATAGAAACTTCAAACCTTTCCACCCTTGACAAACATCAGTTATTACAGTTTTTAACTAGGTTCCTAAAGAACACTTCTGCATCAAGGATTGTACAGCTATCAGTGACAAAAGTATCATGTATTTCTTTTTCTAAAAGAAAATGCTGTTTAGAGAAAAGAATGTCTTAATGGAAGTTATATGTATTGCTCAGACATAGTAAAAATAAAAAGTAGGATAGGATATAGTAGGACTTACATATTGGGCTCATGTAATTTTGATTGACTACTGAATAGATGAATGAAAAAAGTGGTGAGATTTCATTTATTATTTCCTATGAGGTAATTCTGGTGGTAAGAAAAAAGAACCAGTAAGACAATGCAGACTAATACTGATTGCTACATTATTTTACATATGTGAAATTTTCTCAGGGCCCTTACCAGCTCAAGAGAATGAAAAGGGGGTTACCAAAATGGGGAAGAGCATCAGTATAGGAAAATCAGGAGTAAGAAGTAGGGCTTAGTTTACTTTTGCTTCACTTTCTCCAATCACTCTTTACTGTGGCTGCTTCAACCCTTTAATCATTCAAAGAACAGATAAGCCCTTTTTGGCTCATGGAAACTTCTGCCGATAGTACAAAGGAAAATTCATAACATAATATGAATTTGAGTGCACATAAATATTAATGTGCACTCAAAGGGATTATATGCAAAAATATTTTATCTATATTTTCTCCTCAAAATGGGGCAAGGAAAGCATAGTAGTAAATGTGATCATTTATGGCAGAATGATGGCAGAATTTATTAATAGTCTGAAGGACTATCATCAAGTCTAGTTGCTACTTAGAGGTAATATGGAAAATCCATTAGAATGTCAAAAAGTATATATGTCGAGGCCATGTTTACAAGCAGGGTACACTTCTGAATAGGCAATTACATAACAAGAACTAGATTTGATGATTTGAACCCTGCTGCCAGAAGATTCAACATAATTTGAATTTCAAGAACTTCATTTTTGAAAATAAAATTACTGGCATCCTAGGAATTGTGAAAGTGATTAAATGGGTAGAAATAATATAAAATCATTTAACATAAAACATTTTAGAAAATATTGAAAATCTAAAATGCTAAAATAAATGTTAATAAAGAAAGAAGCAGTATAGTTAAGAATACAGAGGTCTTCTCTGAAAGTTTTTATGATGGAGTAAACGTTTTGAATATTTCTAGATAAAATTGATCTTTGTTTATCTCCTTATAGCATCATTTACCTGCCAAATGTTGGTTTATAACTGTATCAATGTAATTGATTTACAATTAAGATGATTTACTTCTTAGTGACTACAAAGACACAAAGAGTATCATGACAATGAGCTTCTCAAAGTACAAGAAGCCCCATTTATGAGTAACTTTTCTACATTCATCTACACCTGAACCTTTTCCAATCTAAATATAGATCATATTATTTTCAAAACACCCTTGAAGAAGAAACCATCTATTTCTTTTATTTTAGTAGTTTTAAATCATAAAAACTAAAACCTGACAAATATTCATAATAAATATAAACAAGTATCTTATAAGTATCCCATAATGTACTAATTGTACTTCTAAGTATATACCCAAAAGAAACCATTGTATTTGGGCAAGAGGGAACATCTATTAATTCAAGAATGTTCATATTATCACTGCTTGTAATAAATAGCAAAACCCCAAATGCTCCTAAATTAGAAAGTGGGTAAATAGTGTTATCTTCATTCAATGGAATATTATCCAGCAGTTAAAACAAGAGAAATACATTAATATGCACTGATATGCATGAAAGCAAAGTCAACAGATTCATCAATCAATGCCAATGATTACATATAACATGGTCTTTTTTTTAGAATTAAAACTAAAAATACATACTTTTATGAATGCATATAGATACAGTAAACTATATAAAAAGGAAATTTAGTAAATAATTAAATAGGATTCAGAACAATGCTAAATTCAAGTTAGCAGAAGGCAAAGAAAGGCATTAGACAAAGTAAACCAAATGGTTAAATACAGGCTATTGTAAAATAATTCTTAGGTTTTGTTTTAGATTTGCGAATGGTTATTCTATTATTTAAAAAAAAAGATAACTAATGAAATAAGGGAAGGAATTAGGAAGGAAAGAAATCAGGCAGGCTATGAATGGGCCAACAAGGACAGTGTATCATAACCCCAGAATCATGACTGTGCATCTGCAGAACAAAAGCAATCAAACAAACGTACAAAAACACAATAGAACTAAAATGCAAATTATCTATATATAAAAGCTGTTTTTTGGTATAAGACACTGGACTTAATTCTTCCTTTTAGGGCGCCTGGGTGGCTCAGTCATTAAGCGTCTGCCTTCGGCTCAGGTCATGATCCCAGGGTCCTGGGATCGAGCCCCACATTGGGCTCCCTGCTCAGTGGGAAACCTGCTTCTCCCTCTCCCACTCCCCCTGCTTTTGTTCCCTCTCTGTCAAATAAATAAAATCTTTAAAAAAAAAATTCTTCACCTTTTACAAATTGAAAAGACCAATAAATAAATCTAAGTGTATACTATCATGTCTATTTAACTAGATATAGAAGGTATTTAAGGAATAATTTCAAATTTTGTATAAAGCACATTGGGTGAAGCCTGCTTTATACTAAGCTTATTAAGTCTCATTTAATTATTCATATTAAGTAATAGGCAGCTCAGATAGTTTGACCACAGTTCAGGGCCCCTAGCTGACCTATGAAGTAGCCAGAGTCACTCTAACCCTTTATTATCCTAGATTAGTGAGCAAGGGATTTATGTGGGCATGCAAGAAGGTAAAATTAAGTTCCATCAGAATCTCAAGTGGGAGATAATTGGCAATAAATAAATATACCCTTCAGTAATATGGCATAAATGGAAAGTTTGTTGAGAAAACTCCTCAGTCTTTCTATAAAGACCTCTCTGCTTGTCCTAGAGCTTTGGCCTGAAAAGCAGGCTTCAGATTTGGAACACCTTTAGTGACCTGTGGAGCTACTCTCAGGAATGTAGGCTGTGGACACTCATCTTTTTTTTTTTTTTTTTTTTTTTTATGGACACTCATCTTGATGCTCTCCCTCCTCCTTGCTCCAGCTTGCCAGTATCACACAGAAAAGAGCTCATACACTCATTTGGAGTTGATTTCTGTGACTGCCACCCACGAGACACCTTCAGATCACCTGACTCAGGTCGACAGCAGGGTGTATAGTTGTGGTCCCATGGGGATATATATATTTGCATATTTTTAAAAGGAGATGTCTAAAGGTTTAGCCAAATTAGTCAGCCTGACTCTAAGTGCTGAAATCCTCCCCTTGGGGACACTGACAGGTATTGGCACATCCTAAACTACTGGGAGCTATAAAAAACATAACAGGTTGCTTGGATAAGCACACAGGTTTGAGACACAACAAAGAACTGAGGCAGGGTTGAATGAAAAGTTTCATCTCCTATATGTGGTCACTTCTTCAAGACTGGAAAAGGTGGTTGTTTCATCTACTGTATAGAAACCAACACAGGGAGTCAAGCAAAATGAACAGGAATATGTTCCAAATGGAAGAACAAGACAAAACCTCAGAACAAAAATCTCAGTGAAACAGAGTAAATAATTTACCTGATAAAAAGTTCAAAGAAGTGGTCATAAAGATGCTCACCCAACTGGGGAGAAGAATGGATGAACACAGTAAGAACTTAGATAAAAGTAAAAAGATAAGTACTAAATCAAAGTTACAAAGCTGAAGAATACCTTAACTGAACTGAAAAACACAGTAGAAGGGTTCAATAGCAGAACAGATAAAGCAGAACAAGGATCAGTCAACTTGAAGACAGGGCAGTGGAACTCATCCAATCAGAGCAGCAAAAATTTAAGAAGAATGAAAAAAAGTAAACAGCTTAAGGTGCTTATTGAACAACAACAAACAGACTCTAACATTTGCATAATAGGGGTCCCAGTAGAAGAAGGGAGAGAAAAAAGGGGCAGAAATCATATTTGAAGAAATAACGGCTAAAGGCTGAAAACTTCCATAACTTGGGGAAGGAAACAAACATCCAGATCCTGGAAGTCCACAGAGTTCCAAAAAAGAGGGACAACAGGATATGTTATCATTGAAATGTCAAAAGTGAAAGACAAGGAGAGAATCCTAAAAGCAGCAATAAAAAAGTTTTTATATATAAAGGAACCCCCTTAAGACTAAAAGCAGATTTTTTTAGTAGAAAAATTGCAGGTCAAACGGGAGTAGATCAATATATTCAAAATACTGAAAGAAAACAACTTCTAACCAGGAATACTCTACCTGGCAAGGTTATCATTCAGAAGTGAAGGAAGATTGAAAAAATTGACAGACCTTTAAGGAGACTCACCAAGGAAAAAAAAGTGAGAGGACTCAAATATATAAAATTGGAGATGAAAGAAGAAAAAACAACTGACACCACATACTACAAAGGATTATAAGAGATATGCCAACACATTGGACAAGCTAGAAGAAATAAGTAAACTTCTAGAAACATAAAATCTTCCAAAAGTGAATCCAGAGAAATGGAAAATTTGAACAGACCAATTACCAGCAATGAAATTACATCAGCAATTAAAAAAACCTCCTAACAAACAAAAATCCAGGACCAGATGGCTTCACTGGTAAATTCTATCAAACACTTAAAGAACAGGTAATACCTATCTTCTCAAACTATTGCAAAAAATAGAAGAGGAAGAAAAGCTTCCAAAATCATTCTGTGACATCAGCATTACTCTGACAGCAAAACCAGATAAGAACACTAAAACAACAACAACAACAACAACAAACTACAGTTCTATCTCTGATGAACAAAGATGCAAAAATTCTAACAAAAATATTAACAAACTGAATCTAATAATACATTTAAAAAATCATTCACTATGATCAAGTGGGATTTATTCCAGGGATGCACAAGTTGTTCAATATTTGTAAATCAATCAATGTGATACATCACATTAACAAGTGAAAAGATAAAAACCATATGATCATCTCAAAAGATGCAGAAAAAGCATCTGATAAAGTACAACATACATTCATAATAAAAACCCTCAACAAAATAGGTTTAGAGGGAACACACCTTAACATAATAAAGGCTATCTATGAAAAACCTGCAGCTACCATTATTCTCAATGATGAAAAACTGAGAACTTTCCCTCTAAGATCAGGAACAAGCCAAGGATGTCTATGCTCACTGCTTTTATTCAACATTGTACTGGAAGTCCTAGCCACAGCAATCAGACAAGTAAAAGGAATAAAAGACATCCAAATTAGTAGGGAAGAAGTAAAGTTTTCACTATTTGTAGATGACATGATACTATATATAGAAAATCATAAAGACCCTACCAAAACTATAATAACTGATAAAGGATTCAGTAAAGTCACAGGATACAAAATTAGCATACAGACATTGGTTGCAGTTCTATACACTAATAACAAAGTAGCAGAAAGAGAAATTAAAATACTCCCATTTACAAAAGTGCCAAAAAGAATAAAAATACCTGGGAATAAACACAACAAAGGTGGTGAAAAATTTGTATTTGAAAAACTATAAAACACTGATAAAAGAAATTAAAGATGACACAAATGGAAAGATATTCTATACTGGTAGATTAGAAGAAGAAATACTGATAAAATGTCCATACTCAAAGCAATCTACACATTGAATGCAATCCCAATCAAAATACAAACAACATTTTTTTAAAAGATTTTATTTATTTATTTGACATAGAGAGAGAGAGTACAAGTAGGCAGAGAGGCAGGCAGAGGGAGAGGGAGAAGCAGGCTCTCTGCTGAGTAGGGAGCCCAATGCGGGACTCGATCCCAGGACCCTGGGATCACGACCCGAGCCAAAGGCAGCCACCAAACCGACTGAGCCACCCAGGTGTCCCCCAACAACATTTTTCACAGAACTAGAACAAATAATACTAAAATTATACAGAACCACAAAAGGTCCCAAATAACTGAAGCAATCTTGAGAAAGGAGAATAAAGGTGAAAGTATCACAATTCTAGATTCCAAATATACTATAAATCTACTGCAATCAAAACAGTATGGTACTGGCACAAAAAAAAGACACATAGATCAGTGGAACAGAATAGAGAGCCCAGAAATAAACCCATGCTACTATGATCAATTAATCTATGACAAAGTAGGCAAGAATAGCCAATGAGAAAAAGAGTCTCTTCAACAAATGGTGCTGGGAAACTGGACAAGTACATGCAAAAAAAGAAATCGAACCACTTTCTTACACTATACACAAAAGCCCAAAATATATAAAAGACTTAAATGTGAGACCCGAAACCATAAAACCCCTAGAAGAAAACATAGATGGTGATTTCTTTGACATTGGCTATAGAAACACTTTTTTTTAGAGGTCTCCTCGGGTAAGGGAAACAAAGCAAAATTAAACTATTGGGACTACATCAAAACAAAAAGTTTTGCACAGTGAAGGAAACCATCAATTAAATGATATGGAACCTACTGAATGGAAGAAGATATTTGCAAATGATATATCCTATAAGGGGGTTTATATTCAAAAAAATATAAAGAGTTTATACAACTCAACACCTCAATAATCTGAGTAAAAATGGGCAGGAGACCTGAATACACATACACATACACATACAGGGTCAACAGAAAAGATGCTCAACATTACAAATTATCAGGGAAGTTCAAATTATACATTATGTTATCACCTCACACCTGTCAGAACAGCTTTCATCAAAAAGACAGGAGTTAACAAGTGTTGGCAAGGATCTAGAGAAAAAGGAACCCTCACGCACTGTTGGGGGAATGCAAGCTGGTGTAGCCACTGTGGAAAACAGTATGAATGTTCCTGAAAAATTAAAAATAGAGTTACCGTATGATGCAGTAATTCCACTACTCAGTTATTTACCCAAAGAAAAGAAAAACTAATTTGAAAAGATATACACACCCCTATGTTTATTGCAGCATTATTTACAATAGCAGCATTATTTACAAGATGGACACAGCCCGGTGTCCAGCCACAGATGAATAAAGAAGTGGTGTGTGTATACACACACATACGCAAACACACAATGGTATATTATTCAGCTTTGAAAAGGAATGAGGGGACGCCTGGGTGGCTCAGTTGGTTAAGTGTCTGCCTTCAGCTCAGGTCATGATCCCAGGGTTCTGGGATGGAGCCCCACGTGGGGTTCCCTGCTCAGTGGGGAGCCTGTTTCTCTGTCTCCTCCCCACTAATGCTCTCTCTCACTGTCTCTGTCTCTCAAGTAAATAAATGAAATTAAAAAAGAAAAAAAAATGAGATTTTGTCCTTTGCAGCAACATGGACAGGGCTAGAGGGTGTAATGCTAAGTGATTTAAGTCAGACAGAGAAAAACAAGTACCATATGATTTTACTCATATGTAGAATTTCAGAAACAAAACAAAGAAAGAAAGAAAAAAAAAAGACAAACAAAAAAACAGTATTAAGTACAGAGAACAAGCTGGTGGTTGCCAGAGGAGGTTGGGTGAGGAGATGGGTAAAATAGATAAATGAGATTAAGAGTACACTTATTGTGATGAGTACTGAGTAATGTATAGAATTACTGAATCATTATATTGTACAACTGAAACTCATATAATACTGTATGTTAATTATACTTCAATAAAAAATTTAAATAAAGTTCTATAGAGCCTGACATTTTGAAATAGAGGGATGGAAAGCACAATTACAGTAGTACCTATCTCTTCTTCAAGGATGTATCTCTGATTGCAAAATAGTTTGGATATCACTAATTCATCATTCAATGAGTGAATAAATGATACTATTAGCATTTAAAGATGACAATTCTGGGTGATGAATACTCTCTATTTAAATTGACAGTCAACGGATTAACTGAAATAGCCATTATCACATTAAAGTAATCAGTGAAAATAGCTTCTGCTTGGTATGATCTGACTTTATATTTATTACAAAATTAATGAGGGCTTTGTAATATATTCTCTCTCTCTTTATAGATATATAGATATATATGTATATATTCATAGTTCATGAAATTGTAGCATGAAAAACTACTTTAGAGATTATCTACTGCCATCTTTGTTATAGATTCACAATGTAAAAGATTCTCCATTCATTAGTCTCTGCGACTTTACCTCAAAGTTGTAGAAATACTCATAGTTTTCTATTGAATTACACTCTCCTTCCTCCAGGACATCAGAAAGAGAATTTTAAAGGAGATTAAAATGTTCTATAAACAATTCACTTTTTGGAAGTAGGGAAAAGAAAATGTGACACTCCCAAATTTTTGGAACTTTTTTTTTATGACTGGTGGTGATATGGGTACAATTTGATGTCCCAACATGTTACCCATGAAGACAACCAATTCTATTTGCTTTTTGAACTGTCTACCTTTGAGGAGGAAGAGAAACTAGCATGTATTGAGTGCTTGCTACAATACTATACTAGGTATCCTACAAATGTTCTCATTTTATCTTCATAGCAATTCAATGACATAGATATTTCATCGAATTCTCAGATAATAAAACTGAAGCTCAAAGAGACCAGAGTCATAAACAGTGGTAGAGCTAGAATTTAGTGTCTGATCTGTCTCACTTCAAAATTCATACTCTTTGTAAAAGACATAGAGTGGCTGAATGAATAAAAACGCAAGACTCATCTTTATAAGACCTACAAGACACTCACTTTAGATGTTAGTACACAAACAGACTGAAAATGAAGGGATGGAAAAAGATATTCCCATGCAAATGGAAACCAAAAGAAAGCTATAGTACCTATACTTATATTAGATTAAAAAAAGACTTCAAAATAAAGACTGTACTAAAAGAAAAAGAAGGGCATTATATAATGATAAAGGTGTCAACCCAACAAAAAGATATAACAATTGTATATATTTATGTACCCAACATGGGATCACCTATATATGTAAAGCAAATATTAATAGACCTAAAGGGGGAAAATGACAGCAATAAAATAATAGAAGACTTTAATGCCCCACTTACATCAATGGATAGATCATCTAGACAGAAAATCAATAAGGAAACATTGGCCTTAAACAACACATTACACAAAATGGACTTAACAGATATTTATAGAACATTCCATCTTAAAGCAACAATACACATTTTTCTCAAGTGCACATGGAATACTCCCAAGATAGATCATATGTTAGGCCACAACACATGTCTTAATAAATTTGAAAGGACTGAAATCATATCAAGCATATTTCCAACAATAATATGAAACTAGAAATTATTTGTGTCTCTGAAATAAATCCCACTTGATCATAATTGATGTTTTTTAATGTATTGTTGAATCAGATTTGCTAATATTTTGAGGATTTTTGCATCTATGTTCATTAGGGATACTGAGCTGTAATTTTCTTTCTTTGTGCATATTTTACTGGTTTTGGTATCATGGTAGTAGTAGCCTTGTAAAATGAGTTTGGAAGAGTTCCCTCATCTTCTAATTTTTTGTTTTGTTTGGTTTTGTTTGTTTTTTTGGCGGGGGAAGAGTTTGAAAGGAATTGGTATTAATTATTCTTTGAATGTTTCATAGAATTCAGCAGTGCAGACATCTGGTCCTGAAGTCTTGATTGTTGGGAGGTTTTAGATTAGTAATTCAATCTTTTTATAGTAATTGATCTATTCAGATTTTCTCTTTCATCATAATTCAGTCTTGTTAGATTGTATGTTTCTAGGAATTTATCCATTTCTTCTAGGTTGTCCAATTGGTTAGTGCATAACTATTCATAGCAGTCTCTTATGATCCTTTGTATTTATTTGGTATAATTGTAATATCTCCTTTCATTTATGATTGTATTTGAGACTTTTTTGGTGAATCTAGATAAATGTATGAGAATTTTCTTTATCTTTTCAAAGAATCAGCCCTTAGTTTCATTGATTCTTTTCAACTGTATTTTTAATCTTTATTTCATTTATTTTAGCTATGATTTTTGTTATTTCCTTCCTTCTACTACATCACTCTTATTCAATAGTATTAGAGGATCTAGCCAGAGCTATTAGGCAAGAAAGATAAATAAAAAGGTATCCAAATTTGAAAGGAAGAGGTAAAACTGTAACCATTTGCAGATGGCATAATATTATATATAGTAAGTCCTAAAGAGCACATAAAAAACTGTTAAAATAAAAAATTAAATTGCAAGTAACAAAATCAATACACAAAAACATGTGCTCTTATATACTAATAATGATTATCAGAAAGAGAAATTAAGAAAACAATCTCATTTACAATTACATTATAAAGAATAAAATACCTAAACAAATTAAACCAAGGAAGTAAGAGACCTGTATATTGAAAAATTCAAAACTTTGATAAAAGAAATGGAAGAAGACACAAATAAAAGATATCCCATTTTCATGGGTCAGAATTAATATTATTAAAATGTCTGTATTACACCAAGCAATCTATAGATTCACTACAATCTCTATCAAAATTCCAAAGGCATTTTTCACAGAACTAGAACAAACGATCCTAAAACTTGCATGGAATCGTGAAAGACAGACTAGCCAAAGTAATCTTGAGAAAGAAGAACAAAGCTGGAGGTGTCATGGTCTCTGATTTCAAACTACATCACAAAACTTTAGCAATTAGAAGAGCATAGTATTGGCATAAAAATAGATATATATCAATAGAAAAGAACAATTAGGGGGGCCCCTGGGTGGCTCAGTTGGTTAAGCAACTGCCTTCGGCTCAGGTCATGATCCTTGAGTCTTGGGATCGAGTCCCACATCAGGCTCCCTGCTCAGCAGGGAGTCTGTTTCTCCCTCTGACCCTCTTCCCTCTTGTGCTCTCTATCTCTCATTCTCTCTCTCTCAAATAAATAAATAAATAAATAAAAAGAAAAGAACAATGAGGAAAGGGCAGTCTCTTCAATAATGGTGTTGGGAAAACTGGACAGCCACATGCAAAAGAATGAAACTGGATTTCTATTTTATACCATACACAAAAATTAACTCTAAATGAATTAAAGACTTGAACATAAGACCTAAACCATAAAACTCCTAGAAGAAAAAATATGCAGTAAGTACCCTGACATAGGTCTTGGCAATGATTTTTTTAATGTGACACCTAGAGCAAAAGCAACAAAAGCAAAAATGAACAAGTGGGACTTCATCAAACTAAAAAACTTTCACACAGCCAAAACTATCAACAAAATGAAAAGGCAACCTACTGAATGGGAGGAAATATTTGCAAATCATATATCTGATAAAGGGGCAATAACTAAAAAACATAAAAACTAATATAACTCAATAACAAAAAGCCACTCAAATAGTCCAATTTTAAAAATGGGTGGAAAAGTAGACATTTTCCTCAAAGAAAAGAGTTGCTTGAAAATATAATGTCATTAGTCATCAGGGAAATTCAAATCAAAACCCACAATGATACTTGCAACCAGCAGGCCTTAAAGCCTGGGTTTTAAATTTCAGCAGGCTTGGCTGGGATAGAGCTCAGAGGGTACTGCATTGCTCCTGGAGAGAGGGCAAACAAAAAATCTGGGGGTGGACAGTTTGGAAATGGTGATCTGGGGCACACAGTGGGGGAGACATTGTTCACTCTTCTTGGAGTGTGTCCCTGAGAGGCAACGTTCTTAGAGATGCCTCCCCAGGAACAAAGGAGTTGGCTGGTGGCATTTTCC
Source organism: Mirounga leonina (assembly GCF_011800145.1). Classification (NCBI taxonomy): domain Eukaryota; kingdom Metazoa; phylum Chordata; class Mammalia; order Carnivora; family Phocidae; genus Mirounga; species Mirounga leonina. The sequence goes on from NW_023270807.1 coordinate 37,471,126, forward strand.
TCCCCACTCCTCAGAACAAACACAGGGCCACCAGTGGGAAGCAGCACAGTCCTGACCCTGGCTGCTTAATTTGCTCACACCAAGCCCCACCCCACCCAACTCCCATGCCCTGATGGATTGTCCTTCTCAGGCAAGCTTCCCTCCTCAGTCAAAGCATGGAGGGCCCCTCCCACAGAACACCAACATAACCCCTGCCCATACACTGTCTCCCAACCAGACAGTTCTGCAGGGCCTCAGTTCTGGTGGAATTGGTGTCAGGTCTCATTACACAAGCAGACCAGAGCACACCTAATTAAAACTCACCACATTCAGGCCAGGGACCAAACACTGCCCACAGCAGTCAAGGAGAGCTTCTGCAGATGACTGGCCTGAAGCATAGAGCAGCCAAAACACAACAGCAGAATATACACAGCACACACCAAAGACACTTTCTGAAGCACCAGGCCCTGGGAACTTGACATCTTCTTCATAAGGCCATTACTTTCAAGAGCAGAAGATATACTGGCTTTTATAAGACAGAGGAGAGGGCAGAGACTTAGACAAAATGCCAAGATGGAGGAATTTATCCCTAATGAAAGAACAAGATAAGGCCATGGCCAGAGATCTAAGCAAAACTGATATAACTGATATGCTTGACAGAGAATTTTTTTTTTTTAAAGATTTTATTTATTTATTTATTTGAGAGAGAGAGAGAGAAACAGCATGAGAGGGGAGAGGGTCAGAGGGAGAAGCAGGCTCCCCGCTGAGCCGGGAGCCCGATGTGGGACTCGATCCCAGGACTCCGGGATCATGACCTGAGCCGAAGGCAGTCGCTTAACCAACTGAGCCACCCAGGCACCCCTTGACAGAGAATTTAAAGCAACAATCAAGTTCATAAGACTTCAGGAAAGAATAGAAGACATCAGTGAGACTATTACCACAGACATAAAAGAGTTAAAAAAGAATCAATCAGAGATGAAGACTGCATTAAATAAGATTGGAAACAGGCTTGATGCAATGAACAGCAGGATGGAAGAAGCAAAGGAATAAATTAATGACCTAGAACACAAAATAATGGAAAATAATGAAGCGAACAAAAGAGAGAAAGAAGAATTATGCAACACGAGAACAGACTAAGGGGACTCAGTGACTCCATTAAATGTAATAAAATTCATATTATATAAGTCGCAAAGAAGAGATAGAAATGGGGGCAGAATATTTATTTGAAGAAATAATAGCAGAAAACTTCCCTAATCTGGGGAAGGAAGCAAATACCCAGATCCAGGAGGCACAGAGAACTCCCACCAATATCAAGAAAGCCAGGACAACACCAAGATATATTATAATTACATCTGCAAAATATAGTGATAAAGAAAAAAATCTTAAAAGCAGCAAACAAAGGAAGTCCTTAACTTATAAGGGAAAACCCATAAGGCTAGCTGGAGATTTCTCAACAGAAATTTGGCAATCCAGAAGAGCATGGCATGATATATTCAAAGTGATGGATGGGAAAAATCTGCAACCAAAAATACTCCATCCAGCAAGGCTCTCATTCAGAAAAAAAAGGAGAGATAAAGAGTTTTCCCAGACTAATAAAAAAATAAAGGAGTTCATGACCACTAAACCAGCCCTGTGAGAAATATTAAAGAGGACATTTTGAGTGCAAAGGAGAGGCCAAAAGCCACAAAGACAAGAAAGGATCAGAGAGGGCACTTGGGTAGCTCAGTTGGTTAAGCAACTGCCTTTGGCTCAGGTCATGATCCTGGAGTCCCAGGACTGAGTCCCACATCGGGCCTCCTGCTCAGCAGGGAGTCTGCTTCTTCCTCTGACCCTCCCCGCCATGCGCTCGCTCTCTTTCTCTCTCTCAAATAAATAAAATCTTAAAAAAGAGAGAAAGGATCAGAGAAAATCTCCAGAAACAATGACAAAACAAACAATAAAATGACAATAAATACATATTTATCAGTAATTACTTTGAATGTAAATGGATGAAATGCTCCAATCAAAAGACATAGGATGTCAGAATGGATAAACAAACAAACAAACAAGACCCATCTATATGCTGCCTACAAGGGACTCATTTTAGACCTAAAGACACCCGCAGATTGAAAGTGAGGGAGTGAATAAACATTCATCACACAAATGGATGTGAAAAGAAAGCCAGAGTAGCAATACTTGTATCAGACAAATGAGACTTTAAAACAAAGACTATATAAAAAGAGACCAAGAAGGACATTATATAATCATAAAGGGGACAATCCAACAAGAAGATATAACAATTTTAAATATTTATGTACCCAACATAGGAGAACCCAAATATATAAAATAATTGATAACAAACATAAAGAACTAACTGATAACACAATGAAAGTAGGGGACTTTAACATCCTACTTACATCAATGGACAGATCATCTAAACAGAAAATAAACAAGGAAACAATGGCTTTGAATGACACACTGGACCAGATGGACTTAACACATATGCAGTACATTCCATCCTAAAATAGCAGAATACACATTCTTTTCAAAATGGACATGAAACATTCTCCAGAATAAATCACATATTAGGTCACAAATCAGGCCTCAACAAATACAAAAAGAATAACATCATACTGTGCACCTTTTCTGACCACAACACTATGAAACTAAAAGTCAACCATAAGGAGAAAATTGGAAAAACCACAAATACATGGAGGTTAAACAACATGCTACTAAACAATGAATAGGTGAACCAGGAAATCAAAGAAGAAATAAAAAAATACCTAAAAAGAAATAAAATTGAAAACACAATAGTCCAAAACCTTTGGGTTACAGCAAAAGCAGTCCTAAGAGGGAAGTATTTAGCAATACAGGCCTACCTCAAGAAGCAAGAAAAATCTCAAATAAACAACCTAACAGACTAAAGGAGCCAGAAAAAGAACAACAAACAAAGCCTAAAGCCAGAAGAAGGAAGGATATAATAAAGACTAGAGCAGAAATAAAATGGAAACAAACAAACAAAAAAATAGAAGAGATCAATGAAATCAGGATCTGGTTCTTTGAAAAGATTAATAAAATTGATAAACCTCTTACCGGATTTATCAAAAAGAGAAGAGAAAGAACCCAAATAAATAAAATCACAAATAAGAGAAGAGAAAAAGCAACCAATACCATAGAAATACAAACAATTGTAAGAGAATATTATGAAGAAATATATGCCAACAAATTGGACAACCTGGAAGAAATGGATAAATTCCTAGAAACATATAAACTACCAAAACTGAAAAAGGAAGAAATAGAAAACTTGAACAGACCCATAACCAGCAAAGAAATTGAATCAGTAATCAAAATCTCCCAACATACAAAAGTCCAGGACCAGATGGCTTCACAGATGAATTCTACCAAACATTTAAAGAGTTAATACCCATTGTTCTCAAACTATTCCAAAAAATAGGAAGGGAAGGAAAAATTCCAAACTCATTCTATGAGGTCAGCATTACCCTGATACAGAAACTAGATAAAGACTCCACTATAAAGGAGAACTACAGGCCAATATCTCTAATGAACATGGATGCAGAAATTCTCAATAAAATACTACCAAATCAAATCCAACAGTACATTAAAAGAATCATTCACCATGATCAAGTGGGATTTATTCCTGGGCTTCAGGGGTGGTTCAATATATACAAATCAATAAATATGATATATACCACATTAATAAAAGAAAGCATAAGAACCATATGATCTTCTCAATAGATACAGAAAAAGCATTTGACAAAGTGCAACATCCATTCACGATAAAAACCTTCACAAAGTAGGTTCAGAGGGAACATACCTCAACATAATAAAGGCCATATATGAAACACCCACTGCTAATATCATCCTCAATGAGGAAAAACTGAGAGCTTTCTCTCTATGGTTAGGAACAAGACAAGGATGTCTACTCTCACCACTGTTATTCAACATAGTACTGGAAGTCCTAGCCACAGCAATCAGACAATGCAAAGAAATAAAATGTGTCCAAATCATCAAGGAAGAAGTCAAACTTTCACTATTTGCAGATGACATGATATTCTATATAGAGAACTCGAAAGACTACCAAAAAACTGCTAGAACTGATACACGAATTAAGTAAAGTCACAGGATACAAAATAAATGTAGAGAAATCTGTTGCATTTCTATGCACAAATAAGGAAGCAACAGAAAGAGAAATTAAGGAATCAATCCCATTTACAATTGCATCAAAAACAAAAAGATACCTAAGAATAAACCTAACCATAGAGGTAAAAGACCTGTACTGTGAGAACTATAAAATGCTAATGAGATGTTGAAGATGACACAAAGAAATGGAAAGATATTCCACGTTCACAGATTGGAAGAACAAATATTGTTAAAAGAGGTATAGTATCCAAAGCAATCTACACATTTAATGCAATCCCTATCAAAATACCACCAGCATTTTTCACAGAGCTAGAACAAAACAATCCTAAAATTTGTATGGAAACACAAAAGACCCCCAATAGCCAAAGCAATCTTGAAAAAGAAAAACAAACCTGGAGGCATCACAATTCCGGACTTCCAGCTCTATTACAAAGCTGTCATCATCAAGACAGTATGGTACTGGCACAAAAATAAACACACGGATCAATGGAACAGAATAGAAAACCCAGAAACGAACCTACAACTATATGGTCAATTCATCTTGAACAAAGCAGGAACGAATATCCAATGGGAAAAGACAGTTTCTTCAACAAATGGTGTTGGGAAAACTTGACAGCGACATGCAAAACAATGAAATTGGACCACTTTCTTATACCATACACAAAAATAAATTCAAAGTGGATTAAAGAGCTGAATGTGAGACAGAATATCCTCAAAATCTTAGAGAATACAGGTAGTAATCTCTTTGACATCATCCATAGCAACTTTTTTTTTTTTTTAGGATTTTATTTTATTTTTTGACAAAGAGAGAGACAGTGGGAGAGGGAACACAAGCACGGGGAGTGGGAGAGGGAGAAGCAGGTTTCCCATGGAGCAGGGAGCCCGAGGCGGGGCTCGATCCCAGGACCCTGGGATCATGACCTGAGCTGAAGGCAGACGCTTAACGACTGAGCCACCCAGGTGCCCCAACCATAGCAACTTCTTTCCAGGCATGTCTCCCAAGACAAGGGGAGTAGGCAACAAAAGCAAAAATGAACTATTGGGACTTCATCAAAATAAAAAGCTCTGCACAACAAAGGAAACAATCAGCAAAACTAAAAGGCAACTTACAGAATAGGAGAAGATATTTGTAAATGACATTTCCAATAAAGGTTTAGTATCCAAAATATATAAAGAATTTATAAAACTCAACACCCAGAAAACAAATAATACAGTTAAAAAATGGGCAGAAGACATGAGTAGATATTTTTCCAAAGAAGATGTATATCAGATGGTCAGCAGACACATGACAAAATGCTCAACAGCACTCATCATCAGGGAAATATAAATCAAAACTACAATGACATATCACCTCACACCTATCAGAAGGGCTAATATTAAAAACATAGGAAACAATAGATGTTGGTGAGGATGTGGGAAAAGGGGACCCCACTTGCACTATCAGCAGGAATGCAAACTGGTGCAGCCACTGTGGAAAAAAGTATGGAGGCTCCTCAAAGAGTTAAAAATAGAAGTACCTTATGATCCAGCCATTGTACTACAAGGTATTTACCCAAAGAATACAGAAATACTAATTCAACAGGATACATGTTCCCCAATGTTTATAGTTTATAGCAGCTTTATCTACAATAGCCAAATTATGGAAACAGCCCAAGTGTCCATCGACCGATGAATTGATCAAGATATAGTATGTGTGTGTGTGTATATATTTATATGTATGTATATGTGTGTGTGTGTGTGTGTGTATAATGGAATATTAGCCATAAAAAAGAATAAAATCTTGCCAGTTGTAATGACATAGATGGAGCTAGGGAGTATTTTGCTAAGAGAAATAAGTCAGTAAGAGAAAGACAAATACCATATGATTTCACTCTTATGTGGAATTTAAGAAACAAATGAGCAAAGGGAAAAAAAGAGAGACAGGTAAACCAAGAAATGGACACTTAACTATAGAGAACTGATGGTTACCGGAGGGGAGATGGATGGGGGGATGGGTTAAATAGGTGAAGGGGATTACAGAGGGCACTATCTGTGATGAGCACCCAGTATTGTTTATACAAGTGTTGAATCACTAAATTCTACACCTGAAACTAATATTACACTGTATGTTAACTAACTGGAATTTAAATAAAAACTTAAAAAGAACCCACAATGAGATATTGCTTCAAACCTGTTAGAATGGCTATTATCAAAAAGACTAGAAATACATTTTGGCAAGGATGTGGGAAAAAGGAACCCTTGAGCGCTGTTGGCGGGAATGTTAACCGAAGCGGCCACTCCTGAAAACAATAAGGAGTAAATTTCTAAAAAAAATGGAAAACTATCCTATTATCCAGCAATTCTACTTCTGGGTATTTATCTGAAGAAAACAAAAACACTACTTCAAAAAGATATATAAAGCCTCCATATTCACTATTATAATGAATTATAATGGCATTATTTATAATGGCCAAGATATGGAAACAACCTAAGTGCCCATCATACACATACACACACACACACACATACACACACACACAGTCACACACAGAAGAATATTATTCAGTCACATGCAAAAACAAGGATATATCCTGAGGGCATTATGCTAAGTGAAATATATCAAACAGAGAAAGACAATTTATACCATGCAATATCTCATATATGCAATATAAATATATATATAGATATAGATATATATCTAAGCTCATAGTTATAGAAAACCGATCAGTGACTATTAGTGACTGCCAGAGGTAGGCTATGGCAGGGGAGAAATGGGTGAACTGTTTTCATTTTTTTCTTTTGTTTTTTAAATAAATAAAACAAAAAATTTAAAAAAGCAAAAAGTAAAAGAAACTTTGTATCATTTACATTTAAAGGCCATTAGCTTTCTGATAAAACACTCATAAGTATTCCCTAAATATTAACAATAAATGTGATCTAGTCTCATTGTTCATAAAAGAAAAAAAAATATAAGTGTGAAAATATAGGATACATTAGAAACTACATAGATGAAAATATTTCAGATATGATATCACAACTTCTGTAGGTCTTTGCTAATATAACTTAATATCCATTGAAGATTATTTTACTTTCTGTTACCTCTATCACCTTAAAGTATTGACCACTTTCCAGACAACATAACTGATACCCTTTATCATAGTGTCTTTAGATAATAGGAAACATCATATAAAAATAAAATACTGATATGCTCAGCGCTAACCTAACACTAGAAAGTAAACTCCCCACATATGCAGGGAAACATAGTTTTTGTTTGTTCATTTGTTTGTTTGGTTTGCCAAACCAATTGACAGTAGCCATGATGGCTAATGTCTGCCTGGAGCTCTGTGAGCACAGTAAAACCGTATTTGTTAATCATATCAAGGTGCTAGTTATTGCTTGATACCAGATAAAATGTAATGTCTTGAATAAATTGGCCAGACTCCCCACTTGGTTATAGTATCAATGACAAGATGGCAATACAAGATTTACTAAACAACTTGAATTTGCAACCCTAGCTTAATAATTATTTTGCAAGAAATATTTATGAAACATTTTCTTACATTTCTCAGAATGCACAGAATATATTATCAAAACAAGACATTTTTACACAGCTTTGCCTTTGTCCTGAGAACTCCTCCACCTCACATATATTCCAATCCTGAAGTCTTCCAAGCAATCAAGGGTGCCTTCCCTATGAAACAATCCCCCATTAGGGTCGGTCACTTCCTGCTCTGGCCCCCTCATGACGAGTGCTGAGTTTTATCATAGCATGTGCATATGTAAGTCCCACTGACAAAAACAGTGGCATATATCTCATAACTCCAGTTCTCTGACTCAGGATGAGTGCAGTGAGCCATCTTCTGCATCCTACAACCACCTGATGAGCAATTCTGGAGAAAATAACAAAGGAAGACCTAATTGTGCCATTATATATTCATTGTTATCAATTTCAACATAGCCATAACATTGAGTCTCTTCTGTTTTTCTCATTATTTTATTCTCACCTCTGCAAGAACTCTTCCAAACTACCTCTTCTTTCCTCAGATCTCTGAGTTCTCCTCATCTCACTCTCAGCAGATAACCTTATCCTGTACCTTACATAGAAATAAAAAAATACAGGAATTCTCTTAAATTGCTGCTACTAAACATAAACCTGTCTATCAACCATCTTCTTCTCTTTACCAACTTCATAATAAAAAAGATATGTTTGCCTCCTATCAAAGGTGATGAAGCTGCCTAAATTTTGCACCACATTCTGTCCACAAGAAACTTGACCCACATGTCCCCTCCTCATCTTTAAACATTCCCAATTTTCTATACACAAACAAAAAGCCACCCTGAGCCCCACATCTTACTCCATTCAACACCCCACTTCTCATCAAAATTCAATAGTTGTCGATAGTGCCTACTATTATCTCCCTACCATCCTCATTTTCTCCTCAATTCATGACAATGCCTCTAATAGGGTTCTTATAATGATGAAATGAAGTCATCAAGTAAGAAGTACAATAAAAGACTATTATTCACCCATTGCTCTTTCAGGAGCATTAAACAGGATGACCGTTCTTCTCTTGAAACACTTACTTTTGGATACAATAATCCATACTGTCTGTATTGTTTCCCTACCTCTCTGACGCCTCTTTTTCCTGCTCTCTTGTTGGTTTTTCTTACACCACTTGATGATTCAATATGAAGTTTCTCTGGGGTCTGTTCTCAGACCTTTTTAGCTACACTCTCTATGAGAAATATTTATTTATTTCACATGGTTTCACTGACCACAATTTTGCTGCATAGGTCAGAGTACCTAGTTGCAAACAGCTGTATACAAACTAGCTTAAGCAGAAAAGAAATTTATTCATATTAGGAGTATTTTAAGGAGGATTAGATAGGCTTTAAAGCTAATCTTGGAAACCGTATCTATACTAGAAAGATGTGTTAATGAAAATACTATGGCTAACTCTAAAGAATGGGAGGTCTTTGCTGCTATGCTTCCCCCACTACACACAAGTTCCTCACATTTCTCATGTAAACATCCAAGTCTCTCAAAGTTGTGCCCAATTAGAAGAACTTAGGTTGCGAGTCTGTCCTCACTCAGACTGTAAAGAGTTAACAAATGTTGAGTTTTCTGATTCCTAGCTGAGGAAGACAGGATTTATAATACGGAGATTATAGAAAATAGGGTGGGTATTCTAAGATATTAGGTGATCAGAAATGGCAAAAATCCACTGTAGTTGCTCTTATCTACCTGACATTAATATATATCCTTCTTCCCAACATAATCTCTCAAATAGCAACATGCTCCCACCTATCCTACTGCAACTACCTATAAACAAATACATCACCACCTTCTCAAGAAGAAGTAATGAGACCTTAAGTCTAATCCCAAATCTTCTCCAAGTTTGTTCCATCTGAATGCAGACCACCTGATCAAACTATTGCTCATTAATTAGTATAAAGCTAGCCTTCAGCCATTTCTCTCTAGACTAAGCAGAAACCAGAATATGCTCCTTGAACTTCTATATTTTGAGAGGATTTTCCTTTTCTAATGTCATTTATGACCACCCTGCATGGGTTTAATGTAACAGCAGTCCAGTTCTGATTAGTGCTAGCACATCAGTCTGAGTAAGTTTAAGTTAGATTCAAATTATTTCCTTCTTGGTCCATTTGTTACAGAACCTCCTCAAGAGTCACACATGTGAATTGACAGAGAAGTGGCCAAGAAAAACATTAGGACACAGGGAGTATGAAGTAACAGATTCTCTCCTTGACCAAACTCTAGTTGGGTTCTCTGAGCCCTCTTCTCGATGAGGCCTCAACTTTGGTGCCAAAGACTTCAGACTCTCAGCACAAATTATTTTGTCCACCCATTACACACACACACACACACACACACACATATTCCACATTAAAAGACTTGAACAAGCCCTAGCATAATTTCTAACAGCTTAAGGCTACATCCCTAGGATGACCCTAGCCCCCTTAAAGTGGCTGCCTGAAAGAAACCTCAAAGCTGCCAAAAGAATTTTTACCATTTTCTTTCTAGCCAGTACCTCATCAGGTAGGCCTCTGACATTCCTTTTTTAGAGCATTTACTAACAAAGGCTTACCATCATGAATTCTTCTTCTGTCCATGTATCTCCTACAACTCAGGATTGTCTTCTCAAGGACCTAAAACTCATTCCTTTGAAATAGTATCATCAGAAGGGTTAGTGCCCTCTCTGCCAGTCTCTGTGGTAGGAAGGAATCCTACTTCAATAATTGACAGCTAACAGACGCAGCTGGCCTAATTGTATTTACATTGGCCAACTCTTTGTAATTTTTCATTTCTCTGGTTCTGCTTAAGCCCCCTTCCTTCTCCCACCTTACTCTTTTCTCTTCTCTTCCTTTCCTTTTCCTTCCTTCCTTCCTTCCTTCCTTCCTTCCTTCCTTCCTTCCTTCCTTCCTTCCTTCCTTCCTTCCTTCTCTTTTTCTCTTTCTTTCTTGGCTGGGTATACTTTATTGAGGGTACATGACAAAGTAGGGCTCCCCAAGCTCTTCCCCTTCTTCAGGGGTTCTGGGATGGAAACTGTGCAGAGATTTGGAGATTCTCAGTGTGCTGGGGGATGAGTTGGGGCAAGGACTCCCCAGCAGCTGAGGGCCTCTCTCTTCCTCTTGCTCTGACTGGGGCTGGTGGTCCAGGGAGCTTTTACTCCTTGGAGGCCATAAGGTCCATCACCCAGTTGCTGTAGCGAATCTGTTTACTCCAACCCTTACCACTGTGTCTCAGGGATGCAGCTGGCACTGCACCAGAAGATGTGGCTGTCTGTCAAACAGGGAGAAGCAGAGAGCCTGTCATTCTCCCTTTAAATGCCCAGTCACCTTTGTAAAAATTGAAGTTGAGCTTGACCCTGTACCACCTTTTTCCCTCTTGCCATAGTATTATTACTGATTAAAAACTCTTCTTACCACTTCAAATACTGTCCAGCTTTGTTTATCTTTGATGAAAATATCTGCTCATACAACTTATTTGTGCTTCAGGATCTGCTTGAGGTCAAACCTATATACACAATTTCTAATTGATGGGTTATTGCTGGGCATAACCAGTTATACAACTTGAACTAATAGGTAATACCAAGTTAATGAATGTAAGATCAGGTTATTTGTTGCTCTATTTTCAGGTGTTCAGTGCCTATCATGATCTTGCTTCTACTAGGAAAACAGAAACTTTCAATCAAAAGGAGAACAGTTACTTGCAAAGTGGTCACGGCTTTATTCCAAAACCTTAGCAACTTAGATTCTCCTACTAAGGCTTGACACAAGCTTTATACCGTGTCTCCTGCCACAAATACTTTGGGCACAATTGAATTAGCTGTCATAAGCCCCATTGGAGGGTTGTTTTCATGGGTTCTGGTCCAGCTGCAAAGTCTTTTTTTGCTGAGGATCCTTTAAAAAATGACATCCCTTTGGGTTACCTGACAAATAATCAGAGTAACCAACCTAAAAGTGGTGATAATTTTCTCCAATATCCAAAGAAACTCATGGTAGCTCTTTCTTAGAGATTTATGGGGCAAAGCATAGCAACTAGCCTTTCACTTTGAATAGTATATCTTACCATGTACTATACCACAGAATATTCAGAAATTCTGTAAGGTGGCAGACTCTTGTATTTTCATGGGATTTATTGCCCAAACTTCAGCATGTATACACATCTTACCAAAAAATCTAGTGTCCTTGCTCTCCAATTTCTTTCCTCATGATATTATTAATATACTAAAACTGGATAATGCTCTCTGACATTGTGAGATCAAGGTCCCTCTAGAATAAATTATGGCACAGAATCATAGACATAATGTAGTTTTGAGATAAGTGAGTAAAAGTCTACTGTTGTTTGTACCAGGTGGAAGCAAATCACTTTTGTTTTTGTCTGGTGGTTAGAATAGAAAAAAAGGCTTTTACCATGTCAGTAGCTGCATTCCAGGTGCTATTCCAAAGCTGTTTAGATTTCCTCTTGAAATAAAACTGAATCTAGAACAGTAGTTGAGATTAGAGGTAACATGTACTTAAATGAAGGAAAGTCTTATGTTATTTTCCAAGGCCTATTTCTTACTGTGCAGGTGACACAAGCTAACTGAACGAGGAAGAGAAAGACACAACCACCATCCATTGGGAATATGAATCCTTATTATTCCAAGTGAGATATGAGAACAACTTTTTTTTTTTTCATTTTTCATTTTAAAGGCAAAGAAAAGGCCCAGGAACATCTACTTAGCCAGCCATAATAGAATTTGGCTTATGGGTTATGACTCCAATCTGTGAATCATTCCAGTTACTGATTATAATCATTTCAACTATCATTAGGAGCTAAAGAAATAGCAACAGGATGTGTGTAGAAACCCACTGGGCCTACTTTGAGTATACTCATACTGAATCTCCATTGTTATGGACCAAATGTATCCTTTCCAAAATTCATATGTTGAACAACTAACCCGACCCCCCACCCCAATGTAATGGTATTTGGAGGTGGGACCTTTGGGAGATAATTAGGTCTAGATGAGGACATGAGTGTGGGTTGAATTTGCTGGCACCTTGATCTTAGACATCATAACCTCCAGAACTATGAGAAGTAAATCTCTTCTTTTTTTTAAGATTTTATTTATTGATTTGAGAGAGAGAGAGAGTACAAGCAGGGTGAGCAGCAGAGGGAGAGGGAGAAGCAGGCTTCCCGCTGAGCATTGAGCCTGACATGGGGTTCCATCCCAGGACCCGGAGATCATGACTGGAGCTGATGGCAGATGCTTAACTGACTTAGCCACCCAGGTGCCCTGAAATAAATCTCTTCTTGTTTAAGCTACCCAGTCTATGGTACTTTCTTATAGCAGCCTGAGCTGAGCTAAGACAACTATTAGTCACCTGACATTCAATAACCCCAGCATTGTTAGTGAATTACAGAAATGGTTTAGGTTCAGCCAGCAGTGTCAACTTGGAACTAGTATCTAATACTTAATGAAATGTCTAGGTATTTCTCTTCCTTTAGTATACAGTTGGCCTCATAAATGGTGGAGAAGAGTAGCAATAGCCAGGGTCTATCAACTGCTTAATATGTGCAAGGTATTTTTCTAAGTTCTTTACATATATTAATGTATTTAATCGCCTTATCCAATGATCACATAAACTCCACTGGAATCAGGGAACTCATTTCAAACACAGTGTCTCAAAGGTCTTCAAAGGTCTACCAAGAACAATTATCATTATGCTTTCAAATAACACTGAGTCTCTCCTTCCCAATTATTTCAATTAATAGCTGTATTGCAGTCTTGTGGGTTCCATCAGGAAACCTTTAGGAGTTAGAGTCACGTATGATATATTCACTACAAAAATTTCTCTGATTCTAGCTGTTGACTACAGGCATTAAGGAGCAACAGGAAGGGGCATGAAAAAAATTGGCTCCCCTTGCAAGGTACTTATCTAAGGGGTCTTGAGGCAAGGCCTCAACTGGGACAGAGATTCTGTTTTGTTGCAAAGATACTCCAGGAGGTTAGGGTGTTTAGGGGTTCTCCCAAATGCCTCCTTTTTAATTTTGGTGTTCTACTCTTTCCCATTCAACATGCTGTTACTAAGAAATCTGATAAAGATATGAATTCAACCTAATCTGAAATACAGCAACCCAGAGCATCAGATAGGATGTTTTATTCTTGGCTATGTCAGTCCTGATGTTGCAACAAATCCTTTGACACAGACACAGAAAGTCTCCAATTCTCCTACTTTGTCTTGAGCCAAGAACTTAAAACTTGGATCTTGTCATTTTTTGTTGCTAAGCTCTCCAGTATAACTAGAAGCACCAGCCTTCCTTTTCTTCCTCCTGATCCTGTCTTTCCTACTCATTCTATATCAACACTACCTATTTTTTCAAAATCTTGTCTTCAATAGCCATTTCATTTTAGAGGATGATTTATTTAAGTTAACTCTTTCACATGCTGTGCAATTAACTACCAGAATTCCCAGTTCTGTACTATGCCTTCAGTGCCTTCAAACCCAAGCAGCATAAACAACCCATTTACAAATTTTTATTTCCTTGATGGCTTGTTGCCTTTCCTGGCACCAAATACCATATTGGTCAGGATTCTTAATTGCAAACATTAGAAAATATTCTGATTTAAGGAGAAAATTAATGTTTAAAGGGATATTATGGAGCTCATATAAATTAGAGAAGGACTAGAAGATGAGATTCTGAAGACACAGGAACAATGACACCACACCACTGAGACTGGTCTGAGGAAGATATCATGGCCATGCCACTTGGAACTGATTGCCATTAGGATTAGATGCCTGATCTTCTACTCCCTTCATTTCCCCAACCATCAGAAAGAACCAAAGTCTCTGTCATTACATGTGCCAGAGTGTGTATTTCTCTTTTCATGGTCACCTTTTCACAATGCTAGCTTTCTAATATAAATTTCAAGTGGGTCCAAATAATCGGAGAAACTGAAGTCACATGCCTGCATCTAAAACTGCAAGAAAGTCTGGAATATAATTACTCTGTCCTCTGCCTTGGAAAGAAAGATTAATAATGTGAAAAATTACCAAAATATAGAGAAAATATTGGACCACAATAAATGACAAATATCCACTAGCTGGGCCATATGTTAAAATCACCTAAAATGGTATCATCAACCCGGTGGTAGTCATTACTTTACTCACAGTATTTCTGGATCTCCTTCTCTTCTCCTCAACCTGGAACTAGTATCCAATACTTAATGAAATGTCTAGGTATTTCTCTTCCTTTAGTATACAGTTGGCCTCATAAATGGTGGAGAAGAGTCGCAATAGCCAGGGTCTAGCTAATTTGAAACTACACTTACCTCCCTCTAGAATTCAGCAGAGGTCAAATAACTTACCTTGGCTGATGGAGTGTAAATGGAAGTGACAAGTGTCACTTCAAGACAGAATCTTTCTGAGCTGATATGCCTTCTACATACTCCCTTGCCCTGCCACAGTGAACACGGAAGCCCCCAACAGATATGGTAGCGTCATCACAAAGTAAGGCTTCAGTCAGCTTGGATGTCTGTATGAATAATCTGAAAAAGCTCCCTTCTCGGCCTACAATGGACAGGTAGCAAAAACAAAAAATAAAACTTGTTCTAATTCCCTGAAATTTTGCTGTGACATGCCCATGCTGACAGAAGATCAGACCTCTTTTCAATTGTACTTTTTATATGATACATACCTCACAGCTTGCAAGTCATGACACAGAACTGTCATAAAAGCACTCCATTCAACATGTTCAAAACTGAACTCACGAACTTTTCTATCAATTATTCTTCCTCCAGCATTTCCTGCCTCAATAAATCCAACAACCATGTGTTTGCTCAATCTAAAAACATAAGAATTTTCCCTGATTCTTGCCATTTTCTATTACTTATATGTTAACAATTTCCAAGTACTATGGTTTTCATTCCCTCTATTTCTATAGTCCTGGATCCCACTTCCAAAAGCCCGGTCCAAAAAACCATCATCTCTTATATGATTTAATGAAATAGGCTCATACCTATTTATGAGTATTTATCACTGCTTTACAACCTAGCCTCCACACTATAGCTAACATATTCTTTTGTTTGTCAGTATATTACTCAATATTTAAAATTTCCTCATTAAGATCCATCAATGACTTCTCATTTCTTTTAGCATAAAGTTGAGATTTCTGACTGAGATCTTTAAGGTTCTGCCTGATCTAGACTTTTGCTCAACATAGTTTCACTCTCTTATCCAGAATTGCTGACTGGCATTCAGTTCTTAAGATGTGCTGTCCTCTTTCTCACCCCATAGCTTATGTTCCTATAATCTCCTCTATCTGAAGACTTTTCCCAAACTACTCCATTACATCCATTACTACTGTGACCACCACTATCTTGCTACATCCACCCACTCTCCCTTCTAATGCCCGTGCATTCCTTACATCTTTGCCAAACACTATTGCCTTAGGAAACATGCCTTAATTCTTTGATCCTTCAGTTACATTCCCCCAAAGAAGTTCATACTTAATGTTTACTCTTGCCATCCTGTTTTATAATTCATTCAGAGTTTGTTTTTCCCAAAATAGTGTTTAAGTTCCATGATGAAGTAAACATTGGCTTGTTTGCCCATTGTTTCTTCAATGCCTAATACAATAGAGATAGGGCATCAGTAATATTTTTTTAAATGAAGGTTCAAAGTTGAATAAATGAATGAGTGACTCCTAGATACTTTCACACCCTTACCATACTTCCAGGTTGTGTGTGTGTGTGTGTGTGTGTGTGTTTTCGGTTGTTCCACTAACTTAAGTCTATGTTTAGCTTTTTAAACCTGGAAGATTTTTTTTAAAAATGCCCTGTTGTTTGTTGTTTATATCACATTATCTGCCCATCTGTTTTTTAATTTTTTTTATTTGTTCTACTTATATTCAGTTTATTGCTTGCATTGAGAATCATTTTAGTTTCAATCTTCCTGTTTGGAAACCAGGGGTTTGTCTGTTTATTTTTCATACCTCATGCTGGCACAGAATGCTGACATATTTTGGATTCAGGTATTTGCAGAAACCATTAAATGTCCTCTATATCTGGGGAGGTAGAGAGGAAAACCAAAAATTCTGATACTTGGGAGGTTTTTTTCCCTTCAAATTAAAAGGAAGCCTGTTTTGGAAAAAAAAATATCTGTGGCTTAATCCATGTGAATGTTCTAACCCTTACATCCACAAAGCATTTCAGCAAATCACTCAAATATTAAAGCCTATATTTGAAATAACATCTATTTGAAAATCACTTTTAGAATTTAATATGACTGATAATATCTTGTTAACAAAAATTCCATTGTTTAAATAGAATCCAGCTACATAATCTTTTTATATAACAATCTAAGTAATGAGATAGAAAGTAGAACAGACAAATTTTCATATAGATTAAGTTGGTGCATATGTGTCTGAAGCATAATCCATTGATGGGATGTAGGAGAGGATATTTAAAAGCCTATTCAAAGGGTAATTTATGAGTCTTCCAGGATATTTGGTCTCCAATCAATAAATCATGAGCCATTGGGGTTTCTTAATGAGCACTATGTTTGGGATAGATAGTAGCAATTTGGCAGGTCCCACAGGTGAATTTTTAAAGTGAATCCAAATTCTCCACAGATCTCTCTTACCTTCCATCACAGTGTTTCTTTGAAGGGTGCATGGGAGTTGTCATAATGTGCTCTCCCATACCATGTTGAAGAACTGAGAAAACTGGTATAAAATGCAAATTTAGGGGCATTCATGGATTTTCTCTTGAAGCTGCCTGAATATTGCTCAGAGAAATAAAACAACATGCATTGTGACAAACGGAAGAGGACTTAAAAAGCAATTGCAGTATGGTCTTTGGCATGTTTTAAAAGGGCACTTTGGTCTGCAATGATTTTTTTTCTATATGAAGAGAATTTTAGAAGACATAACTTTTAGGGGCAAATATATGATTTGGCCATGACTTGGATCTTTATTGTGGACAATACAACTTGTCTAGCATCACACCCAGGTCAAAGATCTTTTCAAAGATTTTATTCCAAGTAAAGAGGTTTGCAGCCTGGCAGATTCCATGGTATTATAGTTATAATCTGAAACCTCTTAAAACCTCTCATCTATTGAATTTAAAATCTCACCAGTACATCTGCTTTGCTTATTGTAGTTCACACTCAGGGAAGATCCATTTTGTGCTTCTTCTGTTGGGATATGTGTCACTACCCAGAGACATGAACTCTTCTAGAGACAGGACATAAGTCTCAGTATCTATATTAACCATATTATCTCTGATTCTTTGACTTCTGGGGCCTTGCTGACCCTGGAGAGATTGCCCTCCCATGGCTAGCCAATTCTTAGAGATAGTAAACTACTTGCCTAAGAACACCTCTTTTCATATGCAGACCAACTAACTGAGAGCCTCCTTTTTGGGGCTCTCACAAGGCTCTCCCACTCCAGGCCACTATCCACCTGTCCCAATCACCCCAGGACTAGATACTCCATACCCTAAGGCCTGCTGAAATTATTCAAACTATTCTAAACCTACTTACTCTGCCTCACCGGTTTCTTACTATGGAAACCACAATGAAGATTATTACCCATGGTTTCTCCTACTCCCTCTGCCTCCTATCTGACCCCGGTGCCTCCCCACGCAACACCCCATGGCATGGTATATGCCCTGTCCTCTTGGGATCTGTCAATTTAACAAACTATCTTTTTAAGAGCAATTTTTCTCTGATGTATTGGCCTCACCATACTTGAATAATAATAAAACCAATGTGGAAAAACAATATCCCATGTTGCACAATATTCCCAGAGATACTAATGGTCATTCATTTTGGTCTGAGTGAGCATTTCAATTCTGGGTGGTTTGAAAGGTGCCTAAAGTTTCTAAATCAAACTGTTCTCAACCTCCTCATATTTATACTAGTCATTTTAACTATATTAAGGAATGACATTATTTGAGAGAGGTAACATACTTATCTTCCCTTAGCCATATCTCATAAGAAAATCATCTCAACTCAGGCATCTAGCAGAACAGAGGTGTAGAGAAGAATGGGCTGTAATATGTGGGTTTATATATGAGTGAGGAAGATGGAAATACCCTGATGTGTGAGCCCTCAGCATCCAGGGGGCTATCTAGAGGAGGGAGGCGTTTGAAAAAAGAGGGTATAGGAGTACCAGGTACCCTTCTCACAGTTTCACAATTTTAAATAAAGCCCACTGGCATTATGTTATCTCCAGATATTTCCTCATTCACAATTTGATATTTTCCTAAAATCCTTTTTTTCATAACACAACCATCTGTTTGTTTGTTTTAAGATTTTATTTATTTATTTGAAAGAGAGAGCACAAGCAGGGGGAAAAGCAGAAGGAGAGGGAGAGGGACAAGTAGACTCCCTGCTGAACAGGGAGCCAGACATGTGGCTTGATCCCAGAACCCTGAGATCATGACCCAAGTCAAAGTAAGATACTTAACTGACTGAGCCACCCAGGCATCCCCACAACCATCTGTTTTTATTAGAAGAGGTATTTTACAATTGGTACATTTTGATTTGCTGATCAAGTGTGCCTTACCCTCACTCAAATGGGAAAAAAAAAAGTTGAAGTAAAAATGTCTTATCCATATGAGGTAAAACTTGCACCAGAAGTCAGCTCTCAGGATAGGTTCAAGGCTCCGGTGATTTGAAAGAAGCAGACAACTCAACGTTTGAAAGTCTAAATTTAAGAGCTTTCTGGAACTCAGAAGCTAATAACAAAGGCTCTCACACTCATTTCACCAATCTTCAGTGAAGATCTCCTGGTTTAATCAACTTCCCATGAACACATCATAAAGTATATCCTACCTGAACCACCTACACTTTATTCTCAACAAAGAAGCCAGAGTGTTCCCATAAATCAAGTCATATCACTCCTCTGTTCAGAATTTTCCAGGGTCCGGGGTGCCTGGGTGGCTCAGTTGGTTAAGCATCTGCCTTCCGCTCGGGTCATGATCTCTGGGTCCTGCGATCGAGCCCCGTATTGGGCTCCCTGCTAAGCGGGGACCCTGCTTCTCTCTCTTTCTGCCTCTCCCTTGGCTTGTGCACTCTCACTCTCTCTCTCGCTCACTCTCTCTCTCAAATAAATAAAATCTTAAAAAAAAAAAAAGAATTCTCCAGTGTCTCATATATACTGGAATAAAAGACAATATCCTTACATCATCTACAAGGTGCTCTACTCTCTGGATGCCGATGGTCTGTCTGACCCCATTTCTTTTCACTGTCCTTACTTCCTTTGCTATAGCCACTCTGTCCTTCTTACTGTTCTAGAGTATTCCAGGTATGCCCTCGCCTCAGGTCTTCTCCACTGTTGCTTTCTATATTTGAGCATTCTCTTCTTAAATATCCATTTGTACCCAGGAAATTGAAAATGTTTAGAGACAAACACACAACTCCACATTCCTGAAAAACAACAAATGCTGTCCTCTCTGTGAGGCCTGCTCAGGCCACCCTAATTAACTTGCAAGCTTCCCCTTAACAAACACCACCAACTTTCTGCTCTGCTTTTTTATTCTCAACATTTATCAACTTTTTTTTTTAATATTTTATTTATTTATTTGACAGAGAGAGAGACACAGCAAGAAAGGGAACACAAGCAGGGGGAGTGGGAGAGGGAGAAGCAGGGTTCCCACACAGCAGGGAGCCCAATGCAGGCCTCAATCCCAGGACCCTGGGACCATGACCTGAGCTGAAGGCAGCCGCTTAACTGACTGAGCCACCCAGGTGCCCCAACATTTATCAACTTCTTACATACTACAAATTTCATTTATTTTCTTATTTCCTGTGCACCCCCACTAGAATAGATGACACTAAAGGTAAGGGTTTTGGTTTTTCTTTGTTCCTTGTCTTATGTCTCATATAAAGCATGCTAAACAGTGCCTGACTTATATAGGCTTCAGAAATACGTGTTTAATTGAATAATTGAAAGACATTGTGGTAGATGCTTGGAATACAGTTAGGCGTGAGTAGCTATTACTATCTGTAAAGAACTCTAAAATACAGGTGGGCGGCAGAACAAATGTTTTAGTTAATCCTTTATCTTCAACACACACTTGTAAATCTAAGTTGTTAGAAGAAGGAAGGGTGACTTGTACCACAGTCATGGTGCTGATGGCATTTAGAGGTCCAAGGACTGAAAACAAAATGTCACTGTATTTTGGAGGAGGCAGCACATCTCCTGGCCACTGAAGGATGACAATGACATGAAACCATTGCAAATATGACAAATATTTGTCTATATCAGTTGGATATAGACCCATTTTAAATACTCACAGCAATTCAAAATTCAGATGGATAAAAATTCCTTTTTATAAAAATTCTGTAGAGATGTTCTAAATAGTGCTGATTTATTTAAAATATTTAGAGTTGAAATAAAAAATTAAAAACTCCTTGCTCTAGCCTTCATTTCCTGAGTTCCTAACTATGTGTCAGGCACTGTGCTTGCAGCTGGGAGAGATAAAAGGATAAAGAGGACTGAATCTCAAGCCTGCATAGAGTACACCAGTCTGCACATGAATAATTTTAATAGAATGACAAAAGGTCTCATTCCTTAAAACTACTGAATTATCATAAACTCATTAAAATGGCATGCAAACTCTTTATGGAGATACTTGTCACCAATAAGAAGTTTAAGAAAAGCACAGAAAGTAAGCCATTATCTGGCATTAGAACCACTCTTGGTTTTTTCCATTGCTTAGCCTCAAAGAAACTCTACTGTTCTAACTCAGTCCTCTAACATCGACGACTACCATACCTGAACCTTCTAGGTACACTGAACTAAATTTCCCTCAGGCACACCAGACCATGAGTTAATTTAATTTATTACACTATTGGGAACCTACCTTTCATGAAATTCTCTTTCCTCCTTTCCTTATCGATCAAATCCCTGCTCATCTTTTATACCCTATTCACATATTACCTCAGTGAATTATTCCCTGAATTCCCCAGCTTGTTTGTCACTCCACCTGCACATCTGTGCTTTCATAATTTGTAAAATCATTTAACTAGTATTAGTTGAGTACTCTCTCTGTGCTGGACCCATTTCTAGAGGCTGGGAATGCAAATGTAAAGAAAACAGCAAGAGCAACCCTAAGCCTGTGAAGCTGAAAACATTTGCTGCCTGTCCCTTTACAAAAAAAAAAAAAATTCGCTGACCCCTGCCTAGAATATTGTCTAGTAAGTCCTCAATAAAAATGATCTATCATTAACACCCCCCCAAAAAAAAGAAAGAAAGAAAACAGCAAGAAAAATCCCTTCCTGCCTGAAATTTAAAATCTGAGAAGTAGATTGTATCATAAAGAAATAAATACATTGTCAAGTAGTGATAAATGCTATGAAAAATAAAGTGGTACAATATCATAGACTCTTTCCCTGACTCCCCCATTACCATAGAAGGGGTAGAGTAGTCCAAAAGGACTCTGAGGAAATGGCATTTGGGCAGAGACTTGAAGGGAGTGGATCATAAAAAAAATCTAGTGGAAAATTACTTTAGGCAGAAACACTTGCAAAGGCCCTGAGGCAAGAACATGTTTGGGAGCTCTAAGAGCAATTAGGTCAATGTGTCCTGAACAATGTGATGGTAGGGAGAGTGTTGAGCCAAATCATATAGAGTCTTTCAGGTTATGACCTTACTATGGTCAGGGCTTTGGAATTTATTTTAAGCAATATGAGAGGCCACAGAAAGGTTTGGACACAAGAATGACATGGTCTATCTAATCCTGCAAGATTAATCTGGCCACTCTGTACAGAATAGATTGTAGGGGTCAGGAGTGGAAGCAGCAAGATGAGTTAAGAGGGGATTAGTACTGCTGAGAGGAATTGGTGACACTTATGTTATATTTAGTTATTTTTTTAATGTAAACTGCTTAAAGGTGGACCTTGATTTATTCATTTTTTATTGTCAGTATCTAGCAAATGCCTGATATATACTAGATGTTCAAAATGTACTTACAGAAGGAAGTGGGGAAGAAAGGAAGAGATGATAAAAAATAAGCAAATAATGGGTTTTAGGCTTCTTGAACTTCTTTCCAAACAGCAATACAAAAAGAAAAGTCCTCATTATTTCTTCAAGGAAAGGGACAAATTTGTTTTTATATTTAAAAAATTGAAAATGTTAGATCCTACTCATGTCCCAACACTAAATGAATATGCACTCATGAAGAAGACTTTATTCTGCAAAGACTGACTAGTTGGTTTTAAGGAACCAATTGTTCAGCAGAAATAGGAAGGAAAAATGGCTTCTATTTTTTGGAGATGGGTAATATCTTTAACAGGCGAGAAACACTTATCTCCCCCTTCTCTCTTAGTGGGTGGCATTGTGCTTTCTTGGGCTTTCAGAAAGTCAAGGTCATGGAGCAGATGGTCCATTACTGGGGTAGAGTAAAACAAGATAAATCTCTCATCTGAAATTAGTTTAACTTGGGAAGAAAATTTTCACTTTCACAGATGTACTTGAAGTTGGCACAAAAACGAGAACATGTTGAATTTAAATCAATTTCTCTGGTCCCTTATGTTTTCTGTTAACTGTTAAAGCATTAGTCAAATGCTTTTCTGCTATATTTGGCAAAATAAAAATGAAGAATAAACTTTAATCTTAAACATAATTAATCATCCAAAAAGCATTTTAAGCAAGATGGTATTTGGTACTTCATTTAACAACCCCAATTCAGGCCCTGCCACAAGAAATTTGACACTGGATCAGTTTTACTCATAAATCAATCTCTTGGATAGGACAATCAGAAAAAATGGGCAAGTGTCATGGTGTCTGAGTCATTTGACTATACTGTAAAATTAAAGCATGTGATTAACCTTGCCTAGAAATGTGGTAAGAATGTCCTGATAAGTAATTTCAGATGGCTATAATGTCTCTCAGAAGTTGGGGTTAAAAACATACCCACACTCAGACATAGGCTTAAAGTGCACATCCAGAGATGTCTGAGCATATACTAGACATTCAGGAAATTTCCACATGGAATATCCTTAATCCCTGGCACCTTATTTCACGTCTTATTTTTATATTGGCTTGTGGTATCTGTTTTAATTTAGGGTATTGTTGGTAAATAGCAATTCTATTTTTTTTTAAAGAGTTTATTTATTTGCGAGAGAGAGAATGAGAGACAGCATGAGAGGGAGGAGGGTCAGAGGGAGAAGCAGACTCCCTGCTGAGCAGGGAGCCTGATGCGGGACTCGATCCCGGGACTCCAGGATCATGACCTGAGCCGAAGGCAGTCGCTTAACCAACTGAGCCACCCAGGCGCCCCCAATAGCAATTCTATTTTTGAGTTGTTCAGGTGGAAAACTTTGGGGTCTCTAATTCCTATTTATCTCACATACTCCACATCTAATTGATCAATAAATCCTGTCAGCTCCACCTTAAAAATATATCCAGAATCTTCCTACTTCTCACCCCTCCATTGCCATCATTATCTCTCTTCTGGATTATTGCAGAAGCTTCTTAACCTGTTTTCCTGCTTCTACCCTTGTGCCACCTAAGCAGCCACAGGATGCTATTTAAAACATAAGTTGCACTATATCCCTCCTCTCCTCAAATTTCCAAAATGGTTTTCCATAGAGTAAAAGACAAAGTCAAGAGAATATATGGTCCTGTGTAATCTGTGTCCTCAAGACCCTATCACCCTTCTGACTTCATCTCCTATGACTTCCCCCTTATTCACTCTGCATCAGCCATACTGGCCTCATCATTGTCTCTGGCATAAACCAGATATGTCCTTGCCTCAGGACCTTTGCATGTGCTATTATCCTTCTGAACTGTTTGTCTCCAGGCATTTGCACAGCCTTCTCCTTTATCTCCTTCAGGATTTTATTGAAATGTCGTCCTCTCAGTTTGGCCACTCTCTCTAAAATTACAATACAACACCACACATACTTATCTCTCTTTTTTGCTGTATTTTCTTCCTAGTATTCATTCCAACATAAGAGACTATATATTTTACATATCTTAATTGTCTTTCCCCCCACTAGAATAGAAGCTTCAAGAGGGCAGAGATTTTTCTGTTTACTATTATACCTCCCAGCAACTAGAACAATGTCTGGCACCCATTAAGAATTCAGTAGGGGTGCCTGGGTGGCTCAGTTGTTAAACGTCTGCCTTCGGCTCAGGTCGTGATCCCAAGCTCCTGGGATGGAGCCCTGCATCGGGCTCCCTGCTCCACAGGAAGCCTGCTTCTCCCTCTCCCACTCCCCCTGCTTGTGTGCCCTCTCTCACTGTGTCTCTCTCTGTCAAATAAATAAATAAAATCTTAAAAAAAAAAGAATTCAATAAATATTTATTGAATGAATCACTTAATTTTTTTATTATTTTCATTCTCCCTATCCAAATAAATTTTATTTATAAATAACAATCTAGATGGCTTAATTTAGGGTTTTGGCCAGATAGAGCATTTGTGAAAATCCTTGGTCCTTTGCCTTCAGCCATAAAATGAAAGTAATAAAAATATCAGAAATATGAAAAGTATGAAATTTAGCATGAGGAAAAGAAAGCATAATAGGTGGACAGGTTACTAGACCAAGAGGCTTAAGATCCATGAGCCTTTATTATAACTTAGGTAAACCTCAGAAACTAGAATGGAACACTCAGAAGAGGTAAAAACTAAGTTTTTACCCCACACCTCTACTTCTTCTATATGTTAGACAATTGACTCAAAGTCTGTCAGTTTCTTCATCTGTAGTGATAAAGCTAAACTAGCTGACTCCTTAAGCCCTTTTCCTAAGCCCCACTGCCACGATTGTTTATTTGGTAAAGACTTGTTTTTTTAAATAACAGGACCAACATGAGGAAGGCTTCATCATTAAAAGGGAATTTATGGTAAGAATACTGGGGATTTTACAAAACTTTTTAAATATTGAAGAAGCAACTCTTAAGAAAGGATGAAACTGGACCTTTAGCTTACAGAATCAAAAGTTCGAGGGTTTTTCACTAGAGCTCCACCATTAAAGTGAACTCAGTTCACATTCTTGAAGGAAGGAGTGTTCGTCAGATGTTCACCCCAGTCCAATCAGATATTGCCAGAGAACCAGGATGTGGTAAAACTATGGTTCCTCTGGCCCCATCATAATGGATGGATAGACTGTTCTCAGGGAAAAAGACCAAGGAAGATTCCTACAAAGTGTTTATGGAAACTTTAAATCCCAGTGTTCTAAAACAAGATTTGATCATTCTAGTCAGATGATAATTTTTTGACTCTTTAATCCTCAATATTAAGGTCAGTAATCCTTTCTTTGAATTCTAATGTCAGATTAGTTACTGATGTGATAATTAATCTTAGATAATCTTCAAAATACTGTTTTGTCAATATTGATCTCAGTAACTTTTACAATTTTATAAATTATATAAGTGTTTATGTACTTCCTCCATTCCCCCAAATAACCCAGACCCCACATTAAACAGAATCCTCTTCCAGTTCATCTACCTCTCATGACCCAACCAAGATAAAATTTCTTAGACATAAAAAACAGACTTAGACTATTTTAATACTTTTTGTTGTGTGGTCAATAATATTTCTTTGTAACTAACTATTTTAAGATTAACTGTAAACCATTGCTGTGATTCCTTGATCCCTTTTGCCTCACTACCTAGCCAATGTCTTAAAGTTTTATTTTAGGGTTGATCTGAAAAATAATAAAAATATATTTCTAAGTGTATACATGTTCATGCTCCCATGTGTGAATGCTTATTTACCCTCTCCCTTAAAACATAACATAAGCAAGTACAGTAAGTTCTAACTATCATTTATTTGACATCTTAAAATATTATCCACTCTATTTTAGGATAAGCTTCTTTCACCCCTTCATAATACAGTTTGCCACGCCTATACAGTGCTATGCTGATTTGTAATAGATTTTGAATTCCTGTCAATCTTGAATCAAGAATCTTGAATTCTTGCCAATCTTTTGGCAAATTAAGTTTAATTTATAAATAAAAGAAAAAAAATCATTGATAGCTATCTTGAGAGGCAGAGTTCTATCCGACTTCCCCAAACCAGACTTTTTGGAGTCTCTGTAGGCTGAGTGCTTATTCTAAGTTTCTTCTACTGATATTTTTTTATTTCCCAGATAACACTGGTAGAAGTTAAATGGTTCATTACTTTGGGGGAAATTTTACTCTTTGCTCAATAGTTTATATTTAAGGTACTCTTTCCTCCCTTGCTTTTCCTTCCATTTGACAAGCTTCAGGCAGAATTTAAAGCAGGAATCCAATATACCTAAATGTTACAGTAATAAGATAGAAATGGGCTTTCCACAGAATCTTTCCTTAAAATTTATTGCTCAACAGTGCCCTATCTTATCCCAATAAGTTTAATGAAATATATAAGTAGTCTCTTCTCAGCAGAAGACCTCAAAAAACTAGAAAAATCAACAATATAAGATTTTAGAAACATGTAATTATATCAGCATGTAAGCTGAACACTAATAATAGGTGTTCAATAGGCAATAGTTGCTTCAGAAATAGGAAATGTTAATATACTGTAAGAATGTTTTTTGTTGTTTTTTTTTTTAAAGATTTTATTTATTTATTTGACAGAGACAGCGAGAGCAGGAACACAAGCAGGGGAAGTGGGAGAGAGAGAAGCAGGCTTCCCACTGAGCAGGGAGCCCGATGTGGGACTCGATCCCAGGACCCCGGGATCATGACCTGAGCTGAAGGCAGACGCTTAACGACTGAGCTACCCAGGCGCCCTACTGTAAGAATGCTTTGACAAGAGAACAATGGGTAAGGAATGGTAATAAATTTTGTCATTATAATTAAAGTCTCTCCCCCCGCAAACTTCTGCTTTTCACCTTTCAAGACACTTAAAGTTGTAATAATTCCTCATAAAAATTAGAAAAACAGTCGAACTCTTCTGAGAGGCAAGGTAAAATGCACTAGGTTTACTTAGCTCAGAAAAGAGCCTGAGGGGCGGATTTATTTTCAAACATTTGGAGCACTGTTCTAGAACACCAGTGGCCAGTTGTCCTTCATTGCCACAAAGGACAAACCAAGAAACAATAGACTAAAATTCCAATGCAACATGGGAACACATCTCTAAGTATGTAAGGTAGTGGATCACACCCTTAGGTGGACATTAGTTCACCTGAGAGCTTTAAAAAATACCAATGCCCTAGAACAATTAAATTATCTTGAGCATTGGTACTTTTAAAGTTTCTCAGGTGATGCTAATATACAGTTTAGGTTGAGAACACTGGTGTGAAGCAACATTATTCTATGAAATGCACTTTAGTAGAGCATATTAAGATTTTAGCAAGTGAGATATAGACAAACATGCCCATCATTCTCTAAAAATGCTTGTGTTCAAATCCCATCCCTATAAGAAGCTTGTACATTTTTCCATATCTGTGATTTCTGAAGGATAAAAATGCTATTTGGGGTCCAGAGTTTAGACATGGAGTTGAGGTAATGTTCTCTGGTTCCTGTAAGTGGTTATTCATTATAAAATCAAACCCAGTCTCCTAAAATTAACAGAAAAATGTTACTAAGTAGCTCTGACTCCTCACTCTAAGATTCATCTGCTCCTTAGAGTTTTATCATTTTTTACAATAGTGCCAACACCACCTGTCTGGGCCCTAGAGGGACGCTGCCCTCATCCCACCTCCAGCACTTCGGCTCAACTCTGTATCCTTTCCCTTTGGAACCAAGCTGGAACTCTCAGAAAGAAGAATAACAGGCCAGTAAGAGACAATCTAGAGAGCATAAACCCAGATATGTTGACAAAATTTAAAATTCTATTTGTGTCACAGCCAGCTTATTTGCCAAACCTATTCCAATTCACCCACTGCCTTAAAACAACTATACTTCAGCCCACCAAAACAGGCACATGTATAAACATCTGGGTAATTTATTTCATTTGCTTTTACGTTACCTACCCCCATAAGGTATCTATTCCCATATGGTACTTCACATAGGTATCTCTTCCTATTCTACTTGATATCTTGCTGGTTAAATCCAAGGTAAGAAAATTCAGTGCTTTGGTTTTTAGGAGAAGAAGAAAAAAGCAGGATGATGAAGGGAAGAAGTAGATGGAGAAAAGAAATGAAGGAGAAGGAAAAGGGAAAGAAGAGAAGAAAGAAAAATGATGATGAAGAGGAATGGGGTAGCGGAGGAAGGATATTTAAAAATAAAAAAGATCCAACTATAAGTTGTCTGTGAAAACCTACTTTAAGTATAATGATTCTTTATATTTTAAGAGTAAAGGACTGAGAGAAAGGTATACCATACTAACACTAATCAAAAGAAATCTGGAGTAGCAATATTAATTTCAGACAAAAAGGACATCAGAAGAAGGAAAAGATGGAGAGAGAACTAGGAGCATTATATCAGGATAAAGAATCAATTCTCCAAGAAAACATAAGAATCCTAAATGTGTGTGCATATAACAAAACATACAAATCTTAAATGTGTGTGTATATTACAAAAGAGTTTGAAAATACAAGAGGCAGAGTTTTTCTCTGGGTTCCAAGATGGTGACATAGAAAGACTCTAAACCCACCCCCTCCACAGACACACCAAATCTACACCTACATATAGAGTAATTCCTCCTAAAGAATAACTGAGGGCTGACTGAACAACATAACAAAAGATAGAGACCACGTAAAGAATGGCAAGAGTGACAGAGATATAATAGTGCAGGGAATTCCCACTCTATACACTAAAATCTGCAGCGGGGAGGGATAGTACTGAGGGATGGTGAGCAGATTTGTCTGCCCTGCAGCACAGATAAAAAGCCAAGGTTTAAAACGGCAACTAGAATATAAAGGAACCAGCCCTAGAACACTGCCGAATGGTGGGGAAGCTGCTGGAAATCTCTCAGGGTCAGAAGGGCTAGTTAGTACCATGGTTTATGTTCCCCCTCCACCTTGAAAGCATGGATGGGAGAGGGGTCTGGGTGCCCTGGCCAGTCTATTGCTTCATGAACCCCAGGAGCCTAGCCCACACTAGCTCCAGCCATCCTACCAAGGCAGCCCCAGACACCCCACTAAGGCATCCTCACCATGGTGCATTTTGGGACATTTGGGGACACACTAGGTCAACCCTCACTTCAGCCATCTCACCAATGTGACGCAGATGCATAGCACCCCAGAACACTCCTGGCCCACACCACTTTGGCTCCAGATGGCTTGGTAGGGCACTTCTGGCTAAGAGTGCTCTGGGACCTCCTGGCTCATGTCTGCTTTAGCTTCAGCCACCCCACCAGGGTATTCCTTGCACTGAGTGCTCTGGGAAACCTTGGCCTGTGCCTGCCTTGGTTCCAGCCCTGCCAGAGCACTCCTATATGGAGCACACTGAGACCCTACACCCACACCTCACCTTGGCTCCAGCTACCCTGCCAGGGCACCTACTGTGCTGAACACTCT
The DNA here is from genome assembly GCF_011800145.1 of Mirounga leonina. Taxonomy (NCBI): domain Eukaryota; kingdom Metazoa; phylum Chordata; class Mammalia; order Carnivora; family Phocidae; genus Mirounga; species Mirounga leonina. Next base: position 37,501,129 of record NW_023270807.1, read on the forward strand.
GGAGTATGCAGGCTTGTACCCACGTCAGTTTCAGCTATCATGTCAGGGTGCCCTCTACACTGAGAGCCTAGGGACCACCCCAACCCTCACCCACATTAGTTTTAGCTGTCCTGCCAGGCCACCTTCTGTACAGAGAGCCCTGGAACCCACTTGCTTGCACTCACTTCAGCTTCAGCTCTTCTGCCAGAGCATTCTCTTCATGGAGAACACCAGGACCACTTTGGGCTGTGCCCACCACAGCTCTGGCTATCTTCCAAGGGCAGCCCCAGCATGGAAGCCCCAGCCCACAGAAGCCACAGTTTCAGCCATCAGACAAAGTCACCAGGCATACATAGTCTACAAAGGGGACAAACAAGACCATATTTTCAAGTTTAGAAGTAGCTGTTCCTCCTAATTCATAGAAATAAACACAGAATGTTAAACAAAATAAGTAGATAGAGAAATATGCTCCAAACAAAAGAATAAGAAAAAGCATCAGATAAAAAACTAATGCAATAGTGATAAATAGTATGTCTGATAAAGAGTTTAATGTAATGATCATAAAGATGCACATGAGATTGGAAAAAAGTGGAAAAACTCAGTGAGAACTTCAACAAAGGAATAAAGCATTTAAAAGAGAACTAGAGTTGAAGAATATATAACTGAAATGAAAAATACACTAGATGGAATCAACAGATTAATGGAGGCAGAAAAATGAACTAACAATCTGGAAGACAGGGTAATGGAAAGCACCCTAACTGAATAGCAAAAAGAAAGAAAAAATAAATGAGATGAATTAAGGTATCTCTTAGACAACATCAAGTGAACAAACATTCACATTATAGGGGTCGAAGAAGAAGAAGAAGGGGAGGAGGTAGAGGAGGAGGAGGAGAAAGAGATAAGGGCAGCAAACTTATTTGAGGAAATAGTAGCTAAAAAAATTTCCTAACCTAGGGAAGGAAAAAGATATCCAGGATCAGGAATCACAGAGAGTGCCATACAAGATGAACCCAAGGAGGTTCACACCAAGAAACATAATAATTAAAATGTCAAAGATTAAAGATAAAGAGAGAATTTTAAAAGCAGCAAGAGATAAGCAAAAAGTTACATACAAGGGAAACCCCATAGGGTTATCAGCTGATTTTTTATCAAAAAGGTTGCAGGCCAGAAGGGAATGGCATGATCTATCCAAAGAACTGAGGGAAAAGAGCCTATGATCAAGAATACTCTACATTTCAAGGTTATCATTTAGAACTGAAGGGGAGTTAAAGAGTTTCCCAGACAAACAAAAATTAAAGGAGTTCATAACCACTGAACTGGCCTTAAAAGAATGTTAAAGGGACTTCTTTAAGCAGAAAAGAAAAGGCCTTCATTAGAAGAAAATTATGAATAAAAAGATGTAAAATATGACAACATATACATAAAATGTGGAGGGGGGAATAAAAAAGAAGTGATTTTAGAATGTGTTTTAACTTAAGTGAACATCAACATACAATATAGACTACCAAGTACTTAGGATGTTATATATGAACTAATGGGAACCACAAACCCATAACTTAAGATAGATACACAAAAAAATAAGAAACAATATAGAAAGTCATCAATCACAAGGAAGGTGGGTAAGAGAAGAAAGGAACAGATAAGAACAACAAATAATACAAAAAACAATTTCAAAAAAGGCAATAAGTACATATCTACCAATAATGGCTTTAAATGTAAATGGTCTAAATGCTCCAATCAAAGGACACAGAGTGAGGGAATGGATTAAAAAAAAAAAAAAGCATCTCTATGCTGCATCCAAGAGACTCACTTCAGACATAAAGATACATACAGACTGAAAGTGAGAGGATGAAAAAAGGTATTTCATGCAAATGAAAGCAAAAAAAAAAAAAAAAGCTGAGAGAGCAATACTTCTATCAGACAATATAGACTTTAAAACAGAGACTGCAACAAGAGACAAAGACATAACATGATGACAAAAGGATCAATCCAATAAGAGGATATAATAGTTGTAAATATCTATATACCCAACATTGTGACACCTAAGTACATAAAGCAAATATTAATAGACATAAAAGGAGAAATTGACAATAATATAATAATAGTAAGGGATTTTAACACCCCACTACAATCAATGGATAGATCATCCAGGCAGAAAGTCAATAACAAAGCAGTGTCTTTGAACAACACATTAAACCTGATGGACTTTACAGGTATATACAGAACATTCTATCCAAAAACAACAGAATATACATTCTTTTCAAGTGCATATGGAACATTCTCGAGGATAGATCATAAGTTAGGTCACAGAAAAAAATCTCAATAAACTCAAGAAGACCGAAATCATATAAAACATCTTTTCTGAACTAAACAGTATGAAACTAGAAATCAATCACAAGAAAAAAAATTATAAAATACATGTGGAGGCTAAACAACATGCTACTAAACAACAACTGGGTCAATGAGGAAATTAAAGAGAAATTAAGATACACATAAACAAATGAAAATGAAAACACAATGGTCCAAAACCTTTCGGATGCAGCAAGTACTAAGATAGAAATTCATAGTAATTTGAGGAAATTTGAAGGCTGTCTCAAAACAAGAAAAATTTCAAATAAACATTCTAACTTTATACCTCAAGGAACTAGAAAAGGCAGAAAAAACAAAGCCCAATGTTAGTAGAAAATAATAAAGATTAGAGAAGAAATAATAAAGATTAGAGAAGAAATAAATGAAATAGAGAAAAGATCAATGAAATCAAGAGCTGGTTCCTTGAAAAGTTAAACCACACTGATAAACCCTCAGTCAGACTCATCAAGAAATAATGGAGAGGACCCAAATAAATAAAAATCCAAAACAAAAGAAGTAACAACTGACCCCATAAAAATTCAAAAAATTATAAGAGACTACTCTGAATAACTATATGCCAATAAATTGGACAACTTAGAAGAAATGATAAATTCCTAGAAAAATACAATCTTCCAAAATGGAATCAGGAAGAAACAGAAAATCTGAACAGAGCAATTACTAGTAACAAAATTTAATTGGTAATCAAAAACTCCCAACAATCAAAAATTTAGGACCAGACGGCTTCAAAGGTGAATCCTACCAAACATTTAAGATGAGTTAATATTTATTCTCCTCAAATTATTCCAAAAATAGAAGAGGAAGGAAAGCATGCAAATACATTCTACAAAGCTGGCATTACCCTGATACCAAACCCAAAGACATTTCAAAAAAAAACTATAGACCAACATCTCTGATGAACATAGATGTAAAATCCTCAACAAAATATGAGCAAACTGCATTCAACAATACATTAAAAGAATCATTCACCACAGCCAAGTGGGATATATCTCAGGGATGCAAGATGGTTCAATATTTACAAATCAATCAATGCGATACACCACATTAACAAAATGAAGGATAAAAATCATATGATCATCTTGATACAGAAAAATATTAGAAAAAATTCAACATCCATTCATAATAAAATTTCTCAACAAACTGGGGTTAGTAGGAACATTCCTCAACATAATAAAGGCCATATATGAAAAATCCACAGCTAACATACTCAATGGTGAAAAATTGAGAGCTTTTGCTCTAAGATTAGGAATAAGAAAAGATGTCCACTCTTACCGCTTTATTCAACATAGCACTGGAAGTCCTAGCCACAGCAATCAGATAAGAAAAAGGAATAAAAGGCATCCAAATTGATAAGGAAGAAGTTAAACTGTCACTATTTGCAGGTGATATGATGCTACAGTGGCAAACACTGAAGACTCCACCAAAAAACTATTAGAAGTAATAAATGAATTCAGTAAAGTTGTAGGATACAAAATTAATATACAGAAATTGGCTGCATACACTAATAATGAAGTAGCAGAAATAAAAAAATTAAGAAAACTATTTATTTATTTACTTACTTATTTTTTAGAGAGAGAGCACAGTGGAAGGAGGGACAGAGGGAGGGGAAGAGAGAATCATAAGCAAGCTCCACACCCTGCATGGAGCCTGATGTGGGACTCCATCTCATGACCCTGAGATCATGACCCAAGCTGAAATCAAGAGTTGGAGGCTCAATCAACTGAGCCACCCAGGTGCCCCAAGAAAACAATTTATAATTGCACCAAAAAGAATAAAATAATTAGGAATAAACTTAACCAAGGAGGTGAAAGACCTGTACTCTGAAAACTATAAAACACTGATGAAAGAAATTGAAGATGACACAAAGAAATGGAAAGATATTCCATGCCCATGGATTGGGAGAACAAATCTTGTTAAAATGTCCATACTAACCAAAGCAATCTATAGATTTAATGCAATCCCTATCAAAATACCAACAGCATTTTTCACAGAACGAGAACACAGAATTCAAAAATTTGTATCAAACCACACACACACACACAAAAAATGCCAAATAGCCAAAGCAATCTTGAGAAAGGAAAACAAAGCTGGAGGTATCACAATATTAGATATCAAGATATACTGCAAAGCTACAGTAATAAAAACAGTATGGTACTCGCACAAATAGATCAATGGAACAGAATAGAGTCCAGAAATAAACCCGCACTTGTATGATTAATTAATCTATGACAAGGAGACAAGAATATACAATGGGGAAAAGACAGTTTCTCCATTACATGGTGCTGGTAAAACTGGACAGCTACATGCAAAAGAATAAAATTGGATCACTTTATTATGCCATATACAAAAAAAATTCAAAATGGACTAAAGACTTAAATGTGAGGCCTGAAACCATAAAACTCCTAGAAGAAAACATAGGCAATAATGTCTTTGACATAGATCCTAGCAACATTTTTCTAAATATGTCTCCTCAGGCAAATGAAACAAAAGCAAAAATAAACTATTGTGACTATATCAAAATAAAAGCTTTTGCACAGAAAAAGAAAACATCAACAAAATGAAAAGGCAACCTACTTAATGGGAGAAGATATTTGCAAATAATATATTTGATAAGGGTTTAACATCTAAAATATTAAAGAATTTAAACACTTCAACACCAAAAAAAAAAAAATCTGATTAAAAAAATGAGTAGAGGACCTGAACAGACATTTCTCAAAGGAAGACATATAGATGGCCAACAGACACATGAAAAGATGCTCAATATCACTAATCATCAGGCAAATGCAAATCAAAACCACAAGAAGTCACCTTATACCTGTCAGGATGGCTAGAATCAAAAAGACAAGGAATAACAAGTGTTTGTGAGACTGTAGAAGAAAAGGAACCCTTGTACACTGGTGGTAGAAATGTAACTTGGTACAGCCACTGTGGAAAACATCATAGAGCTTCCTCAAAATATTAAAAATAGAAATACCACAAGATACAGTGATTCCAGTACTGGGTATTTACCCAAAGAAAATGAAAATACTGAAACAAGTATATGCATCCCTATGTTTATTGCAGCATTATTTATAATGGTCAAAATAGGAAAACAAACCAAGTGTCCATTGATAGATGAATGATGCATAAAGAAGATATAGAGAGTGTGTGTGCACACGCGTGTATACACACAAAATGGAGTATTACTAGCCATAAAAATGAATGACATTTTGCCATTTGTGACAACATGGATATATCTAAAGGATATTATGCTAAGTAAAATAAATCAGACAGAGCATGACCAGTATCATATGATTTCACTTTTATGTAGAATCTAAAACAAAAAATAAAGACATAAAGCAGAAACAGACCCATAAATGTGAAGAAAAAACTGAGGGTTGCCAGAGGAAAGGGGAGTGGAGGATGGATAAAAATGGGTGAAGGGGAGTGGGAGATACAGGCTTCCAGTTATGGAATAAATAATTCACAGAGATAAATGGTGCACCATAAGGAATATAGTCAATGGTGCTGTAATAATGTTGTAAGGTGACAGATGGTAGCTACACTTGTAAGCATAGCATAATAAATAGTCTTACTTGAAAGTAATGTAACATTGTGGTCAACTGTACTTCCATAAAAAAAAAAAAAAGAGTAAAACTTTGGTTGTCATCACAAGGGAAAAAAAATAATGTGTGTGTGTGTGTGTGCGTGTGCGCGTGCATATATATATATAGTAACAAATGTTAACTAAACTTATTGTTAATCATTTACTTATTGTGGTACTAAACTTCTTGTCGTGATCATTTCACAATATATGTAAGAGAAATCATTATGCTATACAGCCTAAACTTATACAGTGTTGTATGTCAATTATATCTCAATTTCAAAAAGAAAAATATACACAAGTCAAAACTGATAACTGAATGGAGAAATAAATCCATTCTTTTTTTTTTTTTGTAGTTTCAAAATTTTATTTTAAAGGGATTTCTTTGGTACAATACAATGCCTGTGGTACTTATTGAAAATCACTTATAATAGTCAAATTCTAACAATTTTTGCAATAAGCTTTCATTAAATTTTCCTAAAAATAGAAAAAGTTAACATTATATACCATTTTGAATTTATTTTCTTACATTTTCAAAAGAATTTACTGTAAAATGTTAGCTTCAAGGAAAATTTATGGGAAACCATAAAGCAACTGGAGTTCTTTACAATAAATCCAGGATAAAAATAATTTTTGCAGGGTGAAAATTTATCAAAAGGTATAAGTGAATTATAAATATATTTTGTCAATCTGATAAATTTAAGGGCACTTTAAAAGTTGTCTAGTTAAATCACTGCAGATATGACATGCTTGTTGAAATCCAATCTATAAGTCTAATGCCAATGATCATTTCTTCCTGCTAAAAGCTAAAAATAATTTATGTGAAAAACCCTTGGAAGATTTTGATTTCTTCATAAAAAGTTTGATTTCTTCATACAGATTCTTTAATAAGCTGGGCTAATCTCTGTAAGGCCATATCCATCTGTTCTGGAGAAGCTGAAGAGAAGGACGCTCTAAGTAGGGGCTAGGAGCTGAGCTATCAATGTAGAAGACATTTCCGGAAAGCATTAATATCTCTTTCTTAATGGCTTTTTCTTCAATCGGTTGTTTTCCATCAGAAATGCCCTTAATTTTAACCCATAAAAACATTCCAGCAGTAGGAACATGCCATTCTGCCAAACCACTTAGCCATTTGTCTGCAGCTGCCAGTAATGCATCCTTCTGGTTCCTATAGAAATCAGTAACCCTCTCTACATGAGCCAGGAAACCCTCTTCTCCCCATTGGTGTAGAAGCTGTGATATAAGAAGCTGTGTAAAAGTGCTGGGGTGCATGGTTGAAACTTGTGTGTGTAAGACAACTCTATCAAGGGTTTCAGACCAGTTAAAAACCCTATTCTCAACCCAGAGGAGAGGACTTTTGAAAAAGAGTCAGCTCTGATGACACGCCCATCAATGTCCATGGAAAGAAATGTTGGTGCCCAGTACTTGCTGAGCTGGAGAATATAGTAAGGATCATCTTCTATGACGAGGAAATCATATTTTCTTGCAAGCTCATAGATTTCCTTCTTGCGGTTGTTAATGAGTTTCCAGTAAGGTTGTTGCCATTTGGGATAGTGTAAAGAAACTTGGGGGTGTTTTTCTTGGGGTTCTTTGAGTTTTCTGGTTTCTATTTGGAAAGTACTTCTTTGAGGGAGTCTGGAATAATCCCATATTCATCACTGGCAACATTAATGATGTTGCAGCCCAGTGGCTTCAGAGCTTGAAGTGTTCCTGAATAAATAGGTTAATTTAGGAGGACATTATCTCCAGGATTAACGATCATTTCAAACACCTTGCAAAGACCATCTTGGCTGCCAGATGTTATGCATATGTCCATCTGTCCTTGGCTGGTTGGATAATTGATGGTGGGAGGATTATGCAATTTTAATTGTAACTGTTTTAGCTAGGACAACAGCTCTGGGATTCCGGCACTTTGAGAATACTCAAGTGCTCTCTTCATCATCTCTTCATCAAATTGGATGGGCTTTCCATTTTTTTTGGTGATAACAGCAGTTATAAAAGGGAATGTGTTGGGGTTTGGTGATCCAGGAGCCAAGGAGATGACTGATTTCGGTGCCCTGCTCCAAGTCTCAGTCACGACTCAGATGGCAGAAGGCTTTCTCACTTCGCTCGTGGCGGTAAGGAACCATGCGTAATTCATGTCTCTGATAACCCAAGCACCTTCTTCTGTAGTTGAAAACTCGCAGCTGGTAGTTGCCACAAGAGAGGCCGGGTTGGCCTGGGCACCCGCCTGGGACCTTGCCGAGGGGCTACTCGAAATAAACCCATTCTTAATTGAAAACTTCAACACCTCTTTCACTATTTGATAGATCAAGCAGGCAGAAAATCAGTAAGAATATATATGACCTAAATAGCACTACCAATCAACTTGATCTAATTGACATTTATAGAAGACTTCATTCAAAGTGAAGTTTACATTTTTCTCAAGATTACATGCAACATTTACCAAAATACACATTTTACACCATAAAACACAACTTAATAAACTTAAAAGAGTAGAAATCATATAAAGTATATTTTCAGACCACAATGGAATTAAACTAGAAATAAATTAGAGAGCTAGAAAATACCAGATATTTGGAAATTAAATAACACACTTAACATACTTCTAAATAACTGATGACTCAAAGAAGTCCCCAATGAAATTTTAAAATATTTTGAACTAAATTAAAATTAAAACACATCATCAAAATTGGTGGGATGAAGCAAGAGCAGGACATAGAGGGCAGTTTATAGCATTAAATACTTATATCTGAAAATAAGAAAGATCTAAAATCAAAAACCTAAGATTTCACTTTAGGAAATTAGAGAAAGAAGAGCAATTTAAGTAATACAAATTGGAATATAAGTCAATGAAATTGAAAACAAGAAGCCAACAGAGAAGATGGTTTTAAAACTTCAGTTCTTTGAAAACATTAACAAAATTAATGAACTTCTAAGTAAGCCAATCAAGAAAAAATGCAAGAAGATACAAATTACCAATATCAGAAACAGAAAAGAGATCAACACTACTGATAAGAAAACACTACAAAAAACTTTACTCTTGCAAATTTGATCATGTCAGTAAAATAAACAAATTCTTTGAAAAACACAAACTACCAAAATTCATGCAAAAAGAAACAGATGAATCAGTATTTTAAAACCTTTTAAAAAGTAATTACCAGGCTCAGGTGTTTTCACTGTTGAATTCCACCAAATATTTAAGGAAAACATGTATCTATTCTCTACAATCTTTTCCAGAAAATACAAGTAGAGAGCGTATGTTTTAATTTATTCTCTGAAGCCAGAATTACTTTAATATGTAAAACAGATGGCATTACGAGGAAAGAAAACAGAAAAATATCTCTCATGAACATAGATGCAAAAATCTTCAACAAAACATCAGCAAAGAGAATCTATCAATATGTAAAAAGAATTACACACCAGGAACACGTGATATTTATTGCAGACATCTAAAGCTGGCTTAACATTTGTAAATCTACTAGTGTAACCCACCATGTGAGCAGGCAAAGATGAAAAAGAAGAAAGATGATGAAAAGCATTTGACCCGCTCATGATAAAAAAAAACTCTCAATACGCTGGAACAGATGGGAACTTTCCCAACTTGATAAAGAATATCTACAAAAACCCCCCACATTTAATATCATAGTTAAAGACAAAAAAAAAAAAAACAAAAAAAACTGGAGCTTCCACACTAAGTTTGAGAAAAAGAGATCAGTTTACCATTTCATACTGAAAGCCCTACCTAGTACAATAAAACAAGAAAATAAGAGAAAATTAGACTACAAAGAAAGAGAAAACTGTTTTTATTTGTAGATGACATAAGTGTATGAAAATCCCCAAATAATCTGTAAAAAACACTCCTGGAACTAATAAGCATGTATAGCAATATCACATTATACAACATCTAAATATATAATGAGGTTGCTTTTCTATATGCCAGTAATGAATAACTGAAATTAAAATTCAAAAAGTACTATTTACAATAACACAAAAAAGGGAAATGCTTAGGTGTAACTTTAACAACATGTATAAAACTGTATGCCAAAATCTACAAAACACTGATGGAAGAAATAAAAGATTTAAATAAATGGAGATATTCCATGTGTCAGTAATGAAAGACTCAATATTCTTACATTGACAATTCTTCTCAAATTGATCTGTTTATTCAACATAATCACTATCAAAATCTGAGCAACAGTCAGTTAAGCGTCCTTTTGGCTCAGGCCATGATCTTAGGATCCTGGGATAGAGCCCCGCATCGGTCTCCCTGTTCAGTGGGGAGTCCGCTTCTCCTTCCCTCTGCCTCTTTCTGGGCTTGTGTGCACTCTCACGCCCTCTCTCTCTCTCCCTCCCCCTCACTCACTCTCTCTCTCTCTCACTCGCAAATAAGTAAAATCTTTAAAAAAAATCTGAACAAGCTATTTCATAAATATCAACATACTGTCTAAAATTTATATGGAAAGGCAAAGGATATAGAAGGGCAATAAAATACTGAAGAATAATAACAATGGAGGACTCAAATTATTTGATTTCAAGACTTATGAAGCTACAGTAACCAAGAGAGTGTAAAGGATGGCAGATGTTAGGAGCCAGGTTTCTCAGTGTTGGAGTAGGAAGTTATAGACAAGTAGGGGGAGAAGTCTAGAATGGCTGATGTGGTAAAAGATTACAGTTAATGACATCAGTATGAATTCATGTGTAGCTTAATATAAATATTTATAGATATGTGTATGTATAAGTATTATAAATATATATATGTATGTGTATACACACACAAAGTTTGCTCTGTCAGCTGAGAGGGCCCAGTAGGGTTAACATTCAGGTAGAAATTAGTACAAATAGGGCACAGATCTTGGATTCTAATACAATTCTCCAATAAAAGAAAGTAGGGCTCCTTAGAGAAATGACCACCTAGAAGGCTGTGTCAGAGGATATACAAGATGCATTTGGATAATAATGCCATAAATATCAGGGTACATGTATCCCTTTGAATCAGTATTTTTGTATTCTTTGGGTAAATGCCTAGTAAGGCAATTGCTGGATTGTAGGGTAGTTCTACTTTAACTTTTTGAGGAACCTCCATACTGTTTTCCAGAGTGGCTGCTCCAGTTTGCGTTCCTACCAACAGTTAGGAGGGTTCCCCTTTCTCCACATCCTCATCAACACCTGTTTTTGGTTGTTGATTTTAGCCATTCTGACAGATGTGAAGTGATATCTCAGAGGTTGGGGGATGGGTTAAATAGGTGATGGGGATTAAGGAATACACTTGTGATGAGAACAGGTGAATATATGGAAGTGTTGAATCACTATATAGCACACGAAGCTAATATTACACTGTATATTAACTAAGTGGAATTTAAATAAAAACTTTTTTAAGAAGATGCACTTGGAACATCTTGTAATGCTAAAAAAAAAAAAAAAAAACCCTCTAAAAAACAGAAACCAACCACAAACCAAAAAATCCATAATGATGCTGTGTCAAAGGGATACAGGAGTCAACTGAAAGACCTCTCAAAAGCCAAAGCTAGAACAAATTGAACAAAATAACTCCTATTGGATAATAATCCAAGATACAAAACAATTATCCATGAGTACATACTAACATAAATGAATGACTGAATAAATAAATCAGGAGAATGGATAAATCTCCCATCCAGAAGAATTCCAAATAAGTTATACAATATTCCTCATTCACAGAGATAGAACCCAATTCCCCATTCCTTAGTGTGAACTGCACATAGTGACTTCCTTCCAAAGAGTAGAGTTTGGAAAAGGGGGAGAAAAGAATAACATTATAGTGGAGAAATATGACAAATACTACTTCAGCCAGGAGCTCAAGGGTTACATCAATAGTGAGTGATAAGTGATATTGATAGGATGTACCCTTAATATGTTATGATGAGAATGGTGCTTTAACTCTGTGGGTTTTCTCCCCAAAACCCATCATTAAGAAACTAGCACAGCCAAGAAGAAGTAGGAGATATCACAAATAAACATATGTGGTATCCTGAATGGGATCCTGGTACAGAAAAAGATACTTGGTAAAAATAAAGAAAATCTGAATGAAGTATGAACTTCAGTTAATAATGTAATAATATTGGTTCATTAGCTGTAACAAATTACTAACTATAGTAATATGAGATGTTAGTGATAGAGAAACCTGGGTGTAGGATATAAGGGAACTCTCTGTACTCTCTTCATAACTTTTCTGTAAATCTAGAACTACTAAAATGAAAAGTCTATTTAAAAAAAAAAAACTGAGAAAGCATTTTTTGTAGCCCCTATTCTCCACTTTAACTTCTCTTCTTCCATGTTTATGCTTATTGATGTTTAACTAAAGTTTTCAGTTTGAAAAAAGTTTTATGGCTGAAAAAAAATGCAGTTCCAAATGGCCTAATTCATAAGATGGGACACATATATGTAGGGACCGGACCTAATAATTTTTAAATTTATTTTTGCATATATTAAGTGCTTGATATGTTGACAGAATTGTTTGATTAAACAGCAAGAAGCATAACTATAAATTAACAAAGAGCAGTGTGAACAAGACTTTAGACAGTATTTTATATACTAAAAGGACTCTGGTCAAATAGTTGGGATAACTAATAACATCACAGCTCTTAAAACCAACAAAATGATCACATCAAGAATAGATGAAGAATTATAAGCATTGACTTGATAAATCTAGATATGCCTGAAGTGTCCTTTCTCAATTCCAAATTTTCAACAAAGGTAAGCGCTATTTCTATACTCTGCATATTCTGGCCTAAAAATGAAACTTATCATTCTGATAGGTAGTAGGATTTCTCTTCCTTTGTAAAAGCTTCTCTGCCTCTCTTAAGATCTGCCACAATTAGAATGATTTCCACTCCTCACTCTCCCTCTCCTTCCATCATGTCCCTAGAAAGGTCCTATTTCTCTACAATATAGAAGAAGAACTGCGTTGCTTTTTTTTCTTTTTGAACTGCCTTGCTTTTTATTAGTGTAAGCCATTTGCATGAGAAAACAGAATTCTGTAGACAGAAACGACACTCAGAGTGCCACAAATCTACTTCCAAAGGGACAGTATCCTGTGGATGGAAATGGAAAAAGCAGCACCTGCAGAATTTTTAAAATGTATAATCTAACAGATCTAATTTCACTTGGTGATAATATTTATATAGAATACCAATGAACTTCTCCCACTGAAATAGTGTCTGCTTCTCAACTGGGAGGGATTTGGGGCTATATGCTTCCCAGCCTTTTCCTTGAAATAGCTTAGCCTTTAACCATGTTTAAACACAAAAGCAACACAAAATACCTCTTCAAAGTCAGTTTAGGTAAAACAATCCTTTTCTCATGTGAGTTCTGTAAAGACAACATAATAACCAAGCTGGAAGTGAAAATACAAGATGGTCCTGGCTCTCAAAGAAAATCTGATTAAAATGGAATATTTAAACTTACTTATAAATATCAAATGTTTTCACCATGGGAACAGAAGAGCAAATAAAGAAAGCTGTATGAACAGATTCACTTTACATAACTAACATTTACTGAGAATTTCTCATGTGTCTCACTGATCTTAGCATATATGGAGAATTATATTTTCAGTTTGAATTATTTTTGAATGGGCTGAATATAATATTTGGCTACAATAAATATACAGGTTACTTCTGATTTTTAAAAAATATTTTTAAAAAAATTATCACTTTTTATTTCTTTAAATCATCTCATTGCACTTAAAGCCATCTGTGACAGAGAGGAGGATGAGCTACCATTTCATAGTATCTTGTGCTCCATTATGACTATACTGATCATAGTTTATGCAAGTTTATACTGTGCAAGTTTATACTACCTTATTTGTAGTCTGTGCAACTTTATATTACCTTATTTGCAGTATAATGAACCAGTGTTTCCATATAGCTACACAATTATTTTCAGGTTCATTAATAAAATTTCATAAGAATAAATGAATACAGTATTAAGATATTGAGAGGTCTCTAATGGTGGCTTGGAGAATAATTGTTAAGAGTGGAAAATGAAGCAGGGACAGCTATTCCACCAAATATTCATGACCCACTTCAGTAGTTTGAAGTTATCTTTAAGAAGTGACCACTCAGTCATGGATTACACTTGCCAATCATCCTTGTATCTCAATAGGGCCTTGTAATTAATTCCTGCTGATGGAATGTGAGCAGAAGTAATATGTGACACTTTTGGGTCAAGGTATTTTTGAAGCAAAAATAGTTTGTGTATATTCTCTTTCCTTCTTGGAAGACATTTGTTGATGATCTTACAACCTCCAGTATCCTAGGTCCCTGAATGACTATATGAAGTAGAATTCTCTACTTCAGTAACCAAAAGCACCTGCACAGTGAAGTGAAACTCTATTTACTCTATTAGGGCACTGTAGTCTGGGAGTTGGCTTTTTAAAATATCAAGGATTACTCTACCTAATACATACTTCATCAAGCCTCCAGAAACATAATCGACTGCTTCACAAGTCCAGGATAACCCGGATGTGCAAAGGGTGGAGAAACCTTGAGCACTGGCCTTTAGTTAAATAGTTAATTAAAGCCATACAAATAAATCCTAAATAAGCCAGTTGTCTTGGGTATAAATTTAAGAAAACATGAAAGTTGGGGCACCTGGGTGGCTCAGTTGTTAAGCATCTGCCTTCGGCTCAGGTCATGATCCCAGGGTCATGGGATCGAGCCCCGCATCGGGCTCCCTGCTCAGCGGGGAGTTGTGTTCCCTCTCCTGCTTGTGTTCCCTCTCTCGCTGTCTCTCTGTCAGATAAATAAATAAAATCTTTAAAAAAAAACTTATAAAAAAATTTAAAAAATAAAAAAACATGAAAGTTAATATAGAATTTTTCTAAATGTTTTAAACATTTGTTTCCTATAGCAAAACAGATCTTTGTTTATTTAGCATTATCTTTAAAGATTATCACTTTTAAAATCATAGTGACATTCCAGGGCTAGTAAAATAATATTTATATGATCATAGAATACATTTGTTATTGTAGATATGAACCTAAAAACTGCAATTGCTGTTAGGAGTATCATTTTCTAATACATCTAGGATTATGAAAGAAAGAGTTTAAGAAGGAGATCAGTTTCACCTGCCACTAAAAAGAAGTTGGTGTTTATTAACCTGGTTTCCAGGGAATTGCTATCCTTCAACAGAATAGCTCTTTTAAAGACCTGTTTTTCTATGACCTAACTATATCCATGCTGTCAGTTTGTACTTTATGGGGGAAATATTCAGGACCTCATTAGAGAAAGAATGTGGGATAGATTAGCTTTTCAGGGGAATATGGATCTTGTTAGCAGGTTAGTTAGTCCCAAATGCTCCAAGAGCATGTGATAGAGTAAGATACTCAAAGCACATAACGTCTATGCTTGTGGGTCTTTTTTTAATCAAGTTGTCATTACTTGAGCCCTTTTATATTCTCCTTTCATATTCCTCTCCATCTGCCCTCAGCACTATTTGGTGGGAATAAAAAAAAAGAGATAAAAGTATCAATAAGTGAATTTTGCTACTTTTTGAACTTTGGGGAAAATCAGAAAACAGGAAAGAACTTAAGAAATGTGTGAGGTTTCACTCTACTTGTAAGTTAACAAGTCATCCTGTCAGTTTCATGGATAGAAGGACTACATAGAGAAGGATAGGAGAGACAGAAACACAGTAACCATGGCACCCACAGTACCACCTACAGTAGGGAAGGATATCACTAGAAGACCAGCACACAGATTCACCCAACCCAAAGCACAGCAAAAACAAACACAAACAAAAGCAAACACACACACACACACACACACACAGTGGTTTAAAGGGGAACTACTATAAGTGACTTACCCTAGAGCATCTGCCAAATGGTGGAAAAAACTGCTGGAACTCTCTCTGGGGTCAGAGGTGTTGGCAAGTGCCATTGTTTACATTTCCCCTTCACCTTGATAGTGCAGACAGGAGCAAGGTCTAGGTGCTCTAGTCAACCTGCTAGAGCCACTGCAGTGAGGTTTGGGCCCCTAGCCCACAACAGCTCCAGCCATCCCCTACAAGGGGCCCCCTGCCTGCACCTGCTCTAATTCCATCCATCCCATTGAGGCAGCTCTAGAATGGCATTCAGTGGGAAATCTCCAGCCATCCTACCAAGGCAGTCCCTGCACGAAGCACACTGGCTGCGTCCACTCCAGCTCCAGCCATCTCACAGTGTAGCCCTGGCCAGTGCATCTTGGAAAACCCCTGGCCCACATGGGCTCCAATTTCAGCTATCTCACCAGAGCAGCTCTGGCACAGAATGTCCAGGAACATCTGGCCAAAGCCAATGAAGCTCCAGCCAGCCCATCAGGTTGACCACAAAGCAAAACACCCTGGAATTCCTGGCCTGCACCTACTCCAGCTTCAGCCAACCAGCCAAAGCCACCAAAGCACATGCAGTCAACAGTGGGGATATTCCAACACAAGGCCACTCCTTCAAGACTGGAGAGGTAGTTACTCTACCTAATGCATAGAATAAAATACAGAAAGTCAAACAAAATGAGGAAACAGTGGAATATGTTACAAATGAAATAATAAGACAAGCCTCAGAAAAAGAACTAAATGAAATGGAGATACCCAATCTGCCTGATAAAGAGTTCAAAGTAATTGTCATAAAGATATTTGCTAGAGTTGAGAGAAGAGTGGATGAACTCAGAACTTCAACAAAAGATAGAGAATATAAAAAAGAACAAATGAGAGTTGAAGAATACAATAACTAAATGAAAAATACACTAGAGGAAATCAACAGCAGATTAAAGAATGCAGAAGAATGGATCAGTAATATGCAAAGAATGGATCACTGAAGAGCAAAAAGTAAAAAGCATTTTTTTTTAAAGATAGGTTAAGAGACCTCTGAGGTATTTTCACATGTACTAACATTCACATTATAGGCGTCCCAGAAGGAGAAGAAAGAAAGGGGCAAAAAATTTATTTGAATAAATAATAGCTGAAAATTTCCTAAGCTAGGTAAAGAAACACATGCAGGTCCAGGAAGCACAAGTCCCAAACGAGATGAATGCAAAAAGATACACACCAATATGTATTATACTTAAAATAGTAAAGTTAAAGAGAAAAATCTTAAAGGCAGCAAAAGAAAACAGTCACATACAAGAGAGCACTCATAAGACTATGAGCTGTTTTTCAGCAGAAACTTTTCAGGCCAGAGAAAATGGCAGGGTGTGTTTAAAGCACCAAAAGGGAAAAATCTACAACCAAGAATACTCTACGCAGCAAAATTATTATTCAGAGTTGAAGGAAAGACAAATTCCCAGACAAGCTAAAGCAATGCATCATCATTAAATCAGCCTTATAAGAAATGCTAAAGGATCTTCTTTAAGTGGAAAAGAATAGGCCATAACTACAAATTTTAAAAATATAGGAAAAATATCTCACTGGTAAAAGCAAATATATAGTAAAAGGCAGTAAATCAGCCACTTAAAGAGTTAGTATGAAAATTAAAAGATAAAAATAGTAAAATCAACTATAACTATAGGGACATATAGCAGTCCCCAACAGGTATGTCCCCAACATAGGGACATCTAAATATATGAAACAAATATTAACAGACATAAATGGAGAAATTGAAAGTAATACAATAAAAGTGGGGGACTTTAATACCCCATTTACATCAGTGGATAATCTAGAAAAAATAAATCAATGAGAAAACATTGGCCTTTAATAACACATTAGACCAGATAAACTTAATAGATATACACAGAAATTATCATCCAAAAACTACAGAATTCACATTCTTCTCAACCACACACAGAACATTCTCCAGGATAGATCACCTGTTACGTCATAAACAAATCTCAATAAATTCAAAAAGACTGAAATCATACCAAACATCTTTTCCAACAACAACAATATGAAACTAAAAGTCAATTACAAGAAAAAAAACTGGGAAAAACACAAACATGTGAAGGCTAAACAACATACTACAACATGAAACCAGGGGGTCAATGAAGAAATAAAAGAGGATATAAAAAATATCCTGAGACAAATTAAAATGGAAAAACTTTAAAAAAATATATGGGATACAACAAAAGCACTTCTAAGGGAGAAGTTTATAGTGATACAGATCTACCACAAAACAAGAAAAATCCCAAATAAACAACTTACTGTTATATCTAAAGGAACTAGAAAAAGAAGAACAAACAAAACCCACAGAGAGGAGGAGAAGGAAAATAAAGATCAGAGCAGAAATAAATGAAATAGAGATTTTTTAAAAATACAAAAGATCAATGAAACTAAAAGCTGGTTCTTTGAAAAGATAAATAAAATGAATAAACCTGTAGCCAACCTCATCAAGAAAAAAAAGAGAGTGGACCCAAATATATAAAATCATAAATGAAAGAGGAAAATCTATACTTGGTACCACAGAAATATGAAGGATCATACGAACAATTACATACAAACATATTGGACAACTTAGAATGAATAAATTCCTAGAAACATACAATTTTCCCAGACTGAATCACAAAGAAAGAGAAAATCTCAATACATTATTACAAGTAATGAAATTGAAGCAGTAATTTAAAAAAACTTACCAGAAAAAGAAAGTCCATGAGCAGATGACTTCACAGGTCAATCTGCCAAACATTTAAAGTACAGTTATCACCTTTCCTTCTCAAATTATTCCAAAAAACTGAAGATAAAGGAAGCCTTCCAAACTCATCTTACCAGGCCAGCATTATCCTGATACTGAAACCATGCATACACATCACACACACACAAAAAGAAAATTACAGGCCAGTATCCCTGATGAATATAGATGAGAAAACAAAATATTAGCACACTAAATTCAACAATACATGAAAAGAATCATACTACACGATCAAGTAGGATTTATTCCAAGGATGCAAGGATGGTTCAACATCTGCAAATCAATCAGTGTGATATACCACATTAAAAAAAAAGAATAAAAATAATATGATCTCGACAGATGCAGAAAAAGCATTAGACAAAATTCAACATTCATTTATGGTAAAAGTTCTTAACAAAATGAGTACAGAGGGAATGTACCTCAGCATAATAAAGGCTCTGTGTGACAAACCCACAGCTAACATCATACTCAATAGTGAAAAGCTGAAAGTTTTTCCTCTAAAATCAGACACAAGACTGGAATGCCCATGCTTGCCACTTTTATTCAACATGGTACTGGAAGTCCTAGCCAGTGGAAGGAAAAAGAACTAAAAGTCATTCAAATTGGAAAGGAAGAAATAAAACTGTCACCCTTCACTGATGACATGATAATATATATAGAAATATATATAGAAAACCTTAAAGACTCCACCAAAAATCTATTAGAACTAATAAATTAATTCAGTAAAGTTTCAGGACATAAAGTCCATAAATGTCCATACTAACTAAAGCAATCTACAGATTCAATGCCATTCCTACCAAAATAGCAATGGCATTTTTCATAGAACTGGAAGAATCATAAAATTTGTATGAAATCACAAGAGGCCTCAAATAGCCAAAGCAGTCTTTAGAAAGAAGAACAAACTAGAGGTATCATGCTCCATATTTCAAATTATATAAAGATATAATAATCAAAATAGTGTGATACTCAGTTATAAACAAAGAATGAAATCTTACCATTTGGGATGACATAGATGGACCTACAAGCTATTATGTTAAGTGAAATAAGCCAGACAAAGACCAATATCATATGATTTCACTTATATGTGGAATCTAAAAAATAAAAATAAAACAAATGAATAAAACAAAACAGAAACAGATTCACAAATATACAAAACAAATTGTTACCAAATAATGGACAGCATGCCATTTCTCTCTCTCTGCTCTGGAGGATAGCACTATTATTTTCCAAGTAAGCAAGCCTACCTTTGTTCCAGACAAAGACACTATTTCTGTTTAGTACAAAAACATCCTGGGGTGCCTGGGTGGCTCAGTTGTTAAGCGTCTGCCTTCAGCTCAGGTCGTGATCCCAGAGTCCTGGGATTGAGCCCCACAGCAGGCTCCCTGCTCTGCGGGAAGCCTGCTTCTCCCTCTCTCACTCCCCCTGCTTGTGTTCCCTCTCTTCGCTGTCTCTCTCTCTGTGTCAAATAAATAAATAACATCCTTAAAAAAAAAAAATCCTTAAAAAAAAATAAGTCAGAATAAAAGGGGGCAAACAAGGTCTCACTCTCAAGATGTATAGAAATGCAAAACTCATAGGTATGAGAATTCTCTGTCCCTCTCCTTAGTATCTATATATTTGTATATTCTGTACTCTGTGTAAGGCATGGCAAGGTTAAGGTAGAATAGCATTTAATAAATATTTAGTTTTGATTGATTGAAGTAACTATTACCAACCAGAGATTTATTTAAATATATACAGTTAGCCTTTAAATAACATGGGTTTGAACTATATGGGTTCATTTATTCCCAGATATTAAAAATAAATGCAGTACAGTACTGTAAACGTATTTTTTCTTTATTATTTTCTTAATAACATTTTCTTTTTCCTAAGTTACTCTATTATAAGAATACAGTATATGATACATATAATATACAAATTATGTGTTAATCAACTGTTTAGGTTATTGGCAAAGCTTCTAGTCAACAGCAGTTTATTAGTAGTTAAGATTTTAGGGAGTCAAAATTTACGTGTAGATTTTTGACTACACAGGAGGTTGGCACCTCTCACTTCCATGTTGTTCAAGGGTCAACTGTGCATATATATTTGTATTACATATTAAATACACATTTATATTATATATTATTTACATTTTATATATTTATGTATTACATATTAACATATGTGTCAAATATTTTATATATTTAATTAAACTTATAATGGTAGATTATTAATTCAATCAGTCAAAATAAGTACTAAGCCCTATCCTTGCTGTCCTTACTTTCCTAATTTTTAAGACTGAGATAATAAAAGTAGCCATTAATCACATTATTTTGAAGTTTAAATGAGACTATGCATGTAAAGCACCCAAAATTTTATTTTGTTTATACATACCAGTTCAGAAAATGTTAGCTCTGTTTTATTATATTAGTTTATATTTTATCATGTTTTTCAAATCATCTATTGATTAGTACTTATTTTACTATGTAATTATTAATAACTATCTGTTTAGGTATATGTATGCATATATATATATTTTATGCTTTGTGCATTTTAAATGTTGAAATCTATAATTCTATGCTTTTCTTCAGAATATGGAAAAATCTGTTTATTTTATTATTTACTCAAGTAGACTCTAGTTGAAGTGCAGAATCAAGTTAAAATAGAGGAAAGATACTAGGTAATAGATGTTCTTGCCCTCAAGTAACAGTGACAGGTCTTGAAGTAGCATATTAATTCTCTCCTCCTTTGTAGATGGAATCCTTTTAATAAACTGTGATCCACAAAGTATATGAAAAGAAATGCAGTTTGTGAAGGAAACCAAAAAAAGAACGCTTATTAAAAGCACTATGATTTTCACTTCAAAGAGTATTCATAAAGAGCCTCTTAAAAGGGAGTGAAATCTTCCGTTCCTGTGGGAGAATACATTAGGATTTTCTTTCTTTCTCTCTTTAGACTTGCATCTACCAAGAATCTCCTTTTTAATAACAAGGCCAGGTCATGCTGTAAAATATATGCTGCTATTTCTGGCATTTTGCTACTTTCTCAGTGGTTTCAGATCACTTTTCACTTTTCACAGAATAAAAGCTTAGGGGGAAAGGGAAGGTCAGATTATAATGAATTGGTACTATTAGTAGTTTATATATAGGGTGGGGGCGGGGACAGGCAGGAGTAAATTAGAAATGGAGAGAGGAGTAGGGTAAAGTTTATTGGATTTATTACTTTGTTAAATACTCTGAGTTAAAATTTTCTCTCCTTGGTCTTTACAATCACCCTCAGTAGTCTGAGCCTCAACTGAAATTAAACAATAAAACTAACTTACTGGATTTATTTAGGCAAAGTCAAAATGGCTACTAATTTCCCCAGGTTATTTACCCTGTCTTTGTGCAAATAGCCCTAGACAACCAAAATAAATGAATGTGCAGCTGTCAGTTTATAATGAAGAGCACGCCACCACTATTGCCTACTAATTACAGCCCAAGAGTTTAATTAAGATCTAATTACTCATTTTAGTACCATATTGCCTTAATTCTCCTGCAAAAGAGGTCAATCCATAGATATAGTTGATGGTGGGTCAGTCATCCACCTGGCTTCAGACTGTAGCTTTTGAGGTACCTTCATAGCATACATCATGGATTTACTAATGCATTTTCCTCTTATCTTTCAGAAATAACATTTTGTTGTTGTTGTTGGAATAAAGCCCTTCTGTCTCCCAATGCTCCCATTCAATCCTCATTTAAATGAATAAAACACTTTAGGATGACACTTGTTTGTACAATTTGAAAGCGTGGAAATGTGCAGATAAATACAGTTAACTGTTGATTTTTTTGTTTAATTCTTGCCTTAGTGTAAATGGCTCAGGATGATTATGGTTTCTTGATAGCCACACAAGAAGAAATCCTGCAACGATGTAACCTGTTGGGACTGTAGTCCAAATCTAAATTGTTCCAGTTCTTGTAATATTTCACCAGTAGCAACAAAATGTTGAGGGAGATCAGAAGTATGCTAAAAGAGTCTCCTTCCTCTCCCACTGCACCCTGATTTCAATTCATAATGTCTACATAAAGTAGCAGGAAATGCTCTTTAAAATTGACATCTCCCTATCAGATAATATAACCTCTTGAGGCAGTGTTAAATTGTATTATAATTTATTTTAATAGTATTACATGGGTATATAGGAGTGAGGGATTTCTATTACCTATAATATAGGCTGTGTTCCTGCTTAGGAGAAGTTAGTCTAAGATATGTATTCATTGAACCATATCACCTGTTAGTGCTCCTGACAGAAAAAGTACATATAGCTCCCACCTACCTATCTCTAACTAGTGAAGGTTATCAGTTTTACTCAGAGAACCTGTACAAGTAGTTATAATAGCCTTGACTCATATGCACAGTTTGATGCACAAAGGGTCTTTGGGTTGCCAGTTATTTTAGTATATACTAGTAATCTCTACTGCTTAGAGGTGGGTAGATGGGTCATGCATCCCTTTCTTGTCAAGATCACTAATGGGTATTGTTTCAATGTAGATATGAAAATTTATTTTTTATTTTTTAAAATATTTTATTATTTATTTGAGAGAGAGAAAGAGAGAGAGAGAGAACACAGAGGGAGAGGGAGAGGGTGAAGCAGAGTCCCCGCTGAGCAGAGAGCCCGATGTGGGACTTGATCCCAGGACCCTGAGATCATGACCTGAGCCAAAGGCAGATACTTAACTGACTGAGCCACTCAGGCACCCCTAGATATGAAAATGTATTAAAGAAGGGGCTCACTTAGATGGCCCACAGGGCTTAAGAACTGCAGCCATAATCTATGATTGTCATGTAATGCCATAAAAAGGAGAATGATTTTATATGGCTGGATCAAGGTTTTGGTGATTTGTTCAAATCTATCTTATTAGGTTCATCAAATTTAAAAATGTGAATTTAAATTTTAGTTTTGCCAAAACTCCCATTGAGTCATTCTAGATAATGGAGTTTACTATATACATTTATAAATATCTGGAAGAAAATATTTGATACAGAAATTTATGGTTTCCCAGGTCTTCCCGTACAACTTTAAATGTGTGAAAAAAAATCAATTAAGTTAATGAGGGTTAAGAAAAGTATAAGAAGAATTTGCAATCACAGATCTTTCTGTTAGTAAAATTGAAAATAATGATTACTAATATATCCATGTCCAGAATCACAAGACCACTTTTTTCTTTTAACAGTAACAAAAGCATCAAAAAGAGTGTAGGTTATTTTTTTAAGATTTTATTTATTTGAGAGAGAGTGAGAAAGCGCGCATGAGCGGGGCGGGGGGCAGGGGAAGGGAGGAGGGAGTGGGAAGGGCAGAGGGAGAGAGAGAAGCAGACTCCCTGCTGAGTAGGAAGCCTGATGTGGGGCTCCATCCCAGGACCCTGGGATCATGACCTGAGCCGAAGGCAGACGCTTAACTGACTGAGCCACCCAGGCACCCAAGAGTGCAGTTTTTAAACAGCAAATTTAACTAATATCTGTCTACTTTGTAGCATTTCATTTTATTTCACATCTATTAAGGGATTACTTCAGCTAATCTTAAACAACTTGGGTATATAAGACATATTAGGATAGGTTTATATTGTGGTAATATTCCATCCCCAAATCTCAATGTCTTAAAATACAAAGTTTATTTTTCACTCATGTAGAGCCTACTGTAGGTTTTGGAACTCTCCAGGGTGCTGAATTCCATGTGCTGGCTCGGAGATACAGGCTGTTTCGAACTTGTAGTTCCTCCATTAACAACATGTGACCTTTACTCTTACCCTGAAGGGAAAAGAGCAGAACTGGAAAATCATGAAGTGTTTTTCCCTGCCTTAAATAGGAAATGGCATTTACTGCTTCAGCTCACATTTTATTGTCCAGAACTAGTCCCAAGGTCCCTTCTCACTGCAAAGAGCCTGGAAAATGTAGGGGGACAAGTGAAATGTTTGTTGAGCATCACTGTCTTTGTTGAACTAGATTACCAGACATTTTAAGAACCAGCTGCAAGAAAGAGCACAAATTTTCTTATATTCTCTTTCCCAAAGATTGATTCCCACAGTTTCCATGCAAGATGTTTTATAAGGTAGGGTAAGATTTTGATTATGTAGAATTTATATCATTGGTGGAGAAACAGAAACAAAAAAAGTGTATAGTCAGGCCACAAATAAATTGGGATCCACCAATTCTGTGCTGTAGTCTTTACTGGCTTTCTCCCTTTTAGCTAATTATTTTTCCTGGGTAGGAGTAAACACAAGTATTTCCTACCAGATTATAAGAGGAGCAGCAAGCATAACATTGCTATATGTGATAGAAAGCACTTTCTGTTTGTCTCTTTCCCTACCTCTGCACCTCTCCCTCTTCCTCTCATTTGCAACTGAAGACTCCATACTCTTTGAAAGACAAAAATTAATATATGCAATGATTTTCTCCTTTATGTGACTCTTATTTAAAATTTGTTTCTGCCTCATCACATTAGGAATAGGATGCTTTCCTTTTATTCATAAATAAACAATTTTTATTTAGGTTTCCTATCTGGGAAATATAAAAAAGAATCATCAAATTGAAGGGAACATTTTTTTCTCTTCAATTCTCTTTATATTATAGAAAAATTCCAGTTGTTCTGGAATTCCTTGGTTGTATTTCATATTCACAGATCACTGATCTCACAATTGATTGAACCCAAGAGGGAACAATGTAAAAGCAAACAACAACAACAAAAGTAATAAGAGTAAAGCTATGGTCCAATATGAAAGCATTAAACTAAATTACTTTGTAAAAACGTCTCTGTCATTTTCTGACTTTGCTTTTATTTCTAGGGTACAAATTATCCCTTTAACATCCCAGTACAAGAAACTGATTTTAATGTATAATTCACAATTCTGAGAAACCTCATAATGAAGTATTAATTTTCTCAAAAACAAAGTTTATTTCATGCTAATAAAAGTGTATTTACTTTTACTGTGACTGGGAATCAACTCGAGATATAAATGTCTCCCTTAATTAAATATCATAGGTTGATAAGTTTGCTTTTAATTATTATTTTGAAAAAATACAGTATAATCTTTCCTAGATGATACTGATAGGCAGTATAATCTATTTTCAAGATATGATAGATAGATTTTCAAGTATATGACAAGACCTTCCCTACTTATCTATAGATCAGTCACTGTAGTGGATTTAATAGAAGCTTTCAAAAATATAAGTCTACTTGGAATGTACAAATATGACTTTATTTGGAAAGAGGGTCTTTGCAGATATAATGAAGTTAAGAATCTTGAGATGAGATCATCCTGTATTAAGATGGGCCTATGAGAGGACATAGAAACACACATAGAAAGACCCTGCAAAGACAGGTAGAGATTGGAGTTATCTTGCCACAATTCAAGGATGTTTGCAGCCACCCAAAGCTGGGAAGGGCAAGGCAGGATTCTCCTCTAGAGCCTTCAGAGGGAATGCAGCCTGCCAACACCTTGATTGCAGACTTCTGGCGCTGAGAACTGTGAGAAAATAAGTTTCTGTTGCTTTAAGCCATGAAGTACATGGAAATTTGTTATGGTAGCCCTAGTTTGTTATAGTGTCCTGAAGGGTGTGTCCTTCAGAACAAATCTTTAAAGCTGGTTATGTGAGAAAAGCTGTCCTGTGTTAGAATCACATATTTTGGGAGGCTCAGCCAGAGTTAGGAGTTAATGAACACCAGGTCTTAACCTGGGCACTTACTTGCTAGATGATTTAAATTTTTTTCTGTCATATATTTTTTATTAAAATAGTGATGACGCTTGTTAAATTCTATGCTAAAATCCCTTCTTTTCTCCTTACTAAATAAAAGAATCCTCTTTGGAAAAGTGAAAAATATTCTACCACAACAATCCCTTGAAAATGAATTTAATTTATAAATAAGATTATTAAAAATGCAACACTCTGTAGATGTAAAAAGAAAATAATATGGCCAGGAATCACATTTCTCATGCTTTGAGGTCCACTTGATGGGTAATTATACAAAGAAATTCTTCACATCATTACAAATACCTTTGCATCATAATTTTCTGAGTATCTTTAAAGACATTTTGAGAAATATGAGAAGAAACAAGCTATGAATTTCTAATAGAGATGTTTCTTTTTCTACTCTTTGAAAAATAAAAGTCACTAAAATACGACCTATGCTTATATGGGTAGGGAAATTAACATTAGTTCATGTTCTCAAACCCAGATTAGCTAAGTAGAATGGATTTTCTAGGAAAGCCTGGGCTCCACATACCTGATTGTTTAGA
Source organism: Mirounga leonina (assembly GCF_011800145.1). Taxonomy (NCBI): domain Eukaryota; kingdom Metazoa; phylum Chordata; class Mammalia; order Carnivora; family Phocidae; genus Mirounga; species Mirounga leonina. Next base: position 37,527,938 of record NW_023270807.1, read on the forward strand.
GGGGAGCTGTACTCTAATTCCCTGAAGCCACTTTGTGGCCCCTGTGACTTGAAGTTAAAGAGCAGCCACTATCCCTAATATTCACAATGAGACCCACCACTGACATTTGCAAGGTCAAGGGCAATAATCCAAATGGGAACTCATAGACTTTATGTCAAATTATTTGAGATATACATCAAGCTAACAAACTCAGTTTGAATTCTCTTCCCCTTAGTTTCTCTTCAGTACAGGACAGTGAACTGGAAGGAGCTCCAGTTGGTTAGTTTGGCAAGTGCACAGCGTCTAGACCTACCAATATCATTAAGTCTTTCTGCAGTCCTTTTCCCCTCACCTCATTCTCATTGGAGCCTGCAAAGTCTCCTCCCAGTTTCTACCCCTGTTCCTGGATTGTCCGATTTAATTTTCTGTTGTTTATTTTGGGGCCGTGTTTTTTTTTTTTCCCCTGCATTCCAACAAACAGCCACTGGTATTATGTGGATCCAGTTACTATTAGAAATTGGTCCCTTCCCACACATATTTTGAGATTCATGAGTATTCCATGTTACCTTGTTTTGTAGTAGATGTTTCCACGGGCTTTTTTTGTTTGTCTGCCTAAACAGTTGCTCCATCAGTTTTTGAGGGGTGATTCAAAAAGATAAAAAGACTCCACTCAGGATTTTCACTTATTGGAGAATGACCTATTGGAACCTCATTTACCTTATCCATAAATTATGGAAAATAATAGTAGCTATCTTATAGGATTGAGATAAGAAATAATGAGACATGTACATTTTTAAACACTGGCCCAAAAGTAGAATGTAACCATATTAACTTTTATTTTTAGCCATTAGGTTCAGGCTTTTCAGAACCTTCTAGATTCTTTTTTACCACAAAATTGCAAAGAAGCTTTTCTATGTGTTTTCAGAACACATAGAAGATAAGAAACTAAAAACTAACAGATGGTAGGAGGTGCCATTTGCTCACAATTTCAATTACAACAGAAAGGTTATTTGACAGCCTACTATTTGAGGGAAGGCACGGAAGTAAAAAGCGATAAAGAACTATATTATTCCTCAGTACCATAATGGACACTTATACTTTTCACACAGAGATTACAGTGTTGTTATGTAATAGCTTGAAAAACATTTAAAGTTTCTTTAAATAAAACAGAAGTTAACTCCATTAAAAGTTTTTTTAAAAACTTGACCACAAAACATTAGGAACATCATTACCTTGTCATTCTTCCTTAGGTTAAATAAATGTATATCTATCTATCTATAACTAAAGAAAAAAAACATTAAAAATCACTTTGTTATTCAAAGTTATAGTGAAGGACAAATCATGTGCCATTAGTCACATAAAACATCTCTCCCACTACAATGCAGAAAACCCAGTGTAATATGTAATGTTTATTCATCTATCCTCTAATTGCATTATTTCAAGGGAGGGTAAACTCTATACCAAGTTTTAGTTATTTGCAAAATTGAGTAGTTTGGTGGTAGAACCATCTTATCTCCAACTGAAAGAACTGATATGAAGAGATTCAGTGAAGTTTAATTCTAATGTCTCTTTTCATTCTACTGTACAACATAGTGGCATTTTAATGATCTCACGGTGTAATCTTGGGGTTGTTTGCCTTTTGTACTTTCTTTTAATTTCCCTAGAGTGTAAAAAACTAAAAAGTAGAAGCCAACATCTGAGCCCTGGTTATGACTGGACCGGGAACACTGAAGATTGACGTCTCACATGAAAACCATCAGTAAAAATTACCTAATGTCCAATTTCCTGGCTAACTTGGTGATCCTGAATGACTTGTGTAGTTTGTATCCCCATATCCATCTGTAAAGAGTGACTGGCTCACTTCATAGAAAAATCTTGAGACTGTCACGGCAATATAGGTGGCACTACGAAGAAAGAAGATAAGGAAAGGGAACCACGGGGCCACCAGAGGAAAGGACTGGCCACCTGATACTCATACAGAATCTGACAGGCTAGGAGACAAGCACCTTGCTACAAAATAGGAGTTAGGAGAGGAAAGGAAAGGATGGGCAGTTGAAGTTTCATGGTTCTTGGACTCTCAGCAGCACTTAATAAAATTAACAATATCCCTTATTCTTGCAATGCTCCCTTTCCTCCTCTCAGGCCAAATACAACTTGGATTGTTCGAACCTCTCAGACTACTCCTTCTCTATGTGAGTTTTTTTTTCTTTGTGGCCCCTGATTTTCTTCACTTTTCTTTCTGCTCTGCCTTTCTGTCTTGCAAACTCACCATTTATTATGGTACTTTTATATGATTTTTTTAAAAAGGTGGCACAGTATGTTATGCCTTTTATTTATTTATTTTTTAGTATATTAGCATTCCCATTTTGACTGAATTCCTTTACAGGAACAATAAATCATGCCATTTTAATGAAGGGATAAATGACAACATTGATTGTGAATCCATTTAAATTAAGAACTACAGTATGGAGAAAGAAAGGAGAAACCACAAAACGGAAGAACTATTATCCATGAAATATTAAAATTACTATAAATCAATTAAGTAAAAAGAGATATTAGAAAATAGGAAAAGGCCTGAATAGGTCAAAGAAAGAAAATTCCAATGGTCAATAAAAAAGAAAACTTACTGCACTTCAATAATAATGAGGTAAATTCAAATGAGAATGATTTTGAACAAGCACTACCCATTCACCAGATTAGTAAAAATTAAAACATTTAATATACCAAGTGTTGGTAGGATGTGGTGCAATGAGAACTCACATACCTTGCAGATGGGAGTGTTAGGTGTTTAGCCACTTTGAAAAGTAATTTGACTTATCTAAGTTGAAGTTTTTCATTCCTGATGCCCCATCAATTCCACTTGTAAGTATACTTTAAGTATAAAGGACAACTCTTGCAAATGTGCATAAGAAATAATGTGCAAGGGTATTCATGGCAGCATTATGTGTGATAGCCCTAACTGAAACAACCCAATGTCAGGCTAAAATAGAATGAAAATATATTTTATAATTCTTAATGTATTCATACAATGGTATTTATAGAGCAATGTAAATAAACAATGTCCACATACAATAACATTTGTAATTCCAAACATAATGCTGAACAAGTCTCAAAATAATGCATCGAGTATAATTTATATAAAGTTCAAAAACAAGCAAAGGTAAACTATATTGCCATGGGGTACATAGATGGTGACTCTCTGAAGAGAAGGAAGGAAATAATGATTATGGTAAAAATCAGGATAGTGGTAACCTCTGGTGGGAGGAAGGTCACTGTAATTAGATGAGGCACACAGAAGTTAGGTATGGAGGTGGAGGGAGTTTCTACTGTGTTAGCCAAGTTGTTTCTTGATCTACTGGCAGTTATAGAAATAAATGTTTGCTTTATAATCCTTAAACCTCTCACAATTAAAAAATAAAACAACCACACACAAAAAAGTCATGAAAGAAATATGGTAACTGCGGGCACCTGGGTGGCTCAGTCGTTAAGCGTCTGCCTTTGGCTCAGGTCATGATACCAGGGTCCTGGGATCGAGCCCCGCATCAGGTTCCCTGCTCTGCGGGAAGCCTGCTTCTCCCTCTCCCACTCCCCCTGCTTGTGTTCCCTCTCTCGCTGTCTCTCTCTGTCAAATAAATAAAATCTTTAAAAAAAAAGAAATATGGTAACTGGCCTCTAAAGATGAACTCCCAATGAACGATGCACTTAATGCTGTCCCCTCCTCTTGAATCTGGTCTTTCATCCATAAGATATGGTAAAAGTGATACTGCATGACTTCTCATGTAGGTCATAAAAAGCCACATAGCTTTTTTTCCATATTCTCTTAGAATACTCACTCCAGGGAAAGCCAACCACTATGTAAGAAGTCTCACTACTCTGAGGCTGCCGGGCTACGGAGATGTCCAAACTAGTCATGTGGGGAGGCTTCATGGAGAAATAGATGTCCAACCAGCCTGAAGCTACTCCAGCCGTTTCAGCCCAAGCACCAGGTACATAAATAAAGAAGTCTTTATACAACTCTAATCACAACTGCATGAGAGTCTCTAAGCATCTAGCTGAGTCCAGTCAACCCAAAAAGCTATGAGAGATAATAATGATAATAAACATAATTTTAGCCACTAAGTATTGGGCTGGTTTGCTATGCAGCAATAGATAACTGGAACAGAATGAGAGTGGAACAATTAGAAAAAATAAAGTGGGAAATTTATGTTTTAACCAATCAAGATAAGGTAAAAATAATCTCATATATCTAAATAATAAAAATTCAGCACTTCTTGGAATATAGCTCATGCATGTGTTTCAACAAATATACTCTCTTCTTAGTGACAAACTTATATTTTCAACTGTCTGTTGGACACCTCTACCTGGATATCCTATTGGGTTTTTGGTTCCAAAATGAACATCCCCTTCCCCTGAAATTGGCTCCTTTTCCTAAGTTAATATTTCTGTTAATGTCAGAGTAAGCCTGACTCATAGTTATGCTCTCACTTACATTCACTTAATTAGATATGAAGTCTTATAAATACTAGCTTTCACCTGTTCGTTGTCATTCATTCCTTCAATAAATAATCAGTCCCTACTAAGTTCCAGGCACTAAACTAGGTGCTGAGCTACAGAGGTGACCAACCAGTCATGCCTCCTGCCATTGTGGGACTTTCTACAAAATTCTTGGAGTATCCTTTCCCATTTCATTTCCACATCTCCACCTACTTTCAAGGCTTTATTTACTTTCACTTGAACTAATGGGTAATTTCTCTACCAAGAGAACAGGTTTTTCTGCTTGCTGTTTTCACTGGTCTGGCTTAGCCATGCTGCCAAATTGATCTTTGTACTCGGATTGCTGTATTCCTTCACAAAAGTGATTCACTGATACACTACTGATAAGCTTCCTCTTCCCAGGACTTAAATGCAACATTTAATGCAACACTTACATAGCATCATCCCTCCTTGCTGATTCCTACTCATCATCCAAAGCACATCTCTAATGTTACCTCTTCTACCAAACCTGTCCTGTGTGTGAGATATTCTTTTGTTCATTTCAAATGAGTTTATTGAAGGGAGGCACACTATGTATTCTGCCAGGTATTATAGTCATATGAAATGAATAACTATTCTCCCCAAACTATGGCTTCAATCATCTCCTATCTGGAATAGCCTTTCTCTCAATAGTTTAACCTATTTGACCCTAATTCAATATAGTCCATTTTCATAGTCTATTTTCAATTTACTAGGGTTTACAACTGGTAAATGCATTTCATCAATGTTAAAGTTCTGTCCCTGCAAGGTAACATACTTACAACTTCAGCTATGAATATAGAGAAATGAAAAGAATCAGATGTCTCAGAAATTTCTATGTGAATTTATATTAATGATCCTGGAAATTGATAAAGAAGATAAAGGCTAATTCAAATATCCTTTTTTCAATTTCTTCTAAAAGAAAGATGACAAAGCTAAAGAACATGAGCCTTGCTGTCTCACAGACATGCAGAGAAATATACTAGACTTTTTAAAAAATTAAGCCTCTTCTTGTTCTGTAAACTTTTCCATAAATATTTTTCAAAGCCAGTTTAACAAATTATTGTTTAGTTATAGCTTTTTCTTTAATATTTGCTAACATTAAAAGTTACTCATGTTTTCATGCAGGACTCATTCCTACTTTCAAAATATCAAAAATTTAAATCCTTATATGTAATTATACCTTAGAAAAAGAAATTCCTGAGTATTTGACTGATTTTTCAGCCATACAAATCCTTTCCAGTACTGTCCTTTTAACATTAAGAGCTGCACAGTTTCATAAGAGCTGCACAGATTTTTTACAAACTTTTTGCTTAAGCCTTTTACGAAATCATGTCTTAAAAAACATAACTGCCAATGATTGAACTGATGTTTTCAACCACACACACCTAATAAATGCACCTGAGGAAGTAAAGCTGGTGAAACAAAGCTCATTTGTCTTAAAGACATCCATGAGATGTAATGCACCGCAGCAAACTTAGGGAAAAGGAATTGCAAAGACAGTGAAAAGATTCTCTCCTTCCTAAGAGTTCTGCATTTAATGTTTCCATAGTTTCAAAAGCAAAGAGGAATCTTTTAAAAGAATATCTTTACCCTCAATCTGAACTACCATATTTCTTTATAAAATATGAGTATCTAGATGTTATTAAGTTTGTAGTAGGAGGCTGCCTGACATAGGGGTGTGAACATAGGGCTTAAAAGAGAGACCCCTATACTTCACAATAGACATTGCAAAACTTGGGGCAGTTTACTTAACCTCTTTCATCTCTGCAAAATGTGGATAGTAACCCTTATCTTCAGGATTCAGATAAGAATTAAATAAGATAATCAATGGAGGGGCACCTGGGTGGCTCAGTTGGTTAAGCAGCCAAATCTTGATTTCAGCTCAGGTCATGATCTCAGCATCCTGGGATTAAGCCCTCTGTCAGGCTCTGCACTAAGCAGGGAGTCTGCTCCCTCTCCCTCTGACCCTCCCCGCCTCTTAAAAAAAAAGTAATTAATTAAAATAAATAAATAATTTAAAAGAAAATAATCAATGGAGGGAGCAGATGATCTTGTAATAGCAATTGCAACCATAGTAATAGAACAAAAGATTCCTACTATTCAAAGAGGTGGATGTGATTAGTTGTGGGAGGTGGAATGTAGTGGTTAGAAAAGATCATACTCCATTTTATTATTCAGAAACACATTAGGAAAGGGAACTATGCTCCTGTTTCATAAAGCTGTAAGTAATGTGACATCTCTGAAGGAAACACAACAGATTTGCTATGTATTGACACTAAATAGTCCTATTTCATGAAGCCATACCCTTCTGTTTTTCCTGATGGGTCATGGTTTAACCAAATGTGTCACCCTCTGTACAACTCATCACCAGGGTTGAGCTGAATGATTTTTCCTGTAATATACTGCTTGCATAACTGAATAGAAACATGGCCAAAAACTTGCTTTACAGAGCCCAGAGACTTCTAGCTAACTCGGATGTTGTGCTTTCTACCTTTACAAATGTGTCCCTCTGGGGTGCCTGGGTGGCTCAGATGGTTAAGCATCTGCCTTAGGCTCAGGTCATGATCTCAGGGTCCTGGGATCGAGCCCCGCATCAGGCTTCTTGCTCTGCGGGAAGCCTGCTTCTCCCTCACCCACTCCCCCTGCTTGTGTTCCCTCTCTCGCTGTGTCTCTCTCTGTCAAATAAATAAATAAAATCTTAAAAAAAAAGTGTTTTAAAAAAAATGTGTCCCTCTTATCAGACTACAAACACTCAGGGATGCCTGGGTGGCTCAGTCAGTTAAGCGTCTGCCTTCAGCTTAGGTCATGATCCCAGAGTCCTGGGATCAAGTCCCACATCGGGCTCCTTGCTCAGTGGGGAGCCTGCTTCTCCCTCTGCCTCCTCTGCCTGCTCCCCCTGCTTGTGCTCTCTCTGACAAATATTAATAAAATCTTTAATTTTATTGGTTATCTCTTATTTACTGGTTATCTCTTTCCCTGACTGACTTACTTCGCTTGGCATAATGTACTCTAGCTCCATCCACATCATTGCTAATAGTGTGGAATTTAAGAAACGAAACAGATGACCATAAGGGAAGGGGAGAAAAAAGAGAGGCAGGCAAACCCTAAGAGACTGTTAACTATAGAGAACAAGCAGGATTGCTAGAGGGGAGGTGGGGGGGGATGGGCTAAATGGATGATGGGTATTAAGAAGGGTAGTTGTTGTGATGAGCACTATTATATTTAAGTGATAAATCACGAAATTCTACTCCTGAATAAACAAATAAATGATGAATAAATAAATAAATTTATCTAGATAACTGAAGAATATCCCCTCAGATAACTGTGCTCTACAAATCAAGTAAGAATATGAGCGGTAGCTAAAGCTGAAATATTTCTACCTGATATTATATAGTATTCTGGCCTAGTGGGTTCAGTTTAACTTTTTACTGATGAAATGAAGCCACTAATTCCCCAAATACCCACTTCACTTGGTGTTCTGTCAGCAGGGAATATATGTAGGAATTGTAGAGATGGCACTGTAGAAAGGCTGAAAATCTGCTGTCCCTCCCAGGGCCTGAAATCCACTTTTGGATTGCTGGCATTCTGACATCTACCAAGAAAGGCTGACTCTTCCTGGAATTTGGGGGAGACCTGCAGGTAGGAATGTACAGGAAAGACAACTGTCGGGACACCTGGGTAGCTCGGTCGGTCAGTCGGGGCATCTGCCTTCGGCTCAGGTCATGATCCCGGGATCCTGAGATTGAGTCCCACATCAGGCTCCTTGCTCGGCGGGGAATCTGCTTCTCCCTCTGCCTGCCGCTCCCCCTGCTTTTGCTCTCTTTTTCTCTCTCCTCCAACAAATAATACTTTTTTTTTTTTTTTTAAAGAAAGACAACTGTCACTGTGGCACAGAAAATGTGTAGGGGGATTTTCAAGAATTTCTTTATAGTTCAGAAAAGAAAATTCTTTGGGACGGGGGGAATTAACCTTTATAAGAAGCTGTCTGGCTTCTGTTATTTCCATAAATTATACTAATGACCAAATTTTGCAGTATGATAGGTTTGTTATTTGATGAATAGGATGTATTAGAGCAAAAATGAATACAGCGTCAATGGTAATGACACCAACATTGTAATGATATTTGCCTGCACTAATAAAGTCATGGTCAAATTCCAGGAAAAACATGCCTACATCTTGTAGAAGTGGAGAGGGAGAGGGCAACCAGGGGGACATTTCATAGAGGAAATGACAACTGACACACGATGAAAAGAAGCCAAGCCACGATGCTTTGGACCAGTCCTCAGTTTTCTTGCTCATTGTTCTTTATGTCCCCATCCG